>NC_065916.1:1733517-2053836 GCF_905147045.1 Nymphalis io | reverse complement strand
ATAACATCGGACTGTGAACTTGGCACCCGACTTTTATTCGAATGTAATTGATTGCAGTAAAAAATTTTTCGTTTATAGGAGCTCTATAAAAAAATTGGAATATATAAAAAAAAACTCATCCCCCGGATTTGTTGGCACTCAAAATTAATATTTGATTCTTGAACAGAATCGTTTGTAGTTGTTTGTAGTGGAAAAAAATCGTTTGTAGTTGAAGCAAAAAAAAAAAATTCTAAGTAAGAAAAAAATCTGGACGTGTGTGTAGCTTGGTATGTTGACTGGGGATGTACAACCAGTATCGCGTCAGCTTTTAATGTGGTCTTCGGATAAAATTGCAAGTAACGTGATTGAATTGATTAGTAGTGTCGCTTCGTAATTTTTTTTTTTCAAATAGAGATCGTCCTTTATTGTATAGTGCATAGGAATTTGTATTATGTTATTCGATTCTTTGGAATTTGTACGAATTTATCAGTACGGGACGGGCAGCTGTTCTTATATATAAAAATGGACGTTGATAGGTGAAAAAACCACCCAATAAGATAAATGAGGGTTTCGGTGATGTTTCAAAATATCACAAGCAAAACCATCTTGGGTAAGAAGCGTTGAAGCTGTCTCCCAGTGGTGGATGATCAGCAGATAGTAGCAGGGACTCAATCAACATATTAACCCTGTTTGGTATACTATGCCCTTACTGTAGCCTTGAGGACTTGTATGATCGGTTGGCTAATTGAGGCGTAATAAATAAACTCACTTTCAAATTCGCATTTATGTATTTATGTTAGGGGAGAGGGGGTGGTATTAAGTAAAAATGTAGCCTATGTTCATCCTTGGGGCTTAAGCTTGCTTCATACAAAATCTTATCAAAATCGGTTAACTGGTTTAGTTTTGAAAGCAGGATAGTCAGACAGACTTACTTTCGCTTTTATTATATAAGTATAGACTAGTTTCCGCCTCTGCTTTGATCGCTTGAAATGGGAGAGGGAGGTGACAGATATTCTATGTCCTTTTCTATATACCGGCCAACGTGTGCAAAATTTCATTTTTTTTAATGTATAGGCTACCGCTTGACTGTTATCACACCTTATGGAAAGTGATGATACAGTCTAAGGTGGAGCGCGCTTGCCTAGAAGATGCCTATTCACTCTTGACTTGAAGGTACCCATATTATAGGTGGTGGGGAAAGCGGATGTCGGCATGATCATAATAATATCCTGGAACATTATTCACACACGGCCATCTGATCCCAAACTAAGCAGAGCTTGTGCTATGGAAACCAGACAACTGATATACTACATATACTACTTTTCTTTTGTAAATATATACTTATATAGATAATTACACCCAGACTCAGGACAAACAGACATGTTCATGCACACAAATGTCTATCCTGGGTGGGAATCGAACCCACAACCTTCGGCGTGAAAGGCAGGTGTCTGTCTAAATACCAATCACGCTAACCGGCTCAAAAATCATGATGATCGGTTGAGTAGTTGAGACGTAACAAATAAACAAACTCGCTTCAAATTACGTCCACGTGTGAGGGTAGGACTGGTGATGGATACATGTCATATGTAATACAGGCTATTTATTTCAAGATGATTGATAACAAAAAGACAAAATAACGAATTTATAATATTTGTTCGAATGTGAGTGAGTGGACGTAAGACCTTAAAAGGTGCATATTAAACGACGTTGGTGGTTCACCATTATCTTTGATCGATACATGAGCAACCATCGCTGACATACCACGCTTATTAAGAATAATTGTAACTCGGCTTCGTTATTGGCATACGTGGCTGTTAAATGCAAAACCGTGCCTTCGTTTGACACTTTTTTGAAATGTCGCAAATTGTTCGCGTTAATCGGTCTTTTTTTTTAAATGCCTCGAAATGTTTCAATATGCCTTTGATGAGGACGAATACAGCCTTGGTCTTTTTTTTTTTTTTTTGGTGTGGCAATGATTGTTTTTATTTCCTTTTTATTGCTTTTATTATATATCTATACCGATATCATAAAAGCGAAATTAAGAAATGTTCGTTATGCCTAAATTACTTAACCGATTTTGATATGAAGCAAGCTATGAGTATAGGCTAGTTTTTTTTTATACATCTGTCCCCACCCCAAAACGTAGGCGAAAAATAGTTTAATATATATACATTATATATGTATATGTATAAGCCGAGATGGCCCAGTGGTAAGAACGCGTGAATCTTAACGGATGATCGTGGGTTCAAACCCGGGCAACCACCTCTGAATTTTCATGTGCTTAATTTGTGATTATAATTCATCTCGTGCTTTACGGTGAAGGAAAACATCGTGAGGAAACCTGCATGTGTCTAATTTCACTGAAATTCTGCCACATGTGAATTCTACCAACCCGCATTGGAGCAGCGTGGTGGAATAAGCTCCAAACCTTTTCCTCAAAAAGAGGAGAGGAGGCCTTTAGCCCAGCAGTGGGACATTCACAGGCTGTTACGGATATATGTATATAAATTGAGAAAGTTTTTTGTTTCTCAATTTTATTTAATTAGGTAAAGATTTATTATTATTTAGGATGCAAGCCTGTATGGGTAGGTACCACATACACATTACTTATTGTACTGCAAAACAGCAATACTTGGTACTGTGGTGTTCCGGCACATGAGACATAACATCTTAGGTCTGAAGTTGGTGTTAGTAATAGTTAAAATTTATTACAGTGCCAATATATATATATATATATATGGGCAACGAGATTGAATACCAAAATGTCACTCATCTGCCAGACCGCCTACCTAAAGCTATTAATACAGTGCAGTACCTAACATCGATTATTAAGTTTTATCGTTATTGGTTTTTTTTTTTTTATTGCTAGGCGGATGGATAATTGGGCCACCTGATGTTAGGTGAAAAAAAAAAATGGAATTCCTTACCAGCTCACGTGTTCCCCTCCTCTTACAACCCGGGTTCCTTCAAACGAGGCGTGAAGAGGCATCTTGCGGGCCGGCAAGGCGGTGACGGCTAGTACAGAAAATTCTTCCCGACTGTACTGGCCGTCGTCGCGTTTGGACTCTACTACCACTTACCATCAGGTGGAGTAGAGTCATTTGCCATCCCGGACATATAAAAAAAAAAAAAAGGTCGCCCATAGACATTGGCGATGTAAGGAATATTAACGATTCCCCTACATCGCCAATGCGCCAGCAATCTTGGGAACTAAGATGTTATGTCCCGTATGTTTACACTGGCTCACTCACCCTTCGACCAGGAACGTTACAATACTAAGTGTTGCTGTTTTGTAGTAAAATGTGTAATGAGTTTGTGGTACCTACACAGATGGGCTTGCACAAAGCCCTAACACCTACTTACCTAGAGACTTCAAATATACTATATTACTAATGCTGAGATGGCCAAGCTGTATGAACGCGTGAATCTTAACCGATGATCGTGGATTCAAACCCGGGCAATCCCAATTAATTTTTATGTGCTTAATTTGTGTTTAGAATTCATCTCGTGCTTGACGGTTAAGGAAAACATCGTGAGGAAACCTGCATGTGTCTAATTTCACTGAAATTCTGCCACATATGTATTCCACCGACCCGCATCAGAGCAGCGTGGTGGAATAAGCTCCGAACCCTTCTCCTCGAAAAGGAAGAGCCTTAGCCCAGCAGTGGGAAATTCACGGGCTGTTAATATTACGATTGTCATTACGACGACGTCAGAAATTAATCTCGGTAACTTAACACAAGTCGAAACGCTGCGTAACCGGAACCGGTCAGTTATATTTTTTTTACGGTTTTCATTATTATTTTGAACGCGATAAAATAAGTATTAATACTGTAATTACTAAAGAATATTTTCGCCATGAAATCGGAACAAGTTATTAAAAAAACATTACAGATTTTTGGTTTTTTTGTCAATCGGCCATGTAAACTGACATTCCTTACGTACGTGATTTCTTTTTGGGTTCCGCTGTGGAATGTTAGTTTAATATTGAGTTCCCTGTCAGATAAAGTCTCCCAATAGTAATAATAATAATAATAATATTCTGGGACATTTTTCACACACGGCCATCTGATCCCAAATTAAGCTTGTGCAAAGCTCGTAATATGGAAACCAGACAACTGATATACTACATATACTACTTTTCTTTTGTAAATACATACTTATATAGATTACACCCAGACTCAAGACAAACAGACATGTTCATGCACACAAATATCTGTCCTGGGTGGGAATCGACCCACAACCTTTGGCGTGAAAGGCAAGTATCTACCAACCACGCCAACCGGCTCGAAATAAAGACAAACAAACCTTAGATTTACATATTCCGTACGATTCGCTACAGCTCTGCTGTATTGTACACCACGAACAGTTCTCGATTAATATATCTCTATATATAACATAATACTACTTATATACACTTTAATTTTAACCAACTAAACTTTCCTATCATACAAAATGTATTTTTTCCAGAAATCTATAATTACTGGGCTCGTTAGGTATATTTTTTTATGACGAGTATTATTATTATTAAAATACCAATGCTAACCAATTTCAGTCACGGCGGCAAATCTTAAGAGAATCGAATCAATTAAAATATTTTTTATTTAAATAGTCTTTTACAAGTACTTATGAGAGATTAACCAACAAAAAACCACATTATCCTCAATTGAAGTACTTGTCTAAATCGAAATAGGCTTTAATAGCTACTAGCTACTTATCCCGGCTTCGCACGGGTACTAGAAAATTACATACATCGTATGTATGAAGGACAAACATACGACATGAACCACCGCGAGCGTACGCAGAACAATTCGTATGCAATATGTTTATTTTGAGGAGAAGTTTTGGAGTTTATTCCACCACGCCGTATCCAATGCGGGTCGGTGGAATACACACGTGGCAGAATTTCAATGAAATTAGACAGTAGGTTTCCTCATGATATTTTCCTTAATCGTCAATCACGAGATGAATTATAAACACAATTAAATTCAGTGATGCTTCCACTGAATTGTCATGTGCTTTATTTGTGTGCAACCCACGATCATCGGTTAATATTCACGCGTTCTTACCACTGGGCCATCTCGGTTTTTTCGTTACCGATCTAACTATTTATATAAGTAAGTTAATTAAATACAATGAAATTTATTAATTGACATTTATGGACGTCAACGAATACTCACTCGACACTTAACATGAATTCCTGAATAATTTAAAAGTACATTACTTAAGTATACATAAGTATAATTGAAATTATACTGAATGTAACGTTAAAAAAATTATTATATAACATAACAAAGCTTTCGAAATTCCATACACAACGGTTATTACCAATTATTCGACTTGACATCCGGATTCAAGGCATACTTCGCGAAGTCAATACGTCCTTCCATTGGCAAATTTCGCTTCTATTATCTATCCATAGCCGACATTGCCAAGTGGTAAGAACGCGTGAATCTTAACCGATGATCGTGGGTTCAAACCGGGCAAGCACCACTGAATTTTCATGTGCTTAATTTGTATTTATAATTCATCTCCTGCTTAGTAGATTAGAAGGTGAAGGACAACATCGTAAGGAAACCTGCTCCAAAACTTTCTCCTTAGAAAAAAAAAAGGAGAGAATGCCTTAGCCCAGCAGTGGGACATTCACTGTTACTGTTACTATTTGTAGCCAGATTTATAGATATATGTCAAATTGTATTTAATTAACACACATATTCGAATTACAATAGATTTAAAGTAAGACGAATGAACAACTTGATCTTGAATTGACGCGATGTCGTTGGTCGAGTACTTGAATAACTTTTGGCAAGCAGTGCTATTCGCTATGGATTCGTGACAAAATGGCGTTTTGAATGGCGATGTCGTTATCGGTACTTAGTAAGTAAAATTAAAAGTGTATATAAGTAGTTAAGTGTAACAGTGTCGTGTTATATATAGAGATATATTAATCGAGAACTGTTCGTGGTGTACAATACAGCAGAGGTATTAGCGAATCGCATGGAATATGTAATAATAATAATAATATCCTGGGACATTTTTCACACACGGCCATCTTATCCCAAATTAAGCTTGTACAAAGCTTGTGCTATGGAAACCAGATAACCGATATACTACATATACTACTTTTCTTTTGTAAATACATACTTATATAGATAATTACATCCAGACTAAGGACAAACAGACATGTTCATGCACACAAATGTCTGTCCTGGGTGGGAATCGAACCCACAACCTTCGGCGTGAAAGGCAAGTGTTCTACCAACCACGCCAGCCGGCTCGTCAAATCATGTAAATCTAAGGGTTGTTTGTCTTTAGTCCTTATTCGATTGACTACTGTTTTTCTTGAAGGTATAATGAAAGGTCGATTGGAACGATTCAAAAGTGTTTATAAAAGTCGATATTTATAAATTTTTTTTAGATTTTTCCTATATTTTTTGTGTAAGATGTTTCACTCGGTGATAGGGCTTTATGCAAGCTCGTGGTTACAACCAACTCATCAGATATTCTACAGCCAAAGTACTTAGTAGTTGATTTCCGGTTTGAAGGTTGGGGTAAGTCAGTGTAGCTATAGGCACAAGGGACAGCTCCCAAGGTAGAGCATTGGCGATGTATTTCTCGCAACGGTTATGTCTATGGTGACCCAATTAATTTCTATAATGAATTAGATTAAAAGATAAAATCGCTGCGTTTTAATCGCTCGCTACACATAACCAGTGTGCTCCGACCTCATGCAAGTTAACTTGGAATGCAGTCCGAATATTTTTTTTTTTCGTTATAATTCTCGCCCGTGAAATTGCAAGCCAGTGACAGTGTGATGATTTTTTTTTTAAATAAACAAGAAAGTTTCATTTCAAACAGCCAATACATATAATAAACTTAAGCGAGTACATGTCTGTACATCATGCTATTAATATTAAACAGTGTAGTTATATGGGTTGTTACTTGATGTTCAATTCGGGCGCCATGGGGGAATTTTCAAAGTCGGTCCTTGTAGCAACGTTTTTTTTTTGCGTAACGTTTGATTTAAACCGTTTTCAAATGGTTCTATCGTAACTGATTGATGAGTGAATTGATCACCTGATGGTAGGTATGGTCACCATCTACCGTAAACGACTCGATTAAATTTAAAGCTACTACCGGTTCGGAATTTAGATTCTGTCGAGATCTACCGATTCTTGGTAAGAAACTTAGTACATTTTCACAAATTAAATGATATATGTAACCGTAAACGTAACGGCCTGTGAATGTCCCACTGTTGGGATAAAGGCCTCCTCTCCCTTTTTTTCAGGAGATGCTTTGGAGCTTATTCCACCACACTGCCTCCACCATACAGGCCCTTACGATGTTTTCCTTCACCGTAAAGCACGAGATGAATTACAATCACAAATTAAGACATGAAAATTCAGTAGTGCTTGGCCGGGTTTCAACCCACAAAGAATCAAGCGTTCTTACCACTGGGCCATCTCGGCTTACATATGTAGGTATGTTAATTAAATGCAATTACTTAATTATTATGTTATTAATAATGCATGAATATCAAAGAACTACTTATGCGTATCGCTTAGCGAAAAATTAAGTTAAACAATGTTCTGTCTTTCGAATGTCAAATCAATAATGAAAGAAACAGAGAAATTAGTGTTTTACAAAACAGCCTTTAATTTATAATTAAGAATCCTGTGTGCCTAAAGTTACACCGGCTAACTCACGTTTCAAACCGCAACAGCAAAACTAAGTATTACCGCCGGGTGGTAGAATAATTGGCGAGTGGGTGGTACCCCAGGAAGTAATTTAAGACACATATAGTCATTAAAATAATTATTTTTTTTTATACAAAAAATGTCAATTAAACCTCGTAACTCGAACGAGTCGTTTTCGAGATAATAATTTATGTTCGAACGAACACATTAAAAAGGTAAACGGTTTTTTTTTTAATTCCTCATATCATTACATTAAAGTCTTTGTTAATTTGCTTAATAAAACTACTGGCTGATAATAAGATAACGGACTGCTTGAACTGCTGGGCTTTGGTTTCATGATTCCAGAAATCATGGAACTTCGCAAAGGATTTCCCGCTGGGTGAGACTTATGTTTCATTGCCATAAGCACGTGTCAGTTCGCTGCTGGATTCTCCAGATGTACTCCACTGTGATCGATCTTCAGCTCCTCTTCCTCTAATCCCTGGAGGCCTTCCGAATATCAACTTTATCACCAGTTCAGTTTATAAAAGTAAAAATAATTATCTGTTTAAAAAAAGAAACAAAACAACTGATTAAATTCGATCCCATAAAAAAATCCTATATTTGCACCCATACATTTTTAAATATCCCACTGCCGGGTGAAGACCTCCCCTCCATTTTTTGGGGCTTGGAGGTTACTCCACGAAGCTGCTCCTTTCGGGTTGGTGTGTGCTGAATTTTGTCCTGATAGATTTTCATTCGACCCAAGTGGTATATACATTACCTTTTATACATAAAATTGTGAGTACTACAATTTCTGGATATGTTATCAGCAATTCATCTACTAAGGGACTTAAATTGGGGATGGAAGTATACTTCCGTTAAGACTTAATTTGTTTACGCGGAATTAATACATTTATGACCAAAGGGGAAGAGGCCGGAACAATTTTTTTTTCAGATCTATAGCACAGAACCATTTCGATCTCCTCGAAAACCGCATCTTAATAGGTCCAATCGTTTGGGAGCTATGATGCCACAGACAGACAAAAAGCGTGGAGTTTCATTCAGGATTTCTTACCGGTTATTCTTTAAAGAATCTACATTCCGAACCGGTCGCTTTATCTCACCGCATATTATAAAACAATCCGCCGCGTCTGTCTGTCTTGAGTGATTCACGAGGGAGGTTTAGGCGTGTGATTCGTTAGGGTTTTTCGCAAATTGGCTGTAATATCACGATAATTGTTAAAGATCATGCGAACTGAGCTGTACTGGCGCCGCCAATGGAGTTATGTGTGTTATATGAATGTTTGATGTGGACCATTATTTTAACCGTACGAAGCCAAGACGGGTATGATACAATTTTTTTTTATGGAATTGGAAGGCAGACGAGCATATGGGCCACCTGATGGTAAGTGGTCACTAACGCCCATAGACATTGACATTGTAAGAAATGTTAACCATCGCTTACATCACCATTATGTCCCTTGTACCTGTAATTACACTGGCTCACTCACCCTCCAAACCGGAACACAACAATACCAAGTACTGCTGTTTTGCGGTAGAATATCTGATGAGTGGGTGGTATCTACCCAGACAGTGGGTGGTACCACCAGTAAAATAATAAAATAATAATAATTATTATTGACTTGTTTATTAGTTTTTACAAGAGAATACCTACAATTTTAAGCTTCAACTCTCTTAATTATAATTTCATACTATCGAATTGCATTGTGAATTTTTGTTTCTTGTAAAAGAATTTAAAAGTTTTTAAAACTCGTGTTGATTCGAATCCGCACTTATCGAGACATTCTCGTTTTTCATATGTTTTAAGTATTTTAAAAAACTAACAACGTTTTGGTCGACTTTAGTCAAATTCCTTTCGAGTTTATATCGAACTTTAAGCTTTACGAGATATTTTCAGTTCATTAAGACTAATTAAGACTTTAAATCGTTTTTTATAACGAATTTAAAGACATTACGTTGTTTCGTTGATGTTTGTAATTAAAATAAACAATCACTAGATTTTAATAGTTTTTTTTATTGTTTTTTTTTGCGCAAGCCCACCCGGATAGGTGCCACCCACTCGTCAGATATTCGATCGATGAGTAGCACTTAGTACATATCTAGCGACCAATCTGCTCAGCAGTCGCATTGGAGTAGCTGTCCAATACGATAGTGTCCAATTTTTTTTTACTCAAAAATGTTACTGAGATGCTCATATATACTTTATATGAGCATTTCAGTTTTATATATATATATATATATATATATATATATATATATATATATATATATTATTATTATTATTTTATATATATATATATAAAATAAAACTTGACATTGTATTTGACTGTCTCGTTGGTCTAGTGGCTATATGTAACGCCGCAGATCCTGATACGACATCAGTTCAGTTCAGGTTCAGTTCCCAGGTCAGAAAAATAAAAAGTTATTGGGTTTTTCTGTCAGAATCAAACCGGAGTCTGGAAGTTGGAAGTGTGCACACTCTCGTGTTTCGGAAAGCACGTAAAGCCGTCGTCGTCCCATCGGGTTTTGAGAGCTAGGGAATAGAGAGTGCACCTGTGTTTGCGCACACACTTGTGCACTATAATATCTCCTGCGTAGTTGGCCAATTTCTCTTGAGATTGGCCGCCGAAGTTGGTCTGGAGGACATTATTATTATTATATAAAAATGTATAAGTACTAACTCGTGTGAGGAGAGTCAGGTGTTAGGTATAATAAGAAACCTATGTACTTTAAGCTTACAATACAGAGTACAGTAACAGCCTGTGAATGTCCCACTGCTGGGCTAAGGCCTCCTCTCCCTTTTTTGAGGAGAAGGTATGGAGCTTATTCCACCACGCTGCTCCATTGCGGGGGTGGAATACACATGTGGCAGAATTACAGTGAAATTAGACACATGCAGGTTTCGTCACGATGTTTTCCTTCACCGTCAAGCACGAGATGAATTATAAAGCTTGAAGTCATACAAAATTTCATTCAAAATCGGTTCAGTTGTTTCACAGTGAAAGCGTTACATACAGACAGACTTTACTTTCGCATTTACAATATTAGTATATATGCGATACGTATGACATATAATTACGCGTTGGTAACACCTTTTGCAATAATTCTTTTTTTATTTATTTTTTTATTTTGGGAAACATACAGCATAATATTATACATAAACATTTGGTAACAAAATAAGTCTCACATAAGCAAACAAAGTTTCCACTTTTACATTCAAACATGGAGTGAACCTAACTATAACAAGTTATTTAACAATTAATTAAAATATATAGTCAAGTATTTAAAATGTAATTTAAAAAGCAGAAACAAAAAAAAAAAACGTTAGGAATATTAATGACAAATACAGTTGTTAAGGCTTTTAAGAACTTTAATAAATTTTCGTTAAAGATATTAGTGTAGTGTTTATTATAATTGTCAGTTGATTTTACCAAAAAGTGATTTTTAGCAAAGTTCAAACTATGTTTCGAATAACGTAAAATAATTTTACTGGTGGTAGGGCTTTGTGCAAGCTCGTCTGGGTAGGTACCACCCACTCATCAGATATTCTACCGCAAAACAGCAGTACTTGATATTGTTGTGTTCCGGTTTGAAGGGTGAGTGAGCCAATGTAATTACAGGCACAAGGGACATAAAATCTTAGTTCCCAAGGTTGGTGGCGCATTGGCTGTAAGCGATGGTTGACATTTCTTACAATGCCAATGTCTAAGGGCGTTTGTTGACCACTTATCATCAGGTGGCCCATATGCTCGTCCACCTTCCTATTCTATAAAAAAAATATATATATATAATAATAATCAGCAACTTTAAAGCGTTATATACTAAAATATATAAAGCTATTATTTTAGTCATTTACTATTTTAAGCGAATGAAACTGCAATCTTATATAATAATATTATATAATAAAACTTTTTCCGAAACGCGCTGCATCATCTTGTATAAATTTTATGTTATGTATTTAATAGTTTTTATCAGTTAGGTATTTAAAAAAAAAACTGTCTGCTCATTAATTAGCATGACCCGAAGAGACGGTGAGGGTGCCGCTAGTTCTTTAGTGGGTATTCCGTTGTATTTCTATGCGCCGGCGAGTCATATGTACCCCCCATAGTGGGGGGGCCACTTCACGCGGGAGAAACGCGTAAATGCGTTTTTCAAGAGAGATAAATAAGATATGTTTTCGATAGAATCGTTCAGTGTTTTTTTCGTGATTTACTAGTATTACTATTTACCCCTCCAATTAAGCGTAAAGCTTGTATTTAAAGTGTGGATGACAACAGCCCAAGGCTTCAAGATCTAAGACGCGATGTTACGTTATTGTTCACAAATTTAACATATTAAATTGCCTTTATATAGTGGGTTTTTGAAATCATCCCCAATGGGGGTCAATAGGATTTTCTTGTATATAGAAAAAAAAAACTTAATATCTATGCATATACCTTTTGAAGGTTGGAAAAAAATAAACAATTATTCGTTTTGAAAACTACCCCCTTACCTCCTACAGTGAATTATGTCACGTTATAATAAGATTGTTAAGTAAAGTGAGCGTTGTTGTAAGTAATATTTGTAAATGTAATAGTAATCTCATAACGGAATCTAGATCAATACGAACTGGTTTCATGTTACGACATTTCTCTTGAATAGAATTTAAGTATATACCGGTTTTTTTTTAAATATATATTTGTAAAGCCTATTCCAATCACAAGAGGGGTAAAGATAGATAAACAAATTCATTGGTCGAGATCTTGTATAATCTGTGGTATTCACCATGGATTCGCGAAAATATAGTGTTTTGTCGGCGAAGTTGTTATCGGAACTTTGCAAGTGAAATCAAAGTGTATATAAGTAGCTAAGTGTAACAGTGTCGTGTTATATATAGAGATGTATTAATCGAGAACTGTTCGTGGTGTACAATACAGCGGAGCTGGTAGCGAATCGCGTGGAATATGTAAATGTAAAGTTTGTTTATCTGTACTCCTGTATTGAAATAGGATTTATGTACAGATGTTACGTCCGTGCCTTTTTAGATTTTTGTATTATATTTATCTGTTAATCGTTATATTTATATATATATATATTTTTTTTATAGAATAGGAAGGCGGACGAGCATATGGGCCACCTGATGGTAAGTGGTCACCAACGCTCTTAGACATTGGCATTGTAAGAAATGTCAACCATCGCTTACATATCCAATGCGCCACCAACCTTGGGAACTAAGATTTTATGTCCCTTGTGCCTGTAATTACACTGGCTCACTCACCCTTCAAACCGGAACACAACAATATCAAGTATTGCTGTTTTGCGGTAGAATATCTGATGAGTGGGTGGTACCTACCCAGACGAGCTTGCACAAAGCCCTACCACCAGTAAATATATATATATATATATATATTATATATATTTACATATGTACTTAACGAATTGCATACTACCACCGGTCCGGAAATATAGATGAAATATAATAGAAGAATGAAGACGATTAAAAAATAACACCGTAAAGATAACCTGCATGTGTTGGAAGAACTTTATATATAAGTATATATATGTATATTTATATGAACAATAAAATCAAACGATCCCTATGTTTTTTTATTATATAAAAGTATTTTAACGTTCGCGCTGTAAACGAAAATATTTATTTCTTTAACACGTGTTAAGTTTGTTCGAACAAGTATTTATATAGATATTTTTTTAATTTTTTTTTTTTTAATTTTTAGTATTGTACCGCGGGTCATAAAGATTGTCTCGTTCGTTATCAGATAAAACTCATAAACCGCTGATATAAAATTATTTAAATATAATGTTACAGTGTGCCCTCGATATGATAGCAATCTCTACAGTTTACTTACAAGCTCATCTGAATCGTTACAGCATCGTAATGTTTGTTAAATAATTTAGCTACTTTAGTGTTTTTTTAATGTTTTCGTTTCATCTCCAAAGCGTATGTTTTATTTCATTGTTTATTTTATTAGCTTAATATATTCTCTTTAAACGACGGCCAGTATTAAATGTTGAAAAATCATAAAATTATTATATATTATATGTCTTGGTAACTACGCAGAGATTTCTAATTGAAATAGATTATTATCCATATAAATAAGCGAAATACCACTCATCACGAGGTCTAAACTATCCGCTCGAGTGAAGTTTGTCACAGTTACCTCCTCCCCGACGTGGACGCTTATTAAGAACGGATTTTACGCAATACCTCTCCGAAATACATTTTTCTTATCTACCTACGAAGTCGGGACGATAAGCTAGTATTGATATATAGAATAGAAGTATGTAGTGCAACTTAAAATAGGTCGTATAATTCAAAATTGAAGACGAACTGCATCTCAAAATTTTCAATATAAAAAAGACTATATATCAATTAATAATTTAATTTCTTTATATTTCTATCTCAGAAGTTCTTTAGGTCCTAAGTTATGGATTGCGCGAATATCTTACAGCACAAATATCGTATTGATAGCGGCGGCATTACCCCACAGTATAATGCCAGACATCATACTGTGGGATTAAGACATTTGAAATGTACTGAATATTATGCTGTACAAAAGCCGAGATGGCTTAGTGTTTAGAACGCGTGAATCTCAACCGACGATCGTGAGTTCAAACCCGAACAAGAACCATTGAATTTTTATATGCTTAATTTGTGTTTATAAATCATCTCGTGCTTGACGGTGAAGGAAAACATCTTGAAGAAACCTGCATGCGTCTAATTTCACTGAAATTCTGCCACATGTGTATTCCACCGACCCGCATCGGAATTTAGACCAGCCCAGCAGTGGGATATTCAAAAGCTGTTACTGTAATGTATTATACTGTAAAATAAAAATAGTATACTGGAGGTCGAGCTTTGTGCAAGCTCGTCCGGGTAGGTACCACCCACTCATCAGATATTCTACCGCAAAACAGCAGGACTTGGTGATGTTGTGTTCCGGTTTGAAGGGCGAGTGAGCCAGTGTAATTACAGGCAGAGGTACATAACATCTTAATTCCCAAGGTTGGTAGCGCATTGGTGACGTAAGCGAAAAAAAAAGTGTAACACCATAAGTCAATTGTCACGTGACATTTCACGGGTGAATAATGAATTGAGTTACGGAATGGCACTGCTGCACATTATTTATTTAACAATATCTCCTAAACACGTTAAACTCCGCTTTGGTAGTTCTAAGTCGTTTCAAATTCGAGCTCGGATCATATTTTAATTGTACTTTTTAAAAAAAAGTAATTTTATAATTAATGTTTATGATAAATAGTTATTAAGGTGTAAATGTATTCAAATAATTGAAAAATATCTACTTTACTGCGGACGTCGGGTGAAAAAAAATATTTTGATGACTAAATAAAAAATTGTGCGTAATTAAAATGTTGTGTTGATAAGGCCTAATGAGTAAAATATACAAAGTAGCTATGTAATAGTATATATATGGGTCGAATTATATATTTAATATAATGAAGTTGAAATGTTTGTTTCTTTGTAAGCGCTGATCTCAGGAACTATCGGTGAATCAGTTTTATTGCTTTTTTTTAATATGTAGATTTATTAGTTAGGGTTTTGTAGCAGTATTAAGTTTGTTTATTGAAATAGGTTATATATATATATATATATATATATATATATATATATATATATACAAATAAATAAAATTGAAGTGTTTGTCTGTGTAAAATTGCCACCTCTTTTTATATTTACGTGCATTTTTTTTTCTCACTGTCTCTTTGTTCGGAGCAATCTTCAAAACGGCTTAAAAATTGCAAAGCAAGTACTGAATTATTATAAAAAGTATTCCACGGTACCGTTTAATATTTATTTCATCAAAATCGGTTCAGTTTAAAAGTTATAACAACTTAAAAGTTCACGTTTGTTGTCGACTATTGTACGCTTTTCTGTACAAATAAATAAAATTTGTATTTATAATTCATCTCGTGTTTGACGGTGAAGGAAAACATCGTGAGGAAACCTGCATGTGTCTAATTTCATTGAAATTCTGCCATATGTGTATTCTACCAACCCGTATTGGAGCAGCATGGTGGAAGAAGCTCCAAACCGTCTCCTCAAAAAGGGAGAGGAGGCTTTAGCCCAGCAGTGGAACATTAACAGGCTGCTACTGTATTACTGTACTAAAATTACTGTAAATAAAATTAAACTGTATGTCGTTTCAAAATTATGGTCTATTTTAAAGTTAATGCGGTTTTTTTCAAGTTACCAAAACAATCACCTTTTATACTTTAGACTACCGCTGATAAATAATAATTTAAAAATGTATAATTCAAACTATGTATATGTATGTATGTATATGTATGTATGTAGTTGAATATCGTAACAGATTGATATCGACGTTGGTTGAAGGATTTTCGTCACGAATAGATTTTTTTTAGTCATATGTAACTTCACGTCACGAGCCACGGGTGAACCACTCGCGTTATATGGCTATGAAAAGGGAACCTATATGACCTTTGACCTTCCGAGTTCAAACTTGCTTCGAGCCAATCATCAAGATCGGTCCCATAGTTTAGTGAAATACACAGACGTACAGCTACTTACGCATTTCCAAAGCATTTAGCCTCTTATCTCGTCTGTTGAAGAGATCTTTGTTTTATTAAAGCATATTTGGTACACCAATGTAACTATAAAGTCTTTTTCTTTTTTTTAAGGAAGGCAGCCGAGCAAATCAACCACGCGATAAATGAAGACCGGTAGCAACGTCCGCCCGTAGATAATCACTGTAAGAAAAGTTTATTTTATATTTTTTATTTTAATCTGAACATTCAAGATACTAATTATCGCACGTTATAGTTGTTGTGTGTGCGCAAACCCAGGTGCACGATTTAACTCTCATAATCCGATGGAACGGCAATCCGATACGACTGGAACGAGTTCAGGCGCAGGACCGACGGTTTAACGTGCTTTCCGAGGCACGGGAGTATTGACACTGTCAACTACCAAACACTGAGCTGATATTGAAAATATTTTGACTATAACAACCAAATAACATTTTAATGTACCCACCCGGGGCTTGAAAGCATGAAGTCGAAATTCGTAGTTGTATAGCCGCTTGACCCATGAAGCTGTCAGTAGGAAGGTCATAAGGAATTACTATATTAGTAATCGCCCTATTTACCCCTCCAATTTACGTAGTTGACGTATTAAAGACACGTACGAAACGATTTGCTTTCTCGTTTCTGATACGCACCGCCAAGGTCTGGTATACCCTCCCGACCTCCGTTTTCCCCACCACCTACAATATGGGTACCTTCAAGTCTAGAGTGAATAGGCATCTTCTAGGCAAGCGCGCTCCACCATAGACTGTATCTCACTTTCCATGAGGTGTAATAACAGTCAAGCGCTAGCCTATACAATTAAAAAAAAAAGCGTAAAACTTGTGCTAGGGTGGCGAAGAATATATTCAAAGGGGGCAGATTGAACCTGGGACTTTAGTCCTCGTAAACTATTGAGCTATTGCCCTTAAACACCTTCGTTCACCTCCACTGTGCCTGGTTATACCCTTTCAAGTTTGATCAAAGCAATAGGAAGTATATTTAGAGATTCTACTGAGCTGGTATTAGCTCTGTGAACACAGCTTAATGTATTTGATTACGTAGAACTTAATAAAAAACCAACTAATTAATAACTGTGACATCAATTCCATCGCGCACAAAGAAATTTGGCAACTCCTTTCTTTGTCGCACTACCAAAAAATGGAATTCCTTACCAGCTCACGTGTTTCCCTCCTCTTACAACCCGGGTTCCTTCAAATGAGGCGTGAAGAGGCATCTTGCGGGCCGGCAAGGCAAGGGTACGGCTAGTACAGAACATTCTTCCCGACTGTACTGGCCGTCGTCGCGTTTGGACTCTACTACCACTTACCATCAGGTGGAGTAGAGTCATTTGCCATCCCGGGGCATATAAAAAAATAAATCTAGTATAGAAACGCCCCCCTCCCACCATAACATCCTGGATGGATGTTCATGATACAAATAATTATCACAACACGATTATTTAAAGATACAAAATTAAACACTAATAAAAAATACACTTGCAAATACTTTTTTTTTTTGTTCGAAAATTTAAGTTCCGATGTTAAATCCGAGATTACTTATTAAATCGAGTTTTTTTTAAAAGGCAACACTTGTTAATTACGTTTCATTTAATATAAAACATTGGAACAAGTGTTGTCTTGAGTCAATTAATGATTTTGGAAAAATATATTCGCGTCGCATGTTTTCAAAATGTCACCGAAATTATCTTCGCTCTCGTCGGGGTTCTGTATATTAATGAATTGAATTGATAATTATTCTGTAACTAGCTGTGCCCGCGGTTTCACCCGCGTTTAACTCAAAAAAATCACTGAGACCAGACTTATAATAAGTTAGTATATACAACATTTTTTGTTTTATATTCGGACCCTTTTTTTGAAGCTGGAAAAACGCATTACGCATTTCCCCCACGGTGGGGGGGTATGTGGGGCTTGCCGGTGTCCAAGGTGCCGAGTGCGCACTGAACATCGGAATATCCACTAAAAAATTGTCAGCGGTACCCTTTCCGTGTTAACGAGGAGCGCCATGGGATCGCTTGCGCATGCTACCATGAGTTTATTTTCGGATCGGTACCTAGATAGGGCAACATAATATTGGCCATGAGAAAAAACATCATTCCCCTAAATCTATTCCGATATTCTTGAATGTGAAAGACAAACAGATACAAATTTTAAAAATCATTTTTTGGGTTCTATTGCTTTTTTATTTTTTTTATTTTTTATAGAATAGGAAGGCGGACGAGCATATGGGCCACCTGATGGTAAGTGGTCACCAACGCCCTTAGACATTGGCATTGTAAGAAATGTCAACCATCGCTTACATAGCCAATGCACCACCAACCTTGGGAACTAAGATTTTATGTCCCTTGTGCCTATAATTACACTGGCTCACTCACCCTTCAAACCGGAACATAACAATATCAAGTACTGCTGTTTTGCGGTAGAATATCTAATAAGTTTGATGAAAATTTTCCTGATTTTGATGAAATTTTCTATGAATCATAGTTCAACCCCAAGGAAAGATATAAGTTATTTTTTATATACAGGATTTTAAATAAATTATAAAATATTATTTTTTTACTTCAATTCTTAGAATACTGTTATATTAAAGGGTTACGTCAAGTGCTCTCTATAAAACTTGTTCATTGATATATTTATTTTTACTTGTAATCAACAGCGTTGCAGAAATGATTGTACAATTATTACTTGACGAGACGAGCCGTTTGGCGTGGTTGGTAGAACACTTGCCTTACACGCCGAAGGTTGTGGGTTCGATTCCCACCCAGGACAGACGTTTGTGTGCATGAACATGAATGTTTGTCCTGAGTCTGGGTGTAATTATCTATATAAGTATGTATTTACAAAAGAAAAAGTAGTATATGTAGTATATCAGTTGTCTGGTTTCCATAGCACAAGCTCTGTACAAGCTTAATTTGGGATCAGATGGCTGTGTGTGAAAAATGTCCCAGGATATTATTATTATTATTATTACTTATAACTAAAGTAAGGCCACATAGAATTACAATTTTATAACATGAAACATTAAAAAAAACGTATAGAGGTAGTATATGTTTACAGTAAAAAAAGACATTCTTGCTTAATATTAATGCGTGAAAATATTATGCGTGCTTGCGTGTGTTTGTTTGTGGTTTAATGCAAGTATTATTTTTCGCTTTTTTTACGACGAATATGAATTATTCCTCTTTTCAATTGCATTTTGGATTCGTTAAGATAGTTGAAAACTTCGAGTTATTAGAGTGCGACGAACGGATATGACGAAATGACGTCAGTTTTTATCTTAGGTCTGTTGTTTTTTGTCGAACCGATGTTAGAATATTAACAATGAATACGAAAGTTTAATTGTTCAATCTATTTACAATATATCTGTTTTTATACTAGTTCGAGGAAGGCTTCAGGTTCAGGGATCAGGTTTGGTATCTCATATCCTGTTAATGTGTATGAGAATTTTCATAGAAGAAGAAGAAGGTCCATAAACCGGTCCTGTATATAGATTGTCTGCCTCGTTCGTCTAGTGGTTGTGTAGTTGATGTAAGACCGCAGACCCGGAGGTCCTGGGTTCAATTCCCATGTCGGGCTAATGAAAGTTATTGGGTTTTTCTGTCAGAATTTTCAGTAGCAGCCCGGAATCTGGAAGTTGGAAGTGTGTACACTGCCGTGTCTCGGAAAACACGTAAATCCGTTGGTGATGCGCTTGAACTCTTTCCGGTCGTGTCGGATTGCCGTCCCATCGGATTATGAGAGTTAGGGAATAGAGAGTGCACCTGTGTTTGCGCACATACTTGTGCCCTAAAATATCTCCTACGTAGGCTTATCTCTCTTGAGATCGGCCGCCGTGGAGGACATTATTACTATTATTATTATTATATAGATTAATGTTCCATGTGTTATTTTACAACGGAACCCTAAAACTGAATTTGTATAACGACGTACCGTTTTTTCCCACACGAATGAACCATTCCTGTATGAGGTTATACATTTTAATAAGAATGTAATTGTAAACCTTCGAGTACTATGGTAATTAAAGTATATGAATTCATTAGTGATTCTCTCAAACTGAATTAGTCTTAGTTTTTGAGCCTTTTTTTGTTTTAATTTAGCGTGTAACGGGCCGACATATAGGCTGCCTACAAAGGCCCCTTAAAAAAAATGCGCATCACTTTACTTTGTGTTATGACGAATACTGGGATGTAGTAGTTATATGTTAATTTGTAAACTTTTTGGGAAGAAATAAATAAAATATTGTTATTATTAACATGTCCTAAATAGATTTATTAATAAGATATATACTAACTAGTAACTCTGTCTGTATGTCGCGCTTTCACGGCTGAATCACTGAACCGATTTTGATGAAATTTTGAATGAAGCAAGTTTAAAATCTAAGATGGGGCGTAGACTACTTTTTATACCTTAAACCTTTCGCGCGGGATTCTATCACACGGGAAATTCACGCTTAAATTTAAAGCGGAGTGCACCAATATATAATAAGCTCAGCTAACTATATATTATTATTGTACAGTAGTACCTTCTCTACATATATAAATACGTAAAAGTTTTATGTATATTGGTTTAGTAGAGGGGTGGCTTTGGTAGGTGAGCGGTATTTTAGTTTAAAAAAAAATTGAATCCATAGCACCACACAAAAAATACCTTATTCGATGCTTATGTAACATACATTTTTTCCTGCTTAAGCCCTGGAGTCGAGGGGCAGGCAATTTTTTACTGGTGGCAGAGCTTTGTGCACGTCCATCTGGGTAAGTAGCACCCGCTCATCAGATATTCTACCGCAATACAGCAGTACTTGGTATTGTTGTTGGGTGATCGAGCCTGTGTTATTACAGGCACAAGGGACATAACATCTTAGTTCCCGAGGTAGGTGGCGCATTGGCGATGTGAGGTATAATTTACATTTCTTACAATGCCCAATATATCATCAAATAAATCACGTGACCCAAATGCTCGTCTGTCTACCTATTCTATAAAAAAAAAATAATCAGCTCCTGTTCAGCAGTTTTTCAGTTACACCACAAAAGCCACATTTATCAGTATATATAGAGATTTGGTAACTTTAAAAACTTATTTTGAAATAACAGACGGACACTTTTCTTATTTATTTATTTGTATATATTTTCGAGACGTGACTTCCGTATTTTAATCTTAATGTTTAAAAACCAACATAATTCTATATTCTACTACATTGTATTATGTATATGAATATATATAATGTGTCATGAGTTTATCAATTAAGTGACACTTGATTGATGGACGCACGCATTTTTCGAAATTTTATGGAAATTATATTCGAGCGTGAATTTTCACACGCAACTGATGATTATTCGGGTCGTTTGTCCAGTGGACGTTTGCCGTTATGATACGCATCTTGAAGAAACTCTGTGTTTCTGTACGCTTAGCTAGCGTAGATAATCACAGTTGAGCTTCTGAACCGATTTCGATGAAATTTTGCTTGAAGCTTGAACCCCAAGGATCCTACCTAGGCATAGGCTTATTTTGATCTAATACCAGGCCCACTTCCATCATCACGAGCTCGTCGGAGAAGGAAATCATCGTGAGGATACCTGAACGGTTTTTTTTTTCATATAGTTCGGACCAAGTAATCTAGTTTGCATAATTCTTACAAATTTTTACCCGTGTTACGTTACTGCCCCGCCGTCGAGCGTCGCAGCGTAATGATATACATAACGCTTACGTTACGTTAAGTATATAACGTTTCTAAATGAAAGAGCAATCCAATGAAAAAAAAAATTATGAATGAAAAATCAATTCAAAATATATATTTCGTTCTTACCATTAGGCTGAGATGGCTTAGTGGTAAGAACGCGTGAATCTTAACCGATGATCGTGAGTTCAAACCCGGGCAAGCACCACTGAATTTTCATGTGCTTAATTTGTGTTTATAATTCATTACTTGCTTGACGGTGAAGGAAAACATCGTTAGGAAACCTGCGTGTGTCGAATTTCACTGAAATTCTGCCACATGTGTATTCCACCAACCCGCATTGGAGCAGCGTGGTGGAATAAGCTCCAAACCTTCTACTCAAAAAGGGAGAGGAGGCCTTAGCCCAGCACTAGGACATTCCAGTACTATTCGGTAGAATCTAAATTCCGAAACAGTGGTAGCTTTAATTAATTAATTTAATTACGTAAAATGTCACTTCAAAAATGTATATATTGATTTGATTTGATGTTTAAGGCAGTTAGCCTGACAGTCTCGTGTCATATTCTGTTTAAATATCTCGAATTTATTAATGGTCGAGTCATTGTAACAAATTGATACTTGGAAATATGCGTAATTATTATCGAATACTTTCGCTCGGCGTATTTATAACGAAGTCTTGATATTTTCTCGTTGTGTATACGTTTTCGACACGTCGATGTTTTTTTTTAACTACTTTGGTTGTTTAAGGTTCTGATGTATCCTGTACCAGGGATGCCGTGGAATAGATATCGAGTTTAATTATTTAACACGTCGATTATACTGGGGTCATACTTTTGTATTGTTTTAACTGAAGTAAAGTTGTTCTATGCAAACACATGATGAATGAATCTTGTATTTAATTGTTCATAATATATATAGGATCTTAGTTCCCAAGGTTGGTGGCGCATTGGTGATTAACGGAATCTTTAATATTTCTTACAGCGCCAATATCTATGAGTGGTTGTGAGAAACCAAATATTATATAGAAAAACAATATGTATTATAATATATCTAATTATATAACAGGCAGTGATGTAATTTTACCTTGGGTTCCAAAATTAAACGCAATCTATATTTTATTTTTGGTTCCATCGATTTAAGATAAGCGGCAAGGTTTTTGAAAGTTTACAGTAATGCGCGTGGGATGCAGCGGTGGAAGGTCGCGTCGTGTCCTACGGAACAACGTAAGCGATTCTACTAAACAATTGTCACTTTATCGAAATCGAATCGAAACGTAATCGTTGCAACCCGTTTTAATTATAATAACCTGGGACATTATTCACACACTGCCATCTGATCCCAAATTAAGCAGACAACTGATATACTACATATACAACTTTTCTTTTTTTAAAATACATACTTATACAGTCCCAGACTCAGGACAAACAGACGTGTTCATGCACTCAAATATCGGTCCTGGGTGGGAATCGAACCAACAAGCTTCGGCATGTAAGGCAAGTATCTACCAACCACGCCAACTGGCATTCAACAAACACGATGATCAATAACAGCGCGATTATTAAGAAATTGCCTGACTCCCACAACCACTCTGTGGGACTAGTCTTCCTGGCGAGTTTTCGAACCGATATGACGTAGAAACCTTCAAGTAAAAAGCGTACTCATCACTCAGTGCTTAAAGGACGGCAACGCACTTGCAAGCCCTTCAATTGCAAGTCTCCATGGGCGGTGGTAGTCACTTTCCATCAGGTGAGCCTTCTGCTCGTGTGCACCCTCTTACAGTTACGATTTAACTGAAGTTTATCTTTATTATAAAGATAAAAGCCGAGATGGCCCAGTGGTAAGAACGCATGAATCTTAACCGATGATCGTGGGTTCAAACCCGGGCAAGCACCACTGAATATTCATGTGCTTAATTTGTGATAATAATTCATCTCGTGCTTGACGGTGAAGGAAAACATCGTGAGGAAACCTGAATGTCGAATTTCACTGAAATTCTGCCACATGTGTATTCCACCAACCCGCATTGGAGCGGCGTGGTGGAATAAGCTCCTAACCTTTTTCTCAGAAAGGGACAGGAGGCCTTAGCCCAGCAGTGGGACATGTAGTGGGACTGTATCTTTGTGAGGAATAGAATCGAGAACGTATCGTAGCCGGTATAAATTAGTACAATTGGCTCTCAGTTAAACAAACTGAACCCTTAGCGGTTGATATGAACGAGAAATTAATTCGATAATTACTATAATTTATTAACGAATTTGTATTATTTAGTTTGAAGATAGGGAATGCATAATGAAGCTTTTTTTTTAATTTTATCTCCAGATGTTTTCGTGTCAGGCATATTTTTTTTTGTTTAGTTTCGCGCCGTTAGTCGAATCTGATTCGAAGTTATCTTAATGATTTTATTTTAGTTGACCCCGTCGTTAGAAGGCGTGAACACATTGCGATTTCAAATCCAGAAAACCCATCACTGTGTGTTATTAATATTTTGGGAGAACAACCACCAATCTGCATTAGATCAGCGTAATGGATAAAATCTAAGCCGTGTTCTCTTGAGACCCTTTGTGCAGCTGTGGGTTTTAATAACCTTTTACATTATATAACACTTGTATATAAAAATCAAGTTGTAATTCCATTCCTAAACGGCTTGACCGATTTTGATGGGTTTTATTCATGTAAAATTGTGGTCATCGCCTCTCCTATCATAAGCCCTAAAGCCCTAAGGTTAAGAGCTAATTCAACAAGCTGCTTCCATACGGTTTGGCGACAAATGCAGTTTTTTTCGCGATGTGTTCCTTCACCGAGCGTGAAAAGTAAGCGGATGTGCATATGGGTCACTTGATGGTAAGTGGTCACCAACGCCCATAGACATTATCTTTGTAAGAAATGTTAACCATCGCTTACATCGCTAATGCGCCACCAACCTTGGGAACTAAGATGTTATGTCCCTTGTGCTTATAATTACCCTAGCTCACTCACCATTCAAACCGGAACACAACAATACCAAGTACTGCTGTTTTGCGGTAGGATATCTGATGAGTGGGTGGTACCTACTCATATGAGCTTGCACATATCCCTACCACCAGTGAAATAGAGATGGATAATAAACGCAAATTTTTATCATCACCAACTATAAAGGCGTAGCTAAATACTGTAGACCGGTAGCGGACAGCAGCGTCACTTGTGGGATGAGCTACGCTCTGCGTTCACGTGCCCGCCTGCCCAGCGCGGTGTTTACGGGCAAAACATCGTCGGCACAAACATAATGCAAATTAACTACACGAAATTTCGTTGCTTATTAGAACCCGTAATCATTGGTTATATCGGCCCCTCTTTTATTATTATTGGTACCATATATCGTACACTAAATGCGAGATGCAGCATCTTATTCGTTGTCAGAAAAATGTCTGAATTTAATTTAAGTGCGCTGTTTAATTTTACGTTCGATATAAAAATATGTAATATGTCCTAAATTTAATTAATTTAATTAAATGCTCTGAACAAGAGCGTAATAATCGTGCGTTTATAACCGTGTACCGTTCTTTGATTCGGGCCCCGAAGTGACGAGGGGCCTTTAGGGGGGGTTACTGTATTTCTTAAGTAATGATTTTAATATTGTGTTGTATGTTAACATCGAAAGGGTAAGTTTTTATGAGGAAGTCAATTAACCTTCGCTGGTGATCTGGAGTTAGAATTATTATCCTAGAATTATATATTTTATGTATATATTTTGTGTCCCGTTTAATTATAATTGAATATAAATATATATAATATATAATACATATTGAATATTATATAATAAAATATAAGTAATTGATTAATTGTATATTCTTCAATATGTATTTCATTTGAGAAAAAGAGTAGTTAATGAGTTTGTTGTCGGTTATGATTGAGTAGAATCTACTTTCCGGAACCGGTGGTAGCTTTTCAATATAATTTTGTATGATGATGATTTAAAAGGGCTCGTAAAGTTTGTATTACGGACGGACCACGACCGACCAGCCCGCACCGACGCACCGTGGGAAGAGTCTGCGGAAGCACAGACAAGTCTGTACCGGTGCGTCGGGTCCACGGCGAGTCGGTAACATCAAACGTTACGTGCTTCGAAACTCACGACCGATACAGACTCTCACCGTGGGAAACCTCTTTAAGAATCTACTAGCAGTGACGTATTTACCCAAGGCCAAAGTGGCAGGTCTTACAGGGGCAGCATCGTTGACGCCTTTCATAAGCGTTACCCATCTTTGGTTAGTAACAGCCTGTAAATTTCCTACTGCTGGGCTAAGGCCTCCTTTCTCTTTTCAGGAGAAGGCTTGGAGCTTATTCCACCACGCTGCTCCAATGCGGGTAGGTAGAATACACATGTGGCAGAATTTAAATGAAATCAGACACATGCAGGTTTCCTCACGATGTTTTCTTTCACGGTCGAGCACGAGATGATTTATAAACACAAACTAAGCACATGAAACTTCAGTGGTGCTTGCAGGTTTTGAACCCACGATCATCGGTTAAGATTCACGCGTTCTTACCACTGGGCCATCTCGGCTTCGGCATTTACTAATTAAATATATAAAATTATGTATTTTCGTACTCGTTTTGTATTATCGAAATGGTAAATAAAAAACAACTTCGACATGAAAGGCAAAGTCGTGATCTATGATATTCTTTGTCGTAAAACAAAGCGTTTTCAATATCGGCGATTTTGCTATCGGAATTTTGGAAGTTAATTTAAAGTGTATATAAGTAGTTAAGTGTAACAGTGTCGTGTTATATATAGAGATATATTAATCGAGAACTGTTCGTGGTGTACAATACAGCAGAGCTGTAGCGAATCGCGTGGAATATGTAAATCTATGGTGTGTTTATCTTAACTTGTATCATTCGTATAGGTTAAAATTATCTATTAATTACAGCAATTATTGATCATCGGAAACAAAGCTACTATTAAAAATATAAATGACGTTATCATAATAAAGTCGTTCGTGGGAACAGATATACCTAACCCTCGTATTTAATAAAAAAAAAACGCCATTTACGTATTTACATTAAATCCAAGATTTTATATCTTTTACATGAAAAACGATTTAAAGATAAAAATTATCTCTACAAGCATAAAATTTGGTTTGAGAATATTTTTTTTTTATCAGACACACAGATACACTCGTAAGTTTTAATTACTGTTTTTTTTTAATTTATTTATATAAAGTAACGTGTATTTCGATTTAATTCGATTTTTAGAATAAATCGATTTTCACGTTATTGTACGTAATTAAGAATGTTCTCGATTCTGTTTTTTTTTTTTTTTGCTTTAGTTAAGTATAAACATATAATATATTTTAATAATAACAGTAATTTTTTTTTTAACAAATTGGCACACATGTTTTGTGTAGGGTTGCTAACTATACTATAATATTTAATAATTTTTAATAAATAAATTTATTTTTTTGAGAAGTGCAAGAAAATATCGTATGTATATTTTTTTTTGTTCTCATAATCAAAAATCAATCAATCAATCAACAGCCAATCGTTGTCCACTGCTGAACATAGGCCTCTCCCAAGGTGCGCCAAAGCTCCCTGTCCTCCGCCTTCCGCATCCAGTTGGTGCCCGCCACCTTCTTAGGGTCCGTTCACACAGACCGGCTCGGAGAGCATCGGCCTGCTTTTTTCTTTTCACACAGACCGGGTCGTATACGCTTGGAATTGGCCGGAGCGGAGCCGCCAACTATTTCACATCGACCGGCTGGAAGAGATCTGAAAGCGGGTGCGAGCGAGAAAGAGCACGCAAGCGGAGCCGGTCGGCTCCTTTTATTACTTCACACGAAGCGCGTTCAGGCATTTTTAATGACAAAAAAGGTGCAAATGCAAAAATAAACTTTACTACAATCACTCAAAACACTGTTTCCAACGTGATAAAAATCTGCTCTCCTCTCCGAGCCGGTCTGTGTGAACGGACCCTTAAGGTCGTCGGTCCACCTGGCTGGAGGGCGCCCTACGCTGCGCTTGCCGATTCGCGGTCTCCACTCTAGGACTCATCTGTTCTCGTAATACATATATTTTATTTTTTATAGCTTAATTTGAATAATACTGCAATCATTAGAAAAAATGTTGGAAACGTTTGTTGTGTGTAATTTTCATATGCTTGTATGTTTTAATTAAAGCAGTGTCCCAATCGAACTTATGAGATTACTGAAAAAAATAATGTAAAGCTTACTCGGTGGTAGGTTAGGTACCACCCGCTTTATATACCCCGTATTATATATTTTATACTTAGTATTGTTGTGTTCCGGTTTGAAGGATGAATGAGCAAGTGTAACTACGGACGGGACATAACATCTGAGTTCCCAATGTCGGTGGCGCATTGGCGATTTGAGAAATGGTTAATATTTCTTACAGTGTCAATATCTACGAGCGGTGGTGATCACTTACCATCAGGTGGTCCATTTGTAACTCACACGTAGACCTATACACGAGGCGGTTCTTCATAAACGTGAGGTTTACACGCTTGTAAAGATGGATAGGCTAGAACAGGATAGCCTAGATAGGATGGTTAGAACAGATGTTATCAGGTCTACGTTAAAAAATACCTCTATTTTTTTATATTCGTTGTTCCTATGTCATTTGCTGTACCATTGTCATCGTATATGCAAAATTTAATTACGGTCGGTTGAATAGTTACGACGTGAAAATGTGACGAACAGACAAACATTTTGCATTTATAATATTATTAAGAATATGTCTTACTGGTGGTAGGGCTTTTTTTACCACCCACTCATCATTCATAACATCTTAGTTCCCAAGGTTGGTGGCAATGTAAGCAATGGTTAAAATTTTTTACAATGTCTATAGGCGTTGGTGACCACTTACCATCAGGTAGCCCATATGCTCGTCCGCCTACCTTTACTATAAAAAAAAAACACTTTAATAAAGGCAGTCGCATAAATAAGCCGAAGTGGTCCAGTGGTTAGAAAACGAGTCTGAATCGTTTGCAGGTTTGTTCCATTCGCCGGCGAAGGGAATCATGCACATGCAACATTGATGTATAACCGACAATCCATTTTTAGATTTATGACAGTTAACTATAAAACCCCGCGGCATCGCCAGCGTAGAATAGTGAAGAAAATCGTTCAAAATCTGAATCTGAAAATATGTAAATTATTAGGTTATTAGCGGTTGTATAAAATAAAAAATTTTTTACTGTTTTGGTTTACGGTAACTCCCAAAAGCTATAATAACTTTAAAGAGGCAATTATTTTGAAATCTTCAATTTTATTTATTTGTATTATATATAAAGGTTAGTACGCACGGGTAGATAAGAAGTAAAATACACTATGGATCATATCATATAGGCCTCTGCATCTTTGACAGATGATTTAAGCGGCATCGCGAAGGTACTTGCGTTCATGACCGAAGAGACCAATGCGAGAGACGATCCTTCGGCCGCATACCCGACAAGTGTACGCGCCCCCAGATGGGCGGGGGTTTGAAGCCCGCTCATGACGCCTAGAGCGTTTTTCTTTTAGTAATTTAAACCAGGCATCGTCATGCATACTATGGATAGGATTTGCAATTTGTAAAATCCGTTCTTAGCGAGCGTCGGGGAAGGAGTAACTGTGACAAATATCAAGTCAATCGAGCGGATAGTTTAGGAGATCTCGTGACGAGTGGTATTTTCGCTTATATATATAAAATATAAGCAAGTATAATTAATGATTCAATGTTGAATTAGCTTCCGAATTTGAATTTTAAGTCAAAATTATAGTATAAATGTCCCACTGCTGGGCTAACGCCTCTTCTAGTTTTTTGAAAATGTTTGAATGATTGGTGAACACACACGATGGAGATTTTCTTATGACATCCGGAATGCAATAGTGTCTATTAGTTACGCTCATGGCTAAACCACTAAAGCGATTGTGATATTTGGTATATAAAAGCTTCGATGCCAAGGAAGTATATAGGCTACTTTTTATATAACACCTGAGACCCAAACACCGAAGTCGCGGGTGGAAGAAAGTCTTCTATATAATACATAGTAAATAGGTTTGTCAATTGATTTGTTTTTGTTCGTTAACTATAATCGAGCTGTAATATTAATATATTTTTTTTTTATAGAATAGGAAGGTGGACGAGCATATGGGCCACCTGATGGTAAGTGGTCACCAAACGCCCTTAGACATTGGCATTGTAAGAAATGTCAACCATCGCTTATAGCCAATGCGCCACCAACCTTGGGAACTAAGATTTTATGTCCCTTGTGCCTGTAATTACACTGGCTCACTCACCCTTCAAACCGGAACACAACAATATCAAGTATTGCTGTTTTGCGGTAGAATATCTGATGAGTGGGTGGTACCTACCCAGACGAGCTTGCACAAAGCCCTACCACCAGTAAATGGTAAAAAAGTATTTTATGTATAATTAAAATAATACATAAAATATATTGCACTAAATAGCGAACAGTAGCTTAAGTTAAAATCCATGCACCCAAACCACTGAGCCATCTCGGCCCTTAATCCTTAATACTTGAAAATTGCAAATTCCATATAAGAGAAATCAATCCATGACGAAGGTCAGCGGACTGTAGGCAATTTTAATATCTATCCCTCGAGTAATAAGGCTCAATATCCCGCTTCAATCGACAAGGTTCCAGTCCGCGTGGCCTCGTTACGCAACAAATATTTTAAAAATAACTCGAAAGCCACTTTTAAATATATCCGGATTTGTGAGAAACAAAACTTATGAATGCCTTCCCCTTTTAGGTATTTAAGTCTAGATATTAATGTGGTTTTTTTTTTTAATATTTTTAATTGTAGGGTGACTGTGTTGTGCTGTTTTTCTAGGACGTGGATGTGTGTGTGTGTGTGTAGATGAAATAATGTGCTGAAGTTCAGTGTGTGTTCTGTTTGAGAATTGTTGGTTATTGTTGGTGGTACTCGGATGGATTTCGAATTGGTGGTCCAGTGCTATTGAGTCTACCAAGTAAGCCACGGGAAGCCCGATTCGGTCTACGTAATATATTTTAAAACCTAAGATAAGAAAAAAAGTTACAATTAATTGTTTAATTATTATTAATATTAACGGTGTAAGTTTCCGTACTTTTTTTAATTAGATGTTTTTATGTGGTCCTTTAAAAGTCTATATAACCTCCGTTTTAGGGGGATGTTAGGTATAAAAAAGTATCCTTAGTATTTCTTGGGGTTGAAGCTGTCTTCATACTGAATTTCATCAAAATCGGTTTAGTGACTTAGCCGTGACTCCGTAACAGACATAGATACTTAATTTAATTAATTAAGTGAAGATTAAAATAAATTTAAAATTATGTAGATTCTACTGAGAATAACCGGTAACCAAATCGTTAGTAACGCTAAATCCAACGACTTAATTAAATAATAAATTATATAAACATTAATAAATACAAGAATTCTTATCATCTATGTAATATTATATATTTTATATATATATATATATATATATATATATATATATATATATATATATATATATAGTTAACTGTATTATTTTAAAATGACTTTTAAAAGTATTGAACGGCAAAGCCTAAAGTATTGGCGGATTTTTTTGATGTAGTGCTAGAGCTTTATGCGAGCTCGTCTGGGTAGGTACCAACCACTCATCAGATATTCTACCGCAAAACAGCAGTATTTGGTATTGTTGTGTTCCGGTTTGAAGGGCGAATGAGACAGTGTAATTACAGGTACAAGGAACATAACATCTTCGTTCCCAAGGTCGGTGGCGCATTGGCGATGTAAGCGATGAAATATTCTATAAAAAAAAGTGGAAACATCTTACCGCTCGGTACACGGTAGATTCTAACCGAGAGTTAGTGTGTTACATGACGTCAGCGTAAGTTTTCGAGCGTCAGATGATGTCAGCGTAGGATTTGTTATTGTAAGTGCGTCGATGCGTGCGTGACATCGGTACACAAGCTCACATGTTTATACACAAATTCTCGTGAGTACCTTGGCACTCACACTATTTTGATATAGAAGCAACGACCATGCGCAAGGAATTACGAATTGACTTTGCGGTGACGTATACTTGACATTACAAGTTTCTTATCTCTATTCGTATATAAGGCTTCTTTTTATCTATTTATATATCTGTAGCTATTTGAATAGACGAAATGTTGTTATTGGAAGGTCATACATTAACATACTAATATTGATTTGTTGTTTTTATAAAATATAAATACTAACTTCCATAGATAGCACTTTATTCAAAAATGAAAGATTTTTATACATCACATCCCCAATATCACTACCTCAGGGGTTACATTTTTAAAAATCTTTCCTTAGTGCAAAGCTATCGTGTAAAAGGAACCCGTATGGAAATTATCATGATGCTAGCCCCAGTAGTTTGGGCTGTACGTCGACACGTCATTCAGTCAGTTATTCTTTTTTTTTTCGGTTTGTGTAGTACTGTTGGCCTTACTGGCCTCTACAGCGTCACCGGGCGGGATGGGCGAGTTGAACTCAGCCGGATGTTGGGAGCCACACAGGGCTCAAGAGAGAAGGACGTCCTAAGGGTGCCTCCTGTGAGGCCGAACCTCGGCTTAGGACTCCGTTGAAATCGGAAGGGAGGGACGTGTGCATTATAAGCGCCGTCATACGCCTAAGCGTTGACGGGACGTAACGTAAGAGTTATTCTTTTATATATATATAGATTGTTATTAGTAGTACTTATGTACATGTTTAATTACATTTGGTGCCCATATATGGGCTTGCGCAAAGCCTTACCACCAAGTACTTCCTTACTTACCCTCACTCATCAGATATCCTACCGCCAAGCAGCAATACATAGTAATATTGTTTTGTAGTTTGAATGGTGCCTGTGGTAACTGTGCCATTTACAGGCACAAGGAACATTGCTGGTGGTGAATTAGCGATGTAAGGTGGTTCAAATCGAGAGTAAACATGTTTCTGCTAGGCAAGCGTGCTACGTCCAAGACCGTGTCGATGCTTAACATCAGGCAAGTCAACGGTCAAACGCTGGCCTATTAAGTGTAAAAAAGGTTAATATTTCTCACAGCACCAATGTCTATAGGCGTTGCTGACCACTTATCATCAGGTGGCCTATTTATTCATCCGTTTACCTATTTCATAGCAAAACAAAACAATTTAAGATCATTAAAAGAATAACCTAAAAGCCATTAGCTTAGCGTGTATTTTGATTACTGGCTATAATATCTATTGATTAAATAGTTTTCGCCCGCGTGAGAGAGATGACAGATGTTAGGTTAGGTGTCTCTTTCTGCCCCTGACAACGTGAATGCAATTTTTTTATGATGATCGGTTGATTTGTTGATACGTGAAAGCATAACATACAAACAATGCGAAAGTTAGTTTCGCATCTACAATATTAATAAGGATTTGAATTCTACATTTCATGTAATGTGTAAATAATTTGCGGTAACATTATTTGATAAATAATAATCGAATCGTGTCCCGGAAAAACGGATTTGATGTTAACCCTAACGAATTAAAACTTAATTTCATTAACACTCATTTACAACAGATGAGATTCTTGACACAATAATTTAAATAACTTATATATTATTACATAACTTTAAAATATATAAATATATATATATATAATTTGCAAGCAGCGCCATCTATTGGCCGCAATATAAGAACAATGGTTCGTTTCGTAACACGTTAGCGATGTAGTTCGCGTAGAATAACATAGATGGCGTTAGCGTTTTTAAATCTACTTAATGTAGCCCTTATAATTGGTTATATTGTGGTAATGAAGGTTGGTTTCGCGTTGCAAGTGGAACGGAATTCCGATGTTTTGTGGACGTTGATTCATTAGGAGCGATTCACATTAAACGCGTCGCATCGTATCGTGCTGTTGCGCATAATAATAGATGCTGAAACAAAACTTAATTACTTTTTTTTGTTTATACCCCATTCGAAACAGTGATAATCACACATTTGATTTATATCTATGATATTTGCTATTAGATAAATTGCATAATATTGAAAGTCCATATTTGGATGTAGGATCAGGGAGGGCTTTAAGTGCCTTCCCCCACCAATAGAGATTTCTTAACCAAAAAAAAAAAAACATCCCAATTCCAAGAAGTAAACAATTTTAATATAGTACTTATAATTCGCAAACTGTTCGCAGTGTATAATACAGCAGAGCTGTTAGCGAATCGCGTGGAATATTTAAATCTAAGGTTTGCTTATCGTCGGGGTATGAAAGCTTTAATTTCCTTTATCCTAAGTGAAATGCGTTGCGGCACGATACGAGGCGGCCCGTTTGATGTGAATCGTACCTTAATGTACTTTAGCTTGTTAGCATTGGTTGCATAAATATATAAGATCACCGCGACGACACACTGAGTCACGTGACTTTTATATAAAACGTTATGTTTTTAATGTCGCTTCAGACCTGTCGTGTTATACATGATAATCTGTGTGATATATGCGTGTTTGTTTTTTTATATAGATACCGCGAAATAGCTTCGATTTGTATTGCAGTGTTTCTACACTGGCCTCCAAAAAAATCGACCCATCTACATTTTTTTGTAAAAAAGCTATCGTATGGTTTTAAACTACCACATATTTATATTTTTAAGATTGATAATGAAACAATGCAATTGTAGGATTGTACAAAAACAGAAATAGTGCGCAAAAAATAGGTTTTTAGGTAAATATGTGACAAAACACGAAAACACAAAATTTTACGCAATTTTATTTTTTTGTGTACAAAACGATTGTGCCGTTTGTTTTTAAATTTGGGTGCCTAAATCTTACTTTAATAGGGAGTGTTTCCTCCTCTTGACCTAATCACTGCCTGCATACGCCTATTAAGTGACCTGATTAGCTTTTTAATGTCTTCCTGTGGGGTCCGTTGCCATTCTTCAGTTAGGGCAGCTTCCAGTTGATTCAGGGTTTCTGAAATTGGATTTCGTGCTCGATCCGTATGTTTTAGCTGGTCCCAGACTATCGGGTGCTCTATCGGGTTTAAGTCCGGATTATTGGCTGGCCACTGCATAACTGGAATTTCGACTTCCCTGAGATAGTCTTTAACAATTCTAGTGACGTGAGGTCGTGCGTTGTCGTGCATAAGTTGGAAATTATCCCCAATATATCCAGCGTAAGGCATCACATGAGGCTCCAGAATGTCCGTTATGTAAGTTTCAGCATTAACAGCACGATTACGGAAAAAAACCAGCTCTGTGCGTCCCGTCAAAGAAATACCTCCCCAAAACATTGTAGAGCCTCCACCAAATCGGACTGTTTCTCGAATGCAACACTGAGAGTAGCGTTCTCCTGGCCTTTGCATGACGTTACGTCGTCCATCAGAGCCTACTAGAGACATTCGGCTTTCATCACTGAACAATACTGTCTCCCATTGGTCCAGTGTCCAATCGACGTGCTGCCTAGCAAATTGTAGTCTTGCTTGTCGATGGGATGCTGTGAGTTTTGGTCCTGTTGCTGGCTTGTGAGGGGTTAAGTTTTGCTCTCGAAGTCTTCTTCTTACGGTATTTTCACTCACAGACACTCCACGACTTTCTCGGAGTCTACCTTGAACGTCAACAGCCGAAAGATGTCGATTTCTTAAAGACGTCAAACCAATAAAACGGTCATCGGTCGGGTTCGTGACACGCCCCCTGCCAGATCCTGGTCTCCGGCGATACTCCCCAGTCTCCAAGTAGCGTTTGTACACTCTTCGCACCGCTGAACGACTTAATTTTAGTGTTCTAGCCACATTACACTGACTTAACCCCTCATGAATAAGAGCTACGACTTGAGCAGCTTCTGCTTCAGTAGTATCCATTTTTTATGTTTAAACTTGTTAAAATTATTGTTTCAACAAAGTTTCATACACTTAATCAATAATAAACATCGAACCGAGATGACTCCGCGTTAAGAACTGGAAATAAACTAACGATGCACTTTGTGCACAAAGTAACGTTTTCTTATCAATACTTTAAAAATATTCCAAATATCCTCAATAACACTTACAACTCCTCCAAATCAATATCAAGTGGGTAATAAAATGTTAAATGTATGTCCCATAAGTAAAACAATCCACCTAGGTCGTCGCATAGTTAAGATAACAACTTTGTAAGTAAAAAAATACGGGTGGGTCGATTTTTTTGGCGGCCAGTGTATTTGTGGAGGGGGGGGGAGGCTGTAAAAACTCTAAAGCGCCCAACTCTAAAGTTTTTTCAAGTAGACTCTCAAAAAGTCTATTTGACTGCTTTTGCTGTTCTATTGGTAGAATGTGAGAAGTGGGTGGTACAATCTTAGACGAGCTCGCACAATGCCCTACCACCATGTATACATATTGTATACTTAAATTAAGCAATGGTGCATTCATAGATTTGAACCCGGAATAATATGTAAAGATTCACATATTTTCACGACCGGGCTGTATGAATATATAGGAAACCAAAAATATATACAGTACAGTAACAGTAACAGCTTGTTAATGTCCCACTGCTGGGCTAAGGCCTCCTCTCCCTTTTGAGGAGAAGGTTTGGAGCTTATTCCACCACGCTGCTCCAATGCGGGTTGGTAGAATACACATGTGGCAGAATTTCAATGAAATTAGACACATGCAGGTTTCCTCACGATGTTTTCCTTCACCGTTAAGCACGAGATGAATTATAAACACAAATTAAGCACATGAAAATTCAGTGGTGCTTGCCCGGGTTTGAACCCACGATCATCGGTTAAGATTCACGCGTTCTTACCACTAGGCCATCTCGGCTTTAAAAAAATATATACTAATATTATAAATGCGAAAGTCTATCTGTTACACTTTCACAGTTAAACAGTACAGTAACAGCCTATTAATGTCCCACTGCTGGGCTAAGACCTTCTCTTCCTTTTTGAGGAGAAGGTTTGGAGCTTATTCCACCACGCTGCTCCAATGCGGGTTGGTAGAATACACATATGGCAGAACTTCAATGAAATCAGACACATGAAGGTTTCCTCACGATGTTTTCCTTCACCGTAAAGCACGAGATGAATTATAATCACAAATTAAGCACATGAGAATTCGGTGGTGCCCGGACTTGAACCCACGATCATCGGTTAAGATTCACGCGTTCAAACCACTGGGCCATCTCGGCTCATAGTTAACAGCTGAACCGATTTTGATGAAATTTGGTACGAAGCAAATTTGAAATCCAATGAAGGGCATAAGCTACTGTTGCATAACTCTTGCCCCCCCCTTTAAACAGGCGATCGAAAACTAGTAGAAAATAAAATTTCGGTAATTGCTCGCGAAATCGTATAGGAACGAGTTCAGTAATTAAAATAAAAAATAAAAGTAATCAAAGAAACATGATTGATTTCATTCCAAAAATCAAAAAAACTTCACCCGTGACGAGATGGCTCAATCAAGATAAAATAATGTGACCGGCGAAATTCGCCGAATGAGCCGACAAATAATGGGTTCGGTGTTAATACTCTGTCGTGATTGACACAAAGGTGTCGGCCAGCCATGATATCGCCAATTACAGACCGTCTGCTATTGGTTTTTTGCTTTTTTCTTGGTATATTTTTTTTTGTTTGCAGAACGGTAGCAGTTCGTGCTTGTAATTTCTTGGATATGTTTTATGGGACGAAAATTCAAATCTCTTTACCATCATACTTTATATATATAACACACATATATATATATATACAAATGCGCACTCGGATAAACCAGATCGTGTGTTATCTAGTGTTTTTTCGCTTTAAATACAATTATTTCAGACCCGTATCTTATTATTACTGAAATTAAATAAAACCTTATGTTGCGTTGAAACCATCATGAACCACCCATACCGAGCACGAGATGAAGTATTAACACGAATTAAGTACATGGAAAATTCAATGGTAAATTCAATGGGCCTTGCCTAGCTTTGATCTCGGGGTTATCGATAAAGATTCTTGTGTATTAACCACTGGACAATCACGATTCTGAATTATATATAAATTTTACATATAATTATATGGTTATGATCATTACACGTATGTAATATGATTGATTAACTGACTGCCTCGTTGGTTTAGTGGCTTGTTGTAAGACCGCAGACTCGGGGGTCCTGGTTTCGAACCCCAGGTCAGGCCGATTAAAACTTATTGGGATTTTCGGTTGATTACTCTCAGTAGCACGTAAAGCCGTCGTTCCTGCGCCTGAACTCTTTCCGGTCGTGTCGTTCTGCCGTCCCATTGGATTATGGGTGAGAGAGATAATGAGAATAGAGAGTGCACCTGTGTTTGCACAAACACTTGTACACTGTAATATCTCCTGCGTCGTTGGCTAATCTCTCTCGAGATTGGCCAACAACATTGTTATTATTATTTATGATTGATTAAAATGTTCTCGGTAGAATTTACACTTCGAACCGATGGTAGCTTTACATCTATACTATTGCGAAAGTAACTCTGTCTGCTCGTTACGCTTTCACGGCTAAATTACTGCACTGATTTTGTTGAAATTTGGTATGAGGAAAGGTTGAACGTCAAGGAAGGACGATGGCTACTTTTTTTAACCGACCATTTGTCTTCCTTCACCCTAACACGCGGGCAAAGTAGATGGCGAAAACTAGCTCAGTAGAAATCTATGAAATGAAAATTCAAGTGTTTTTAAAATGTCATATCGGAATATATATTTTAAAAAATCAATAAATAAGACTCATTATGTTTTACAGGGTTATATAAATGATAGAAGTGCTCGGAGTTAATATTCGTTAATGTTCATACGGGATATATAAATATAATTGTATATGATTATTACGTACACATTTTTTAATTATTAAAGAGAAAAACTTATGACTTTCTTGGCGGTTTTCACTAGAATCTACAATCTGAATCGTTCGGCAAAGAACGCGTGAATCTTAACCGATGATCGTGCATTGAAACCCGGGCAAGCACCGCTTAATTTTCAAGTGCTTAGTTTGTGATTATAAGTCATCTCGTGCTTGACGGTGAAGGAAAACATCGTGAGGAAACTTGCGTCTTATTTCACTGAAATTCTGCCACATGTGTATTCCACCAACACGCATTGGAGCAGCGTGGTGGAATAAGCTCCAAAACTTCTTCTCAAAAAGGGACAGGAGGTCTTAGCCCCTTGGGACATTCACAGGTTGTTAAAATTTAAATTGAAAAACGATTCGAAAGCGCTTGGATCCTACCTAAATAAAGTATATTTCGAATTTGATTAAAAATATCTCGATATAATTTCATATAAGTTGTTTTACTTTTCATTATAAAGTAATAATGAAATTTATTCTCGATTATTTTGTTAAATATATAATACCATATGAGCGAAATAAATTCATCAAAATTTAATGATTTGATACTTACTCGGTTATCTTGTTAAAGTTAATAAGAGGCGTTTACTTGGGCGTAATTTTTATATATAAGTTACTCTTAAAACTCAGGCTTTATTGAAACGATAATAATATATTAATAAAGTTAATCGTTCCGGCTCCGTACGGGTATATAAGAAGAAAAATGTACTTTGGATAGGATTTGCGTGAAATCTGTTCTTAGTGAGCGTCCACGTCGAGAAGGAGTAATTGTGACAAATTTCAAGTCAATCGGGCGCATAGTTTAGGAGTTTTCGTGATGAGTGGTACTTCGCTTATATACATGAAACTGTTGCTGGAGTTATTTCGTTTGAACAAGAATACGTGATTGGTCTGATTGGGTGAGTTGAATCACTACTGTGTAAAGTTGTATAATAATTCGTACAAATTATTAAAATGGTACAAAAAAAGCCGAGATGGCCCAGTGGTAAAAACGCGTGAATCTTAACCGATGATCGTGGGTTCAAACCCGGGCAAGCACCACTGAATTTTCATGTGCTTAATTTGTTATTATAATTCATCACGTGCTTTACGGTAAAGGAAAACATCGTGAGGAAACCTGCATGTGTCAAATTTCACTGAAATTCTGCCACATGTGTATTCCACCAACATGCATTCGAGCAGCGTTGTGGAATAAGCTCCACACCTTCTCCTCAAAAAGGCAGACGAGGCCTTAGCCCAGAAGTGGAACATTCACAGGCTATTACTGGATTAAAATGGCGTCTCCATTATTCTGTTTCACCCCCTTAACGAAGATATTGAAGATCGACCTGTACTAATTCCTTGTTTGGCTATTATTACGGAGTTATTTTGTTCTAAAGGGGTCTGTAAAATGAAATAATTTTCATATATATTATTTTTTCAAATAATTCTTTAAAATATTTCTATTATTTTGTTTGTTCTCTTTGTTTGCATGTCAGAGTGACGTATCACCACCACTCATGTGATTTACTTCATCTGACGACAACACTTATTGCGCTAGAATTTAACACATATTGATTATACAATAAAAAGTTTTATACAAAATTTGTAGGAAATTTTATTTTCTCTAACTTTGATGATGATATTTCTTTCGTATTTCCAAAAATAATTAAGATAATTTACGAAAACCAAAATTTGGTTTTTTTAAGTGACTATATCTCGGAAAATAGATATAGAGAGTTGAAAATATAAAAGATGGGAAATTTTATCGTTTTTAACGTAAAACTCATTGTTTCCGAGATATTTGTAAAAATACGTTTTTAAGATGGCGGTCTTTTATGTTTTTTTTTTTCGGATTGTGTAATAATGTTGGCCTTACTGGCCTCTACAGCGTCACCGGGCGGGATGGGCGAGTTGAACTCAGCCGGATGTTGGGAGCCACACAGGGCTCAAGAGAGACCGACGTCCTAAGGGTGCCTCCTGTGAGGCCGGACCTCGGCTTAGGACTCCGTTGAAATCGGGAGGGAGGGACGTGTGCATTATAAGCGCCGTCATACGCCTAAGCGTTGACGGGACGTAACGTAAAGAGGGTCGTCGACCCCGCCGGCGGGGTCGGTGTGTGTCGCTTGTGTTCCCTAACAAGTGCATGTTGGCAGCGGTGAGTCTATCGACTGGATCGAGTAGGACGTGCTTAGGTCGCCTACGGGTCCTTTTAGGTAGCTCTAAGGGGCTATACATATACATGCACGCCTTAGAGATGAGAGGGTTAGCGTGTTGCGACGCTCTATCGAAATATCTTATAGAGAGGTCTTTGAATAGTCTGGCTATTGATTCTATTTTGAAATCTTTTTTATGACAGACTCGGTTTTATACTTAGACCGAATGTCTAAAGATATTAGACTTTAAACTATGTATATTAAAATTTGAATTTTATTGGCGACTTTTTTAGTTCTTTGGTTTTCCAGCGACAATTTTTTTTTTTGTACTTGTAATTATTCTTAATGGTTCTTTTTAATTGTTTCATTGTTTTATAAACTTAAATTAATAGCTTAATTATCTTTGTTTAATTGTGCAACAGATGTTAAAAATTAATTTTTGTTAATGTCTCATTGTAAATGAAACACGTGTTTTTTTATGGTAAACACATGTTGCAGAATTTCAGTGAAATTAGACACATGCAGGTTTCCTCACGATGTTTTTCTTCACCGTGAAGCACGAGATGAATTATAATCACAAATTAAGCACATGAAAGTTCATTGGCGCTTGCCCAGATTAGAACCCACTATCATCGGTTAAGATCTACGCGTTCTTACCAGTGAACCATCTTGGCTTTAAAAAATAAGTTATATATATATATGCGCGAACAGAAGACTTTGTGCAGCTAATATGTATAGCCCGCCCCGTCGATGTCGATGACGGCGAAATTAATCGTTATTTCTAACATGAGCCCTCATGTGGCTCGCTAGACCAAATTTGGTTTTAAAAAATTCTTATATTCTTATATATATTATGAATATATGTTATAAATAAATTATCAAGACTCATGAAGAGATGAGCCGTGATGGGCTATCACAGTGGTTAAGAGACCCGGGCAAGCACATCTACTGCTAATAATAATAGTAATGTCCTCCAGACCGATTTCGGCCACGGCGGCCAATCTCAAGAGAGATTAGCCAACTGCGCAGGAGATATTGTAGTGCACAAGTGTGTGCGCAAACACAGGTGCACTCTCTATTCCCTAACTCTCATAATCCGATGGGACGGCAATCCGACACGACCGGAAAGAGTTCAGGCGCAGGACCAACGGTTTTACGTGCTTTCCGAGGCACGGGAGTGTACACACTTCCAACTTCCAGACTCCGGGCTGCTACTGAATTTTCTGACAGAAAAACCCAATAACTTTACTGGCCCAACCTCGGAATTGAACCCAGGACCTCCGGGTCTGCGGCCTTATATCAAGCCACTAGACCAACGAGGCAGTCGCTAGTTTAGTTTAGATCTAGTGCTCATCTGTAATGAAAAATATCGTGAGGAAACATGCACGGGTTGAACCCGCACTGAACGGAGATGGCCGAGCGATTAGAACGTTATAAAAAACTTACGAATTAAAATACTTAATCAGGTATTTTAATAACATACATTATAACGGAAGAAATTTGTTTTTTTTTAAAGTTAATTAATATAATTAAGTTAAAACTTATTAACGGATGGCACCCGTTAACGGAAACGATCATATACAATTTTTAATTAATCTTATTATAGTTTAGTAACAGTAACAACCTGTGAATTACTTACTGGTGGTAGGGCTTTATGCAAGCTCGTCTGGGTAGGTACCACCCACTCATCAGATATTCTACCGCAAAACAGCAATACTTGATATTGTTGTGTTCCGGTTTGAAGGGTGAGTGAGCCAGTGTAATTACAGGCTCAAGGGACATAAAATCTTAGTTTCCAAGGTTGGCGATTGTTGACACATCTTACAATGCCAATGTCTAAGGGCGTTTGGTGACCACTTACCATCAGGTGGCCCATATGCTCGTCCACCTTCCTATTCTATAAAAAAAAAAGAATGTCCCACTGCTTGGCTAAGGCCTCCTCTCCCTTTTTGAGGCGAAGGTATGGGAATTATTCTATCACGCAGCTCCAATGTGGGTTGGTGGTATACACATGTGGCAGAATTTCAATGAAATTAGACACATGCAGGTTTCCTCACGATGTTTTCCTTCACCGTCAAGCACAAGATAAATTATAAACACAAATTAAGCACGTGAAAATTCAATGGTGCTTGCCCGGGTTTGAACCCACGATCATCGGTTAAGAATCACGCGTTCTTACCACTGGGCCATCTCGTTATAGTATATATGTCTTATTATTATTATTTTAATCATGGCTTATAAATGCTAATTTTCGACCGCGTGTTGGGTATAAAAAAAAACTTTTCCGTATACCGATCTCGCACTAACAATAGCAAATCTTACGCTGACGTCATCTGACGCTCGAAATCTTACGCTCGAAGTACCAGTTAGCTACCGTGTACCGTGCGCTTAAATGTATATACGTCAAACATCTTATTTATATTCAAAACAAAATGAAACTTCGTTCAACGGATGTTTGTGGACTAATCATGCGAAACACGATATGGTTAACGATAACGCTTTCCAACTATCGACACTGTGTTACAGTAAACTCATTGTATTTTTTTTTCTTTTTTTTAATTACACACGACCAAACTAAGCAGAGCTCGTACTATGTAAACCAGACAACTGATATACTACATATATTTACTACTTTTCTTTTGTAAATACTTATATAGATAATTACACCCAGACTCAGGATAAACAGATATGTTCATGCACATAAATGCCTGTCCTGGGTGGGAATCGAACCCACAACCTTCGGCGTGAAAGGCAAGTATCTACCAACCACGCCAACCGGCTCGTCAATTGTATATATGTTATTATACATAATAAAATTAAAATTTTAAATATTTCATGATAAAAATGATAAAATTAAACTGAACTAACAAACTTCTTATATATAATAAAATTGAAAAATTTAAAATATAAATAATAATAGCTATAAAATATACTATTTTTTTACACTTAATAGGCAAGCGTTTGACCGTTGACTTGCCTGATCTTAAGCATCGACAAGGTCTAGTGTAGCACGCTTGCCTAGAAGAAACCTGTTCACTCTGGATTTGAAGACGATATTCCTTCACTCAGACTAAATGTCACTCGTAGTAACAGGTAATTTCACATATATATTTTAAACATTTACCGCTTTATGAAGCCGAGATGGCCTAGTGGTTAAAACGCGTGAATCTTAACCGACGATCGTGGGTTCAAACCCGGGCAAGCATTACTGAATTTTCATGTGCTTAATTTGTGATTATAATTCATCTCGTGCTTGACGGTGAAGGAAAACATCGTGAGGAAACCTGCATGTGTCTAATTTCATTAAAATTATGCCACACGTGTATTCTACCAACCCGCATTGGAGCAGCGTGGTGGAATAAGCTCGAAACCTTCTCCTCAAAAGGAAGAGGAGGCCATAGCCCAGCAGTGGGACATTCACAGGCTGTTACTGTACTGTACTGTAAACATTGTCAAGCGGGTGAATGCACGGTGAGATCGAACAATGCTGTGTTATCTTCTTTCGAATGTCAAATAAATAATGATAGAAAGCGATAAATCAGCCCGGAGTCTGGAAGTTGGAAGTGTGTACACTCCCGTGCCTCGGTAAGCACGTAAAACCGTTGATCCTGGGCCTGAACTCTTGTCCGATTGCGTTCCCAGTTTGCTAATCTCTGTTAAGATATGTCGCCGTGGCCGAAATCGGTCTGGAGGACATTATTATTATTATTATTATGGGGCTTTTCGCATATTCTACCGTAATACTTAGTATTCTTGTGTTCCGGTTTGATGTGTCTTAGTCTTAGCTCGCAAGTTTAGTTAATATTTCTTAAAGTACTAATGTCTATCGACGATGGTGACCATTTACCATCCATCATTAACCTTTCTAAACGCTTCGATGACCGTATTGTTTCGATCAAGCGAAAATAAATGAATATAGAAATTGTCTTGGTTTTTTTTTTGTTTTAAATTTTAATTAACCGTTTGTCGTTAATAAATTATGAGAAGTATTAAATAAAAAACAAGATGTATCAAGTTTTGTATCGTTTCGTAAAGATCGTATCTATGTGTTTAAGAGAAATCAATAAACAGATCGGTGCCGAGGTGGGCTCGCTAATTAAAATCGATTCCTTAATCAGACATTTCTGACGAGTGGAGACTTTGAATTCGTCGTATAATTTATACGTTTTCGATGAGATTATACGGTTTTTTTTTTAACGCACCTCGCGTTGTTTTGATCAAAGCGCGCCGATTACGCGCATTGGTTGATAAGGGGGGGGGGGGTTCGGTATTGCAATAATAAATGAACCGCGACTCACGTCAGCTGTAATTATGTTCGAGTTTTTTTTTTTTTGGGATATCGTTGGGAATGCGTTTCCGATGTGATACTTATCATTTGATCGTTTGTTATTGTATTAGGGTTGGTGGTTTTTGGTGGGGGGAATTGATTTTTCCTTAGTATTCTTTGTTTTAACGATGGTATTGATGGGTAGCGATCCTTCTCTAATATCTTAGTTCCCAAGGTTGATGGCGCATTGGCGATGGAAGCGATGGTTAACATTTCTTGCTATGCCAATGTCTATCGGCATTGGTGACCACTTAACATCAGGTGGCCCTTATGCTCGTCCGCCTTCCTATTCTATAATATATATATATATATATATATATATATATATATATATATATATATATATATATAGTATGTCCAAAGTATATAGTATGTAAAGGCTTGTTCAGTATGTATAATGTTACAGACGTTCATTGTTACATTTATTTATTCCTTGCACTACAAAAAATTAAAAAAGTAGCAACTATTAAATACCAAAAACAATAAGAATACAAAAAAAAACATTTATATTTAATTTGTAATCTGCGTTACAGTAACGAACAGATAACAAAAAATACTGTATCTAGTTTTATTTGGGAGTTATAAAAATGTAAGGTCTTGTGAAATTTTTTCGCAATGGAGGCAGCCCTATCGAAAACTGACTTGTAAAATTCGAGGTTTTTTTTTTACTTTAAAAGAAAAATCTCAGACTTTATTATTAATTATAAGTTGTGTTAAGAGTAGAGCCTTTTTAATACTTAATTATTATTATTTTTTTTTGTTAATTGTAAAGCTCGGGACAGACCAGATATAAATATGAATTTTGCGGCGAGCGTTGCGTCGCTGAAAATGTGTGATGCGTGACGTACCGAGCTTTATTGAGATCTGTAACTTTAATTACAATGATTACGTCAGATGAACGCAATTCTATAAAACAGTAGATTCAGTGAGAACAAACTCGAAAGTCACAGCAGAAAAATGGGCCACCTAATGTTAAGTGTTCACCAACGCCCAATAGACATTGGCATTTCATTCATCGTCATTGCGCCACCAATCTTGGGAACGAAGATGTTACGAACATAACTTATGCCTGTAATTATGGGTTACTCACGCTTCAAAGCGAAACACAACAATACTAAATATTGCTGTTTAAGTGGGTGCTCTACCCAGATGGGCTTGCACCAAGCCCTACCATCGAGTGAAACTTGGAGATGATACCAAGCTCAGCCAAAACTATCGAGTCTAGATAGTTGTATATAGAACATCGTATTATGTTATAACGTCCGATAAAAAAGAAAAAAAATAACTTTAAAGGCGGAAACACAAGAGGTAGCTTTGTTAAAATTATATCAGTACGAAGTCTGGATGAGTAGCTAGTATGTATAAAATTTTAAAGTCGTTATGACGTGTTATATTATTATATGCAAATAATATTGGTCAGTCGTGCGTTAAAAAGAATCATTTTGAACGGTAAATATATATATTTTTTGTGTAGGCCGCGAAATTCGCGCGGTGGTCATTTAATTTTTTTATTTTTTTTAGGAATAATAATGTAGTACCTTTGTCTTTTTAAGCTGCATAATCAACTTCAATTTAAAAATAGAAGGCAGTTCAGTTCAACTTTATTCCAATATATTTTTTTTAATGTTAATAATGTTAATATACTAAATATTTCGGTCAAGTTGCTGATAAAATTCTATTAAAATTAATAATTATTTTTCAGTTATGTGTTTTTTTTATGTATCAAAATCTCAATCTTTGTTATATATCAAAGGAATTATTTAAAAGCAAATAATTGGGTTGATTGAACGATTTTTTCTCATTTCACTATACCGTTAAATTGGAAGGCCAAGTTTTTTTTAATGGTAATAAATTTGATATACTAAATTATTTAGTCGATTTTCTTTTTGTATATCGTTTTAATTCTTATTTATATTTGAATGTTGAAGTCGAGTTTAATAAAATACTCTTATCGCACACGAGGCACGGAAACGTCGTTTATGAATCGTTAATTAGAGCGATTTCATTGTGAGCTTAAGTACTTTTTTTTTTTCTCTTGGAACAACCAAATGTATTACACCATACAGCCACGTCATCTCGTTTGATTGTAAGACATTAAGGAATGTATTTCATGTAAATTTAGCGTTCAATTTTTCGTATTATGTAATTATATATCCGATTCCGTGGAGTTCTGTCACATTAAGAATAAAATTGACATCTGAATAATGTTATATATACGTAATTTTACATTTCCAAGTATAATCATTGTAATCGAAAGAGTTCTTATATTTTTAAAGTTATGTCACAATGTGATACGTTGAATGAAGTGTCAGATTACCGCCCCATCGGATTATGAGAGTTAGGGAATAGAGAGTGCACTTGTGTTTGCGCACACACTTGTGGACTCTAATATAGGATATATTTTACTGGTGGTAGGGCTTTGTGCAAGCTCGTCTGGGTAGGTACCACCCACTCATCAGATATTCTACCGCAAAACAGCAATACTTGATATTGTTGTGTTCCGGTTTGAAGGGTGAGTGAGCCAGAGTAATTACAGGCACAAGGGATATAAAATCTTAGTTCCCAAGGTTGGTGGCGCATTGGCTATAAGCGATGGTTGACATTTCTTACAATGCCAATGTCTAAGGGCGTTTGGTGACCACTTACCATCAGGTGGCCCATATGCTCGTCCACCTTCCTATTCTATAAAAAAAAAAAAGGAGATATTAGCGTAGTTGGCTAATCTCTCTTGAGATTGGCCGCCGTGGCCGAAATCGGTCCGGAGGGCATAATGTTTATAGCCTAAGCTAATTTTTTCTGTTTTTTTATTACTGTTCTAGTATATTATTTATTTTAAATAAAAAGACGGTCTACACATTCATTGATGCTGTGAGAAACATTAAAAATTCCTCACATCGCCAATGCACCACCAATGTGGTAACGTGTGCCTGTAGTAACCTCTTTTAATTCTGAAAAATCGCTTTAATCGTTTCACCGACGGAAACAGCGGGAGGGCTATGTGGGGCTCGCCGGTGTCCAAGGCGCCGAGTGCGCCCCGAACATCGGAATACTTACTAAAAAACCTCCGGTACCCTTTCCGTCTTAACGAGGAGCGCCACGGGATCGCTTGCGCGTGCTACCGTGTGCCTGTAGTTACCTTACTCATCCTTCACACAACGGAACACAACAATACTAAGTTTTGCTGTTTAGTGGTAGAATATGTGGTATGTTGAATGAAGTGTCAGATTACCGTCCCATTGGATTATGAGAGTTAGGAAATAGAGAGTGCTTATGTGTGTGTGAGTGTGTTTGCGCACACACGACGACACGACGGTTGGTAGATACTTAAGTGCCTTTCACGCCGAAAGTTCGATTCCCACCTAGGATTTGTGTTTGACATTTGTGTGCATGAAAATGTCTGTTCGTCCTGAGTCTGGGTGTAATTATCTTTATAAGTATGTATTTATAAAAGAAAAGTAGTGTATGTAGTATATCAGTTGTCTGGTTTCCATAGTACAAGCTCTGTACAAGCTTAATTTGGGATCAGATGGCCGTGTGTGAAAAATGTCCCAGGATATTATGTGATTAGTGGTACCTACCCAGACGGGCTTGCACCAAGAAAATATATTAGTTTCGTTTTTTTTTTATTATAATTTAGGACAAATTTTCATTCCTGTAATGAATGTGCTTTAAGATAAAGTAATTATCATTAAAGACTTGATAAGATGCACATTTTAAATACTAATATCGAGGCGGAAGTAAAAAATTAAAAAAGAAAACTCCAGTACGAATGGAGTCCACAGCGATTAATCATTGTAAATAGGGATGGAAGTTCACAATATATCGATGTTTATTTATTTGATCGGTACTCGATGATTGTTTAGTTTAGCGTTATGAGGCTGTATTACTGAAGGTCATACGTTCAAATCCCGGGTCGTGCCTATGAAAAATATATTCGGAATTTTCAGCATCCCTCGAATCCCTCGTAGTTTTTCCAGTATTTTCAGATGGCTGTTCTGTCAGACTATGAATGTAAGATTATAGAGTGTAATTCTCTTAAATGGCTATTCTTCGCCATTTAAGAGAACTAAGCCGGTTGGCGTGGTTGCTAGACACTAGCCTTTCACGACGAAGGTTGTGGGTTCGATTCCCCCCCCAGGACAGACATTTGTGTGCACGAACATGTATGTTTGTCCTGAGTCTGGGTGTAATTATCTACATAAGTATGTATTTACAAAAGAAAAGTAGTGTATGTAGTATATCAGTTGTCTGGTTTCCATAGTACGAGCTCTGCTTGGTTTGAGATCAGATGGCCGTGCGTGAATCATGTCCCAGGACATTATTAAAAAAAAAACCTGTGGCAGAATTTCAGTGAAATTAGACATATGCAGGTTTCCTCATGATGTTTTCCTTGACCGTCAAGCACGAGATGATTTATAATCACAAATTAAGCACATGCTAATTCAGTGGTGCTTGCCCGGACTTGAACCCACGATCGCGAAGATTCACGCGTTCTTACCACTGGGTCATCTCGGCTTATTACGTTATATATTGATACAATTGTTTATTGTATTCATATATGTGCTACATAATTTACTTTGTTTATCATAAATATTCGATGTTATCGACAAATATCGGACATCCCTAATTAAAAAATATATATGTCATGTACAAACGACCGCGAATTTCGTTTTATGTAATAATAAATACATAATACCTTATATATGTATAAATCTCTTGAACGAGATCAGTCTTAAAATAACTTCCGAGAAATTGTGAGGCGAGTGGTAAAATGACTCGTTTAATTTCACGAGGTCGTAAGTGCGGTTCCCGAGTGGGTCGGTATTAATTTGGCCGCGATGTATGTATGTTAGTTGCTTCAAGCGCGCTAGAATGAACGAACTCGAGACTCGCCGTAGAAAACGGTCGTAAATTGTCAATTTTTTTTTATATATATTATAGGTAGGCGGACGAGCATATGGGTCACATGATGGTAAGTCACCAACGCCCATAGACATTGGCATTGTAAGAAATGTTAACCATTGCTTACATCGCCATTGCGCCACCAACCTTGGGAACTAAGATGTTATGTCCCTGTAATTTCACTGGCTCACTACACATCCTTCAAATCGGAACACAACAATACCAATTACTGCTGTTTTGCGGTAGGATGTCTGATGTGTGGGAGGTACCTACCCTGATAAGCTTGCACAAAGCCCTACCACCAGTGATACAAATAGTGACATTGACCGTAATAATTATAATATAACTCATCTCGTCAAAATAGTATATCACCATAAGTCGATTGATAACATTTCATGAGTGAGTAATGATTTTGACCACGGCCAATCTCAAGAGAGATCAGCTAAGTGCGCAGGACATATTATAGTGCACAAGTGTGTGCGCAAACACAGGTGCACTCCCTATTCCCTCTTATAATACGATGGGACGGCAATCCGACACGACCGCAAAGAGTTCAGACGCAGGACCAATGGCATTAAGTGCTTTCCAGAGCACGGAAGTACACATTTCCAGCTTACAGACTCCGAACTGCTACTGAGAATCTTCCATTGAAAAGCTCAATAACTTTTTATCTGTCCGACCTGATGTTTTGAACCCAAAGCCACATGATCTGCGGCCGATTGTCTAGCCACTAGTACTAATGAGGCAGTAAACTCCTACCACCATTTCGGAAGAAACTCCTTATACTTGACAGAGAAATACAGGGGACGTTTGTTTTTTATTCAGTTTGTTTATTGTATGAACATTAGAACTCAATGTTTGTCCGGATTTGACCTTACCGTACCCTTTAGATAGTAACAATGCGTTTCATCCGCTGGACCATCTAGCTATTTACGCCATACCGAAAATTATCAATAGGAAAATTAATAGAGGGGGTGTAGGTACCATATGTCCTTACGCCCTGGGCCCTAGCGACGGTAATGCAACATTTCATTAATATCGTATAGTAGTTAAGACGTAAATCGTAACAAAAAAATTCACCGTCGTAATTGATTGTGCTTTAAATTCGCTTAAGAATTTAATATCTTATACATATAACAAGATCAGTGACTTCGAAAATTATGATGTATTTCAATTAATTTTTTTTTATATATTAATTTTTACTGGTGGTAGGGCTTTGTGCAAGCTCGTCTGGGTAGGTACCACCCACTCATCAGATATTCTACCGCAAAACAGCAATACTTGATATTGTTGTGTTCCGGTTTGAAGGGTGAGTGAGCCAGTGTAATTACAGGCACAAGGGACATAAAATCTTAGTTCCCAAGGTTGGTGGCGCATTGGCTATAAGCGATGGTTGACATTTCTTACAATGCCAATGTCTAAGGGCGTTTGGTGACCACTTACCATCAGGTGGCCCATATGCTCGTCCTCCTTCCTATTCTATAAAAAAAAAAAAAAAAATTAATGATATATAAAATTTAAAATTATAATAATGGGTATCGAACCCGCGATCTATCCGCTGGTGCCGTGTTAATAAATCTGTGATTTATTATACGTGCGTGTGCGCACGCCCCGCGCCAGTTTTTTCATGCCCTTATTGAAATATATCACGATAACTTCGACAATTGTGCTCCAATTTTCGAAACGTACTGTAATTTATATATATATGATTAATACTTTTATTTTTATTTTTTTATTTTTTATTTATTAGGGAAACATACAGCATATCGTATATTACAACTTAATATAATAATCATATTTTAACACTTATGCCAGTTAAGTTTCCACTACTGTTTTAACAGGGAAGTGGACTAATTTTGATGTTACATAAAATATAACTATTATAATATAACTCATCTCGTCAAATATATATATTTTGTAATAATACTCTCACGGGCGATTTCGGCCACGGCGACCGCTTCAACTTCTCGCCTGGTGTCGTACGTGTGCTCGCATGTGGCTTATAAAGCCGATCTCCTGGTGTTCCTCGCGCATAGCGGGCATGTGAAAACTCAATTAATTGTAATTGTGGTTGATTGCCTCGGGCTTTCAACTGGTCGCGTCTGTCATCAAGCTCAGCGAGGCGATTTATTTCAAATTCTTGGATCCTCGCTTTAATGCCGGATCTCCATTGTTGCCTGTTGGCGGTCTGATACCACTACGTATTAATAGCATAGAATGGCATGGTGTATGGTGAATGGCAATGCCCTCCCGATTTCAACGGAGTCCTAAGCCGAGGTCCGGCACCCTTAGGACGTCCGTCTCTCTTGAGCCCTGTGTGGCTCCCAACGTCCGGCTGAGTTCAACTCGCCCATCCCGCCCGGTGACGCTGTAGAGGCCAGTAAGGCCAACAGTATTACACAATCCGAAAAAAAAACAAAAAAAGGTGAATGGCATATGCATACCATTCGCTAACAGCTCTGCTGTATTACGCACTATGAACAGTTCTCGATTAATATATATTTCTTTTTATAACACGATACTGTTACACTCGACTACTTATATATACTTTAATTTTACTTCCAAAGTCCCGATAACAACTTTGTCGACATTTAAATAAATAAATAATGTATACCGTACCGTAACAGCCTGCGAATGTCCCACTGCTGGGCTAAAGGCCTCCGCACCTCTTTTTGAGGAGAAGGTTTGGAGCTTATTCCACCACGCTGCTCCAATGCGGGTTGGTGGAATACACATGTGGCAGAATTTCAGTGAAATTAGATACATGCAGGTTTCCTCACGATGTTTTCCTTCACCGTCAAGCACGAGATGAATTATAATCACAAATTAAGCACATGAAAATTCAGTGGTGCTTGCCCGGGTTTGAACCCACGATCATCGGTTAAGATTCACGCGTTCTTACCACTAGGCCATCTCCTCCAAAGTCCCGATAACAACTTTGTCGACATTTAAATAAATAAATAATTTAAATAAATAAATAATAAACAGATTAAACAAGATTTCGACCAATGATATCGTGTCAAATCGATTTCATCGTTTTTTATCTGTCTTTACGTTTCTTGTGGTTGGAATAGACTTCTATTCAAAAGTCAACTCGTTGTATGTTGGACATAGGATACAAATATTGCAGAATTAGAAGAATTTTCTTTCGATTCAATCGCGAAGCACGAGATGAATTGTAAACACAAATTATCAATTACGAACTCAGCGGTGCTTGTTCGGGTTTGAACACGCAACCTTCGGTTGACCGTGACATGTCGCCCACTGGGCCACCGAGGCTAAAGTAATATTATTTTCGTGAATGTGAGTAATATATATTTTTTTAAATTACAAGTTTAAGTTATTAGTGTAACATCACGCCCATAGGTCAATGAACCTTCCTCCGAGTTCTGGTGTTGATATATATATATCTATATGTTCAGGATCAAATGACATTATGCCAAATATTATTTAATTTATATTCTTGTTAATAGATGGCGTTAGATGTATTTTACATCGCGCTATTAGAAGGGTTTTTTTTAAAGTACTAAATACGTATTTGTAAATTTATAATAAGAGAGACCAATTACACTGTCTGACCAGCAGTACATACTCGGTGGTTTTATTAGACATGGGCGTTTTTGGTTTTTAACGCAAACAGATATTTATCCGATTTCAAATTTAAAAATCGATTTCAAAATCCGATTTTAGATATCCGATTTCGGTAACGCCTAGCCTCACGAAATCGCTTGCGCTCAGGCAAATATAGTCTTTAAGTACTTAACAGTAAGGTCGATGATTGTGTAATAGATTTCCGTAGCAGAACCAACAAATCGAAATCCGAATCGCAAAATTCGCGCTATCCTTTTTATTCCGCTTTGTTCCAATTGGTTAGAAAGAGAGAAAGCGAATTTCATAGTACTCAACAATCAGCTTGCGTTTGGATACCATACACAATTCGTTCGGTGATATCCAGTGACTTTATTTGTCCATTCGAAATCTTTTAGTGGTATCGATCTATAGATCGTTGGCGTTTGCTTCGGCTAGGTCGATTTTTTAAATCGGATTTTGAATTCGTTTTGTTATATCGGACACATGCCTACTGTCTATGTCATATTTGTATTCGGTTAGTATATTAAGAAATTAAATAATGTTTTTCTTATATTATAATCTCGAAAGTCAACTCATCGTGTTTATATAATTATTAAATATAACGTTCTTTAATTACTGAATATACATTTATATTCGAGAATTATAAAGCCGAGATGGACCAGTCGTAAGAACGCGTGAATCTTAATCGATGATCGTGGGTTCAAACCCAGGCAAGCACCGCTGAATTTTCATGTGCTTAATTTGTGTTTATAATTCATCTCCTGCGTGTGTTTTATATCACTAAAATTCTGTCACACGTGTATTCCACCGACCCGCATCGGAGCAGCACGGTGGAATAAGCTCCCAAGCCTTCTCCTCAAAAAGGGAGAGGAGACCTTAGCCCAGCAGTGGGACATTCACGGGCTGTTACTATACGTATATATTCTGATGATAAGAAATATTAACCCATCCATTATATCGTCAATGCGCCATGAATGCAAACTAACAATAAGATATTATGTAGATCCGTGCTGAGGCTATCGCAGTGGTTTTGGTGGGTAAGAATCCCGTATAACCCAGCTCCCCCCCCCATGGGAGCTAGATACCTTTGTGAAGGTTTCCACTGCGTGAAAAAAAAAGATGTTATATCTTGTGCGTTCACCCTTTAAACTGGAACACAACGTCATATACCATAGCTTTTTATCGATTGACGGGCCGGTTGGCGTGGTTGGTAGAACACTTGCCTTTCACGCCGAAGGTTGTGGGTTCGATTCCCACCCAGGACAGACATTTGTGTACATGAACATGTCTGTTTGTCCTGAGTCTGGGTGTAATTATCTATATAAGTATGTATTTACAAAAGAAAAATAGTATATGTAGTATATCAGTTGTCTGGTTTCCATAGCACAAGCTCTGCTTAGTTTGGGATCAGATGACCTTGTGTGAATAATGGCCCAGGATATAATATCTTATGAGTACGTGGTATCTACTCGGATGGTCTGTCATACAGCGTTACCCCCATTCTTGTAGTCATATAGTAGGGTAAGGGAGAAAAATGAGTCAGCAACAAATGAAGCCAACGAAACAATTGATAACAATGTCCCCACGACCCCGCGTTATCGTTTTTGAAAATATAAAAATATGAATTATATTTAAATACGAAAATAAAAACACGTAATTTTTATCTTATAGCTTTTCGAAGAGGTCAGCATTGTAACGAAATACTAACGTTTTTTATTCAACTCCGTTCGCCTTAATAAACGTAGCGAGCGATACGAAACGACATGTTTATTGATAATAAAAAGAATATTAAATTTTATTGTTAATGTGTTACAATTTAGACTTATTAATTAAAAAATTTAGATAGCTATTGGGTTTGGTGGTAAGTAATTACCATTTATATATACATTTTGAGAAATATTAATAATTCAATAGCCGAGATGGCCTAGTGGTTAGAACGCGTGAATCTTAAACGATGATCGTGAGTTCGAACCCGGGCAAGCGCCACTGAATTTTCATGTGCTTTGTTTTGTGTTTATAATTCATCTCGTGCTTGACGGTGAAGGAAAACATCGTGAGGGTTTCCTCACATGCATGTGTCTAATTTCATTGTATTCTACCAACCCGCATTGGAGCAGCGTGGTGGAATAAGCTCAAAACCTTCTCCTCAAAAGGGAGAGGAGGCCTTAGCCCAGCAGTGGGACAGGCTTAACAGGCTGTTGCTGTATATCGAGGTGGCATGTTGGTACGAATATCAAAGGTATCGAGGTAGCGAGTTTAAACCCGGGTAAGCACCGTTAATGTATTATGTATTTAATTATGTTATAGGCAGGCGGACGGGCAAAAAGACCATCTGCTATCAAGTGGTCACCATCGCCCATATACATTGGGAATGTAAAAAATATTAACCACAATGTTTTTGTTCATCAGATATTAATTATAAACACAAATAACTTGGTGGTAGGGCTTTGTGCAAGCCATCTGGGTAGGTACCACCCTCTCATCACACATTCTACCGCCACACAATTTTAATTAGTATTGTTGTGTTCCGGTTTGAAGGGTGAGTGAGAAAGTGTAACAGGCACAAGGGATGTAACATCTTGGTTCCAAAGGTTGGTGGCGCGTTGGCGATGTCAGGCCAATGTGCTTTGGTTGGTGGTCATTTACTTTCGTCATCCATCGTGAAATGCTCGATACGTTATATCACGTGGCCGTCACTCGACGTCCACTCTGCTTGAAAACAGCACCAAGTTTGTCCAGAAGCAGTTTCTAGATAGTAAGTAAGCTTGGAACAGTCAGTAATGAGTGGTAATAATCATAATTGAATGTTTGAGGAAAACATATTTATATAGATTTGTATAATTCGAATGTTTTTTTTTTATAAGTAACTTTTATTTTTTTATTTTTTATATTGGTAACACTCATAACGCTTTAAACCGTTTAATAAATTAATATATAAATAGAAAATCGTTTTTATATATAAAGCTTTTATGTACATATCTTGTTAATGCTGTTAACCGTTCAGTTTCTAAGTCTGGAGACAATTTTGGGCGTCGAATCAGGTCATGGTGACCTTGATAATTAATTGTCATCGGAACTGAGTTGGAAGTGGTTCTGATTCAGTTCGCGATATACGACATTGACAAACTAACAGACAGACATTCTCAGTTGAATAAAGTGGCCGAAATGTTTTTTCTTTGCTTATTTATGTATAGATACTCGAATGAAAAAAAAAATCTCTGTTGAATGTCAGATTATAAGTTTAAAAATACAGATAACTTGAAATTGGATGTTGTTTATAATAAGAGATAGATGTATAGTATATCTGACGTTTTGTGTTTATAATTCATCTCGTGCTTGAAGGTGAAGGAAAACATCGTGAGGAAACCAGCGTGTATTCTACCAACCCGCATTGGAGCAGCGTGGTGGAATAAACGCTAAACCTTCTACTCAAAACGGAGAGGAGGCCTTAGCCCAGCAGTGGGACATTAACAGGCTGTTACTGTATATCTGAGGACACTTTACTACTACTATCTACTTTGGTGGTAGGGCTTTGTGCAAGCTCGTCTGGGTAGGTACCACCCACTCATCAGATATTCTACCGCAAAACAGCAGTACCTGATATTGTTGTGTTCCGGTTTGAAGGGTGAGTGAGCCAGTGTAATTACAGGCACAAGGGACATAAAATCTTAGTTCCCAAGGTTGGTGGCGCATTGGATATGTAAGCGATGGTTGACATTTCTTATAATGTCAATGTCTAAGGGCGTTGGTGACCACTTACCATCAGGTGGTCCACATGCTCGTCCACCTTCCTATTCTATAAAGAAAAAACTCGTATGTGTTGGATGAAATTTTGGTATATCGAGTATATTCATATAGGCAGTGTGATGAAATAAGACAAAACATATGAACTTTGTTATGTAAACTGACTTTAAAAAAAAAAACGACTCGTTCAATTTTATTTCCAAAAAAACCGGCTTTATGTACAATCGTTAAAAAAGTATATACTAAGTGATATTTGAAAGCTTAATGCAATGACTGTGTATGTCCCTCCATAAAAATATCCCCTCTTTAACGAAAACGGACACGCCTCATTTTCGTTGCGTTGAATACTTAACGTGTATATACATATGTATATAAACGATTTTGATTGCTTGTGATACCGTTTTCGAAAAGGTAATAAATATATAAGAACGGAGCGATTTTTTTTAATGTGTTAACATTTCAGCGCTCGGTACACGATAGCTGACTGATAATTCGAGCGTCAGATGATTTAGCGTAAGATTTCGAGCGTCAGATGACGTCATCGTACGTGTTATTGTGTGAGCTCACGTGTTTACACATAAATTCTCGTGAGTACCTTCGCACTCAAAACATTTTTTTAGTCCGTCTACGGGTATCGAAGCTTGATCCACGGATTCGGAAACCACTAGACCGACACGAGTACCACTGAAACAATCATCATGAAATTTGTATACTCATCATCAGGGGGCGGTAAAGAATATAGGGTATACTAGTGGTAGGGCTTTGTGCAAGCTCGTCTGGGTAGGTACCACCACCTCATCAGATATTCTACTGCAAAACAGCAGTACTTAGTATTGTTGTGTTCCGGTTTGAAGTGGAATTACAGGCACAAGCGGCAAAACATCTTAGTTCCCAAGGTTGGTGGCGATGTAAGCGATGGTTAACATTTCTTACAATGCCAATGTCCAAAGGCTTTGGTGATCACTTAACATCAGGTGGCCCACATGTTCGTCCGCGTACATATACTATAAAAAAGGGTGACATCTGACAAGAAACCCCCCCCCCCCCATTACAACACTACACGCAGGCGGTAAATAGTCCTTAACATATTTACAACAATATTTTTATATTTAATGTCATTTACCTTACACATAGTGTGTATATAATATTACTTATTTGATTTTTTTTTTATTTAAAAACGCGACCTCCATTTCGAACCCACGTGGTATATCCGGCTCGCTTTCTCTCACATAAAAACCAAAATTAAAATACATTTTTCATCTCCTTTCATTTATAATTAAATTTGTTTATTTAAACTAGCCGTGTCCCGGATTTTTAGCTGTGAATTTAAATATTCTTAAATATTATCGGAAGGAAAACAACCCTTCCGGGAGGAGTGTAGGAAAATATCGAAAATAGGCTGACAGGCAGATGGGACGGTTCCCGAATGAGTCAGTATTAATTTGGTCGCGAAGTATGTGTGTTACTTGTTTCAAGCGCGCTAGAGATGAACGAACTCGAGACTCGCCGTAGAAAACAGTCGTAAATTGTCAATTTTTTTATATATATAGTATAGGTATGCGGACGAGCATATGGGCCACCTGATGGCAAGTGGTTACCAACGTTTAACCCATAGACATTGTAAGAAGAAATGTTAACCATCGCTTACATCACCACTGCACCCACCAACCTTGGGAACTAAGATGTTAAGTCCCTTGTGCCTGCAATTACACTGGCTCATTACACCCCATTACACCCCTCAAACCGGAACACAACAATACTAAGCAATGCGGTTTTGCGGTAGAATATCTGATGGGTGGGTGGTACCTAACCAGACGGGCTTGCACACACGCCTTGCCGGCCCGCAAGATGCCTCTTCACGCCTCGTTTAAAGGAACCCGGGTTGTAAGATGAGGGGAACACGTGAACTGGTAATTAATTCCATTTTTTGGAAGTGCGACAAAGAAAGGAGTTGCCAAATTTCTTTGTGCGCGATGGAATTGATGTCACAATTAGGCGGTGACATCGAGAACCAGTTCGCGTGAACTTAAGAAGGAAGGGGGAAGCAGGAATTAGAGAGAATAATTCCTCAGAGCACTCGCCGTGATACAGTCGATAGAAAGCGCTCAGTGCTGCTATCTCGCGACGCAATTGTAAAGGTTCGAGGGTGTTAGTGATCTTTACGTCGCCAATAATGCGTACTGCACGTCGCTGCAACCGGTCCAAGGCCTCCAGTAGGTACTTAGCGGAGCCATCCCAAAGGTGCGAGCAATATTCAACGCAAGACCGTACCTGTGTTTTGTATAACAGGCACAGTTGTGGCGTGAAAAAACGCCGCATCTTGTTCAAACTTAGTTAAACACCATTAAATTTTCATGTACTTATTTTGTTTTTGTAATTCATTTCGTGCTCGGTACAGGAAAACATGAGGAAACCAGCATGTGTCAGTTGAAAATCTTATGCTTTGGAGCGGCGTGGTGATACAAGGGAGGAGAGTTTTTTTTCCCGCTGGAAAAACGCATTTACGCGTTTCCCCCACTTGAAGTGGGGAGGTATGTGGGGCTCGCCGTCGCTGAAGGCGCCGGAATATCCACCAAAAAACCAGCGCTACCCACACCGTCTTTTCGGGGGACGCCACGGGATCGCTTGCGCATACTACTGTGACGTCCCGACGGTAGGCCCGCCTCTGCAGGCCTCCAAATTCTAAGGGGTTCTCGGGTTACAGACACCCCCTAGCCCCGGCGACATTTACGGCGGGAGGAGAAGGTTTGCATAGCGCCGACCTCTTCTCCCCGGTCTTCTTCGGCGAAGCGGGTCAGCGGAAGCACTGTTCTCACGCTAAGGGAGGAGAGTTAGCCCAACAGTGGGACATTTACAGATTTAACTGAACCTTAGATTAATCTATGAAGATTCAATTGATAATTATTTACATTTGTAATTTTCATCCGTTTTCACGATAACGCCAGATAAGCACTTAAATATATAAAAAGTTTTCATTTTGGTAATTTGTAAATGGTCATATTAAATTTAGAATAATACAGACAGACACATCGAATATATTTATTTGTATAGATGGGGTCTACATTAAAAATAAAAATCTCTTTTGTTAACTCGTACGTGAGTTGTAGGCCTTGTGCTTGAATATAAATAAAAGTAGGAATTGTGGAGCCCTTGAATTTTATTTAATGTTTAATGACGTCACGATATACAGGCCGTGTAGAAATAAGCCAAGTACAGGTTAGATTCCGTATGCTACATATTAGCTTGTTATGCCCAACAAGTTTGTACTTATATTATAAATGCGATATGTCTGTTACGCTTTCACGGCTTAGCCACTAAACCGATTTTGATGAAATTTGATATACAGTAACAGCCTGTTAATGTTCCACTGCTAGGCTAAGGTCTCCTCCCTTTTTGAGGAGAAGGTTTGGAGCTTATTCCAACACGCTGCTCCCGCATTGGAGCAGCGTGTTGGAATAAGCTCGGTTGGTGGAATAGACATGTGGCAGAATTTCAATTAAAAAAGACACATGCAGGTTTCCTTCACCGTGAAGCACGAGATGAATTATAAGCACATGAAAAATCAGTGGGGCTTGCCTGGGTTTAAACCCACGATCATCGGTTAAGATTCACGTGTTCTAACCACTAGGCCATCTCGGCTTTAGTTGTAGCTTTATACCAACCCGTCCCCCCAACACCAACCTATCTCCCTTTCCCTAAACCGGGCGAATATTATAATAAACAACACAATGGCTTACATAGATAGATATGAATATAATAAAACGGCGACAAAGTAAAGTGATTTGATCACGTGACGGATTCAAAGATACTGAAGGGTTCAATCTCGGGCAGCAACATTGATTTTTCTTGGTTAATTTGTGTTACGAATGAAACTTTTAACATTTATAATAAGAATATCCTGGGACATTTTTCACATAAGGCCATCTGATCCCAAATTAAGCTTGAACAGAGCTTGTACTATGGAAACCAGACAACTGATATACTACATATACTACTTTTCTTTTGTAAATACATACTTATATAGATAATTGCAACCAGACTCAGGACAAACAGGTATGTTCATGCACACGAATGTCTGTCCTGAGTGGAAATCGAACTTACAACCTTCGGCGTGAAAGGTCGTATCTACTAACCACGCTAACGGCCCGTCGAATGTCTATTGTATAAAATAAAAACAAAATGCAAAGACGTCCGGGTGAGTAGCACTCACAAGTTAGTCCACTAATTATCAAAAATTAATCCGTTTTTTTTTTAAGTTGAGTGAGCCAGTGTAATTACAGGCATGGGATATGACATCTTTGTTTATAATAAAGAGTGACATAACAGCTTCAATGTCGATTGGCGGTGAACACCCTCATTTGCGTTCGTCTGTCCGCTTAGAAATTAATAATAAAAAAAATTTGAACTGTAAAGTTGTAAAATATATACATTTTTATTACGTAATGACCTCAAGTCAGTTACGTTTACCTTGAGAGGGGAAAAAATAAGTATATAATGATTTCTTACGTAATTAAAATGAATTATCAAATTGATTGTTTTTTTTTTATTTTTCGTTTAAAATCAATAATTAAATCAACGATTTTCACATCAAGTTTAAATTGAAGTGAAACTACGAAGCTCAGCTAGTTATATAAGTAGGATATTATATACTAAAATCTCCTCCGAAACGCACTGCATCTTCTGGTATAAGTTTTATGTATATTGTTTCAAAAGTTTTATCAGTTACGACATTATAAAAAATAGGTCATTTATTCAGTGCCAGCTTTACGCCTGACTGACGCCCTGGGCAGAAATTTTATTGGCGCTCACTTTAGGAAATCATAATCGAGTGTTAAATTTTTTGTTCATCTTAAGAATTTCATCTTTCTTTTAGCGTAACCCAGAGCTAACGACGTGGACGTAGTAAGTTTTGTAGCTCCTCTTTTTGTATTTTTTTTTTCTTAGTGTGGCGTACCGGGCCGTCGCACCCTCGCCCCCCCCCCCCTAATGCCGGTACTGCATTTATTAGTGTCAGTTAGTTAGTGTAGATAGTTCGTATTTGAGTTTTTCGTATTCTTTTCCAATAAGCCGAGTTGAATACATAAAACATTTGGGTTTTTATCTTAAGTTAGTTGATGGTAGGGCTTTGTGCTAGTTATTCTGGCTAGGTATGACCTTTTATCACATAATTAGGCGTTAAACAGCAATACTTAGTCATATAACAGGCACAAGGGATATGACATAACAATTCCCAAGGTTGGAGGCGCATTGGCGTGTACAGCTTATATTTCTTACAACGCCAATGTACAAGGGTGACCACTTAACATCGGGCGGCCCATTTGCCCGTTCGCTTATCTATTTTATATAAAAATAACGAAAAGTTTATTTTTAAGTAATCGTGATTTGTAAAGGAAATGTTCACCAATTAGCTTTGGAATGACTGGGTTAAGCTTTTTTTTTTAAAAAACCGAATTTTCTCTTCAAAAGAGAGAGTCCTTAGAGAGACGTTTAAAGTCTGTAATAAATAAATAATTATTTAAAAAACGGATGGAAGTTTCGTTAAACGATCAAATTATAATTATAATTGCAATTTTATATATATAAATAATAACAGTCAGGTCGTTAAATATGTCACTCGGCTTAAGATGTTGAGATACAGTCAAATTAACGCCATCTTTAAAAATACAGGGTGGTCCAAAATTCAACGAAAATTTTAATTCAGGATATTGTTCATTTTAGACATACTATTCTTTTGGTGTCTCTCCACTATCGCAGGGCAGTCATCTCTTTATGTAATGACCCGGCAGACGTCCTGCCATAGTACAGTACAGTAACAGCCTGTGAATGTCCTACTGCTGGGCTAAGGCCTCCTCTTCCTTTTTTAAGGAGAAGGCTGGAGCTTGTTCCACCACGCTGCTCCAGTGCGGGTTGGTGGAATACACATGTGGCAGAATTTCAGTGAAATTAGACACATGCCGGTTTCCTCACGATGTTTTCCTTCACCGTAAAGCACGAGATGACTTATAATCACAAATTAAGCACATGAAAATTCAGTGGTGCTTGCCCGGGCTTGAACCTACGATCATCGGTTAAGATTCACGCGTTCTTACCCCTGGGCCATCTCGTCCTGCCATACAGACATTTGTTTTTTTTTTTCATTTGGTGATATACCGATAGCAGCGCCACCTGCCAGAGCCATTGAAATATACATAAAAAAATTTATCCAAATCGGTTCTGCCGTTTAGGAGGAGTTTGGTGACAAACGCACATATAGAAGTACTATATATATTAAGATACATCTAAGCGTATACACTTTCCTTACAACTTTACACTTACTTTACTTTTTTTTTTGTAATGCCAGCTCTACACTCACGCCCATCGAATCTGCGCTAATAATAGACACTTATAAACTCAAAATGACAAATCACTGTTTCGTTCAAAGTAAAAAATTTTAAACGCCTGGGGGATAGTCACATGTGAACGAAAACAAATACTTTAGTTTATATTTTCAATCGTGACTTAATTACTTTCTCATTTATAATGTAAGTAATATTAAGTTTTACGAAGTGCCTTAATTTATATAACTCGGTAGTAAATTATATATAACAAGTACATAAAAAAGCTTCAGTCGGTTCGGACGCTTTAAAAATACGCGTACTAAAATTAATTATTTATAAAAGCAAGGCGAATTTATCTTGAATCTGTGGCTAAAATAATAAAAAAAAAATCTAAATATGTACGACTTTGTATTGTGTTTATATATTTTACTGTTAAACATGTGTTGACTTTGGTATACGATTGATTTTTGGGTGAGGCGCGTAAACTATATACTTCGTATCTATGTACTATTATAATAATAAATAATATGGTTAATTATATGGTCAATGTCTATGGGCGGTGGTGACCGCTAATTACCATGCCCATTTGCCAGACCGCCTATCTATAACATAAAAAAGTCCATTCATTTAACGCGAGACCATTTGAGCCGTTGTACGTATCACATTCAACCAATCACAACTCGTGTTTGATTTCCGGGGATTCATTAAGAGATTTACAAACCCCTTTTTTTATAACGCTAGAAAAACACAATACGCATTACTCCAACGGGAACAGTGAGGGGATATGTGGGGCTCGCCGGTGTCCAAGGCGTTGAGTGCGCCCCGAACATCGGAATACCCACTAAAAAACCAGCGGTACCCTTTCCGTCTTCTTAACGAATAGCGCCATGGGATCAGCCCCTAGTTCCAGCGGCACCTATTGCGGCGGGGGAGATTTTTAAACCCCTGGGCCACTCGAAGGAAATAAATATTCGTAATTAATTTAATCAAATCAAATAATCGTATATTCAAGTAGGTCTAATGCACTTTCGAATCGTTATATCACATATTCAATTGAACGTAAAGCTACCACCGGTTCGGAATGTGGATTCCACCGAGAAGAACCGGCAAGAAACTCAGTATACACATGATGTTAATTGCTTTTTCTTTGGAATGAATACTACGAGTCTAGTGACAATAGTAGGAATTCCATTCAAAAAAAGCCGGAGATACTGTTGGACAGTGGTTGTCTCATAGGTGACACTCGTGTCCGTTTCTCTTACATTAAAAAAAAATAAGTAAAAAATCTCGCACAACCCACACTGTTCAGACTAGCTCTGTAGTTATGCTGTTTTACTTCCAAAGCTTCAGTAATAACAGTAATCAACGAATTAATAATTCGATTCGAACGTAGCCTAACCCTGGACCTTTAGCCCTTAATGATAAAAAAATTATAATGATAATGATGATCATATGAAGCGAGGTGATCATATATCCGATTGACAAATGAGCTAACGAGACGTTCAACTGTCAGGCTGCGCATGCGCAGCCGCATAAACAAATTCGCTTGACGCACGTCAATATCGAAGGCGTTCCTCCGCTTAATTGGCTGTAATACTCTCCAATCCCTTTTAGTAGCTTCTACATAATAAATTGGTATTGTCCGAAATGTCAAATTTTCAGTTTTATACGCGTTCGCGATCTGGTTATTCGTGTTTTATATGCATTTAAGTGACACGGAATGGCGGGCTGTGATTATTTTTTTTTAATTTTAATAAGCTGTGATCGAATATCATAATTGTTAAGATACAGTTTTTTTTTTAATTCGAACGTTTTAGTAATAACGGTGTTCCCTTTTTTCTTATCTGTGTTTAGATCGTTTTCGTTCGAATGGCAATGTTGTGAGTAATTTTCTTTAATTTGAAACGGTGTTTTGGTGATTGGAGTTTTTTTTATTGATCCTTCAATGATTCTGCTAATTTAAAATCTTAATGTCTTCTACAAAGGTTGTATATGTTTTTTTTTAAACAATTCGAATCGATTGATTGTATGAATTTGAAGATTGTAGAGATGAATTATGTATTACATTGCTTGAATTTGAAAATTGTCACTGTCTTTGTCTGAAGGCGATAAACTAAAAAACTATCGAACGGTTCCTCATTCATGATTCCTCGATTCATGATGAAAGTTTAGGTGTATAATTAACTAAGGCTATACTGGTGGTACGGCTTTGTGCAAGCTCGTCTGGGAAGGTACCACCTACTCATCAGATATTCCACCGCAAAACAGCAATACTTAATATTGTCGTGTTCCGGTTTGAAGGGTAAGTGAGCCAGTGTAATTACAGGCACAAGGGACATAAAATCTTAGTTCCCAAGGTTGGTGGCGCATTGGCTATAAGCGATGGTTGACATTTCTTACGATGCCAATGTCTTTGTGTAAATTGGCTGAAATATGACAATGATTGTCGAAGATTATGCCGACTAGTTAGAGTTATATGTATTACGATATATATACTGTAAATCATGTTCACGTGATAATCTATATATTAATAGAATAATTTGGATATATCAACTTTAGAAGAATGTCTCTCTCTAATTCCGTTTCACTCTACCGAGTACTATCGTATACCTTTCAATGGCCCCCTCTAGCTCCAGCAGCGCTAGCTATGTTTTTTACATTTTGAGAATACTTCTCCTTACCACGATAAATAATAAAAAATAGCAGACGTAAACAGGAGTTTATGGGTCTGACGCGTCCAGAAACGTTCATCAGATATTCTACTGCTAAACAGCAATACTTGTGTTGCGTTCTGGTTTGAAGGGTGATTGGGAAAGTGTGACTACAGACACAAGGGATGTGACATATCATAGTTAACATGGTCGATGTTGTCAAGTTGTCACCGCTGCCGGTACATATCGGCCTCGTACGAAATTTTGAACGGTTCCCTACATCTATAATGCACCACCGATCTTGGGGCCCAAGATGTAATGTGCCTGTAGTACACAGGCTTAACGTTTTATTTTAATTATACATAAAATTGATCTTATATGGTCGCTATGTATGTATGTGTATGCATATATATAAATATTTTGTATGATTTAATTATACGAGCGATACAAAAAGCCTTGTAGTCACCACTTTTATGTAAGTTTGGCAACGCGTGTTTTTTTTAATTTCGTTTTTTTTTAATTTGTTTCAATATTCGTTCGGAAATATTTTTACGATCGTATCTGAGTGTTATGTATTTTCGTTTTTACAATATATTATTGTAAGTATTTAAATGTTATATCTTTTTAAAAATCTTATGTACTATGTTACAATAAGACACTTATTTTTATTTTATTTATTTTTTACATTTTAGGTAATAATTTATTATAATTATATTATTAAAGGTACTAATACAAAAACATATATTTATTCTATTCAATTTAACGTTAAGTGAGTAGGTACCACCCACACATCAGATATTCTACCGCAAAACAGCAGTACTTGGTATTGTTGTGTGCCGGTTTGAAGGATGAGTAAGCCATTGTAATTACAGGCACAAGGGACATAACTTAGTTCCCAAAGTTGCCCAATGTCTATGGGCGTTGGTGATCACTTACCATCAGGTGGCCCATATGCTCGTCCGCCTATAATCTGTACTGAGGAGTAACAGTCCCGTTCCTTTTTCTGTGTGTCACAAAATTATTATGTACAATATATTTTATCTTAAAGACTTTATATAACAATATTAGTTTCTATAGTTAAATATCGGAAGAATATGTGTGTGTCTGGGTTTGTGGGTGTTTGTGTATATCTGTTTCTTTTGTCATAATTTTTGTGTAGAAGGAATTAACGTACACTTTTCTTGCAATTACGATAGAATATATTTTTATTAAACAATTTTACTCTTATTGTAAATAGATGGACCTAGGAAATTTAGATAGGTAGCTTTTTTAATACCTCGGGGTTCTTCAATTGAATACGTAAAGGTAGGTATAATCCTATTTAGTGTCGACCTGCCTATTTGGTCTAGATATAAGTTTATGGGGTGCAAGTGTTGAGGTCAATATGTCAGGTTTTTTTAAAGTAAATGAAGCTATACTCTTGCGCATCTATACTTCCCGATTGAGTCGGATTCGATGTAACATCGGATTGTTAACACCATTCACCGTCGCGCGATGGTTGTTCTCCTCTGGCCACCATTAACTGAGTCAAAATTAGTACCAGAATATTATTTATTACATAAACTGTGTAAATACTTTTTTAAATATATTGTTAGGTAATTCATTCTAGCTAGCTTTTTTTACCAGGCGTGAAATATTTTTGTAATTATCATATCTGATTATGAAAATTTTATAAAGAATAGAAATAATTTAAATTGTAGATAATTAACATTTATCTAAATGATTTTGTTTTGTTTTTAATTATTAATTACTAAAGTAATTTGTGCCGTTGATATTCTTTGACAGTTTAATGTTGAGCTTAGGAATCACGATAACAAAACTTTTGGCACAGACTTTAAACATCATTTGGAGAGAGTAATTAATCAAAAAAATACGAATTAAAGGACATTTTATGAAGACACGAATTGTACGTTAACGAAATGTAATTAACCCACGGCGTACGGTCGGTATTACAGATTAAATAATATTAACGGTGATTTGGTGTGAAGGAAAACATCATGAGGAAACCTGCATGTATCTAATTTCACTTAAATTCTGCCACATGTATATTCCACCAACCCGCAATGGAGCAGCGTGGTGGAATAAGCTCCGAACCTTCTCCTCAAAAATGGGAGAGGAGGCCTTTAGCCCAGCAGTGGGACGCTTACAGGCTGTTACGGAACGGTATATTATATATCAGCTCGCTATGCCCGCACACCATCACTTCGCGTCATTGCCAATATTTATTCTATTTTCCCGCGCTTCGCGATGCGTGTCATCCGTGATGACAGATATACACAGATAATAAATATTCATGACTGCCTCGTTGGTCTAGTGGCTTGATGTAAGGCAGCGGACCCGGACGTCCTTTGTTCATTTCCTTATCGGGCCAATAAAAAGTTATCGGGTTTTTCTGTCAGAAAATTCTCAGTAGCATCCCGGAGGCTAGACGTTGGAAGTGTGTACACTCCACAGCTAGAGTTCCAAGTTATCGCTTAGTTTTATTTTCATCGTAATCGGTTCGGTCTGAAAAAATCAAAACTTGTAGTTCACATACGTATACGATGTTTAAAACAAAAAAAGCGACATATACACGCACGTCGCAGCTTAATAAATATCATTTAGGATGAAAAACACTCGCGTGACGAAGCGAAGTGTTAGCTGCCAAACAATATTAAGCTAATGAACCGAGAATGTCCGTTCAAGCGTTTGCTTGAGAGCCGTTCGTTGTAATTTTTCAGTTTGTCGCACAGTGCGGTAGCTTTACGAATGATCACGCTTCGAATATGCATTTTAACGCGCATGACACAGCGGGACACATGCGTGGCATTCTTATATGTATAGCAACAGCCTATATATATAAATTGTTTTTCACACAGGCATTTGTATATTGTCTTTATGCGTGTGCGTTTTGTGTTATATTAATGTTTCACGGCTCCATTAGATTCTTATTAGTAACTAGCTGGACCAGAGGCTTCGCTATCGTGGAATAGGGTGGGTGGGATATATATATAGCACGCGTGTTGGGGGGAGGTCAGTTGTCAAGCTCTGAGTTAACAAATCATTCAGACGAAATTTCAACTAAGTTTCGAGACTATATTTTTTGTTATGGTAGTATGCGCAAGCGATCCCGTGGCGCTGCCCGTAGACGGAGAGTATACTGCTGGTTTTTTAATGGCTGTTCCGATGTTCGGGCGCGTTAGGTATCTTGGACCCCACTCACACACACACACACACACACACACACACACACACACACACACACACACACACACACACACACACACAAACACACACACACACATACACACACACACATACATAAATACACACAAGAGGGGGGGAAATGCGTAACACGTTTTTCCAGCGATAAAAGGTGATCGGTTGACGATGGCTTTAAGTCTGCCTTTATTCCGGGAAATTGCTTGTTATCAATAAAAAGAATATTTCAATAATTCACATGGTGGTAGGTTTTCTTTGTTCAAACTCATCAGATATTCTAACGATGACAGCAATACTTAATATTGTTTTATTCCAGTTTGTAAGGTGACTGAACCAGTTAGCAATAGCATAAATTAACTCGATTAACGAAAGAAAAAGCCGAGATGGCCCTGTGGTAAGAACGCGTGAATCTTAACCGATGATCGTGGGTTCAAACCCGGGCAAGCACCACTGAATTTTCATGTGCTTAATATGTGATTATAATTCATCTCGTGCTTTACGGTGAAGGAAAACATCGTGAGGAAACCTGCATGTGTCTAATTTCACTGAAATTCTGCCACATGTGAATTCTACCAACCCGCATTGGAGCAGCGTGGTGGAATAAGCTCCAAACCTTCTCCTCAAAAAGAGGAGAGGAGGCCTTTAGCCCAGCAGTGGGACATTCACAGGCTGTTACGGATTACGGAACGAAAGTAACAAGTGAATAACTTTGCATGTCTTTTACGCTTTCACGGTTAGAACACTGAATCGATTTTGATAAAACTTGATATGAAGCAAGATTGAACTCCAAGGACGGACACATGTCCATACCCATCTTTCTAAAACTCGGAAAGCTAATGAAATATAATTAGTTTTTTATTTTTAGGTCAATCCTGTATTTGACTAACCCGGCTGGGTTATATGAACGACATATTAAAAAAAAATAGTCGAATTTTCAGACCACACACGATTACTACAGCAATGTATTACAATTTATTTTAATTGCTATAAGAGTATAATGATTAAGTGCGTTTTTGCACGTTCTCGGTAAAATCAACATTCCGATCCGGTGGTACCTTCATGTATAATTAACTTGTAAAATGACGATTCAAAATTGGTCTCCTTTTTGTAATTAACACAAGCGAATCGACCATCTGCTGGTGGGTGGTCACCGTCATCCATAGACGCTGGTATTGCAAATGTAAGTTACTAAAACCGATATAGTGTTCCACGAAGTCTTAGGGGTTATGTCTCGTGCATTGGCTCGTCCAAGCAAATATGGACTTTAAATACAGTGTTAGACGGTATAATTTCGCTTTTCACATGTAAAATGCGTCGCACGTTTTATGATAATTAAAAACTATATTAAGAAATTCGTCCTTCCGTTTATCTTATGGCGTACAGCCGGACTTCGCACGGGTGCATTTACGGTTAGCAAAATAATATATATATATATATATATATATATATATTATAGTATATGTATAGGCGGACGAGCATATGGGCCACCTGATGGTAAGTGGTCACCAACGCCCATAGACATTGGCATTGTAAGAAATGTTAACCATCGCTTACATCGCCAATGCGCCACAAACCTTGGGAAATAATTACTGTTTTGCAGTAGAATATCTGATGAGTTGATGGTACGTACCCAGACGAGCTTGTACAAAGCCCTACCTACCAGTAAACATATCAACGCTCGGTATACGGTAGGGGTTCTAACTGAGACTTCGAGCGTCAGACAGCGTGAGATTTCGAGCGTCAAATGACGTCAGCGTAAGATTTGCTATTTGCACATCAATTCTCCGACACTCACACCATTTATATATATATATTAGTTTTTTTATTTTTTATAGAATAGGAAGGTGGACGAGCATATGGGCCACCTGATGGTAAGTGGTCACCTCACCAAACGCCATTAGACATTGGCATTGTAAGAAATGTCAACCATCGCTTATAGCCAATGCGCCACCAACCTTGGGAACTAAGATTTTATGTCCCTTGTGCCTGTAATTACACTGACTCACTCACCCTTCAAACCGGAACACAACAATATCAAGTATTGCAGTTTTGCGGTAGAATATCTGATGAGTGGGTGGTACCTACCCAGTCGAGCTTGCACAAAGCCCTACCACCAGTGAGCCCTACCACCAGTTTATATAAGCATGTCATAAATGAGAAACATGAATAATATCAAAATTATTTGGAATCGAAATTTCATTGACTCACGGCTTATAGATTGTAATGTTAACTGTCAAGGTTAAAATTGTAACGTTTTTTTTTGTTTGCACGTAAATTTGGAAACGGTGATATCTTTTAAATTATTAATTTAGAAGAATCGTTTCCATTGTAGAAAATTTTAATTTATATAGTGTATGTATAATATTAAAATTAATGCATCTCTGTTCGTCCTTTTCGTAACAGCCTGTGAATGTCCCACTGCTGGGCTAAAGGCCTCCTCTCCACTTTTTGAGGAGAAGGTTTGGAGCTTATTCCACCACGCTGCTCCAATGCGGGTTGGTGGAATACACATGTGGCAGAATTTCAGTGAAATTGGACACATGCAGGTTTCCTCGCGATGTTTTCCCTCACCGTAAAGCACAAGATGAATTATAATCACAAATTAAGCACATGAAAATTCAGTGGTGCTTGCCCGGGTTTGAACCCACGATCATCAGTTAAGATTCACGCGTTCTTACCACTGGGCCATCTCGGCTTAGTTCGTCCTTTACGCATTGCTAAATAATTAATCCGAGAGTTATGAAAATTTATGTGTGCAGTTCAACGTGTGTCTGTGAAGGTTTTTGGCCCAAAATGGCGTGTTTTCTTTATATGTTCGTCCTTAAATGTAAATGTACTACTGTCTATGTCTCTATCTCATTAACCATGTGTTTATCGTCCTTGTTTCAGGTAAAGATAACCACCGAAGGAGTACATTCCAAATTAACTAGAACTTTTGTATAGACTATAAATTAAAATTATTAAAAAAAAAAACCGACCAAAATTTTTCTACCAAACTTTTGAAAGCAACCAAAGTGTTTAAATAAGGAACATGATGGTGCCGCAGCAGTATTGCCTGCGGTGGAAGCACCACCATTCGAACGTCCAGAGTATGTTTGCTCAGCTTCTCGAAAAGGGTAAGTCCCCAATTTTTTTTAATTCATATTCTAAGTACCATCTATCAAAAACAGGCTCTGAGCTCTGATGACCTGAGCTGACGCTAGAGCAAGTACTAGGAGTAATGGCTTTTTGCAAACCCTTCTGGGTATGTACCACCCACTCATCAGAAATACCGCCAAGCAGAAACACCCTTTTTTATTACGTTATCTTTTTAATGATTTTTTTTTCTTTTTGAATATTATAAATATTCCTAAAAACTTAGCATACTTAAACTGTACTAATGTAACTTATGTACGCTTGTTATATATATGCAGATCAGATAACATTCCCCTTATATACATATACTTTAAAATATATATGTTTTGTAGTGATCACTAACGGCCTCACTTATTAACATTGCTTAGAAGCTGTTTAGTTAAACATTGATTTATCTCTTTCTTTTATCATTGATTTGACATACAAAAGAAAAAGACACAGCATCTTTGTCTTGTCACCCGCTGAACAAAGTTTAAGAGTAGGGCCTTCAGTTGTTATAAATTAAATCTTTTCCCTTCATGCTTAGTATAGATGTTTATTATAGGTGTGTTTTCATATGTGAATTACTATTCTCAATGATACATAATGATTGTCTAGGAATATCACAGACAGACACTTCCATTATATATATACATTCCATATATATATAATGGATCCTGTCGGATTGCCGTATCATCGGATAAGAGTGAATAGAGAGTGCACCTGTGCTTGCACAGACACTTGTGCACTGTAATACCTCCTGGGTAGTTCGCTATACTCTCTTGAGATTGGCCGGCGATTTGGCTTAAATCAGTCTGGATGAGGACATATGTATATATATTGTTTTGGTTTTTATATTGCACAAAGGAACCCTACGAGTGCAAATAAGTTTAAATGCTAAGATAATTTGAATTTTTTGAATGTCCAGTCATTTTGAGTGTTTCGAAGGTTGAATGCGGTTCCGGCTAACGACAGACTTGCTGCACCCTTGAGCTATGTAACGATTATGAATGTGTCTGTTCTAAATTCGAAAATGACGTATATATTTATAAAAAAACTTTTTCCGTATTAACAGTTTTTAAAAAGTTTGTATATATTTTTAGAAAAGAAGAAATATTAATCGTTCCCTATATCCAATGCACCTTGTGTCTTTAGTTACTCTGGATCACTCACCACTCAAACGGGAACACAATTCTTAGTATTTCTGTTTAGTGATAGAATATATGATGAGTGGGTGGTACCTACCTAGACGACTACCACTCGAAAAAGTATTACGAAATAAGTGATACGAGGGATCAATATATGACACCGAAATAAATAATTGAATTACGTATAATAAAAAAAGTGTAATAGTAGTTTTGTTAGTTTGACGGGCCGGTTGGTAGATGCTTGCCTTTCACGCCGAAGGTTGGGGATTCGATTCCCACCCAGGACAGACATTTGTGTCCATGAACATGTCCGTTTGTCCTGAGTCTGGGTGTAATAATCTAAATAAGTATGTATTTATAAAAGAAAAGTAGTACATGTAGTATATCAGTTGACTTGTCGGTTGGCCGTGTGTGAATAATGTCCCAGGATATTATTATTAGTAGAAAACACTTGTTGAAAAATATATTTATAATAAGAGAGGGAGGTTTGAAGTATTAAAAAATGAGTCCTCCCTTGTTGGATTCAAGTTCGATTCAAACCACATCAAAATCAGTGGTTTAATTTTGAAAGCGTAACAGACAGACGGTCTACAACAGTGTTTCCCAACGTGGAGCCCACGCCCCACAGGGGGCAATTTGATAGTTAAGGGGGGCAATTTGAAAATCGACTCGACACGACTTTAACCCTTTCGTAAATCGTTTACAGTGTAAAAAATGTATTAACTGATAAAAAAAGAAATCGACTTGATATAACACAACGTGGAGACTTGAGATTAAAGCTAACTAAATTGGAACCTAATATAAAATCTTTGTGCAGCAAGGATTAAGCTCAAGGATTGCACTAAATGAACATGGAAGAATCAATATTAAAATTATTTTAAATTTCAGTTTTTCATTATATGTTTTGAAAACAATGTCATATTGATTTCTTACTAACACTTATATTTATTAAGGGAACGAAAAAATTTTAAAGGTTAAAAATTATGTATAAAAATCATAAAAATTTTAGAAATGTTAAGGTGGGGCATTGCCTAAAAACAAAAACAACTTGGGAAACACTGCTCTACAGAGTAACTTTCGCATTTATAATATTACTAAAGACAAATAAACAACTTTGAATTGACGTTATATCATTGGTCGAAATAGTCCAATGATATCGCGTCATAGGAGAATAGTCTATGGTGTACAATATGGATTCCCGAAAAAAAAATACTGTTTTGAAAGCAAGTTGCTATAACAGCTTTGGAAGTAAAATGAAGGTAATAAGTAGTTAAGTGTTAAGTTCCCAATGTTGGTGGCGCATTGATGATGTAAGCGATGGTTAACATTTCTTACAATGCCAATGTCTAAGGGCGTTGGTGACCACTTACCATCAGGAGGCCCCCCATATGCTCGTCCGCCTTCTTATTCTATAATTAAAAAAAAGTATATAACACTTACATGCCGCGGTTTTCATATAAGTGTTACATACGTACTATATTTAAAAACTTTCTTAACCTATATTTAACAAATAGGAAATCTTGTCATCGCGATATAGAAATATGACAATTATTTTATAACGCCATCTAGTATTTAACGGTGGAATTACGATGTACTTTAAAAGTACTTACACAAATAGATTATATAAATCTATTTGGTTTGTTTATATTTACTTATTCTTCGATTGGTATATGCACTGCGCTTTGTTTATATATTTTGTTTTCTTTGTGTTCAACGATTTCTCAGAAACGATGGACGGTGTTCATTTGAAACGATCTCAATAGCAGCTTCGTTTAAAATTCACGAAATGCAATAAAAATATTTGTCGACACATTATTTTTTATGAAAATAAAAACAGTAACTTTTATTAATTGGAAAATTTCCACGCGAGTTGTGGTGAGTTTTTTTTTTGGAAAGGACCGTTGATTGTTTTTTTTTATAGTTGGAATTTTTTATTTTGAATACGTTTCTGTCAATAGATTGATAATAAGTAAACGTTAGGAATTTGATAATGTTTAACAGAATCGATAGATTAAGTAATAGTTATTTCATGTTTATTTATTAAATATCGCACACAAAACAGTTTAGCATAGTTGAATGTAAGATATATAATTATACATAAGGTAAGAACTATGTGAGCCTTTTCACTTGTGGTAGGGCTTTGTGCAAGCTCATCTGGGTAGGTACCACCCGCTCATCAGATATTCTACAGCGAAACAGCAGTACTTGGTATTGTTGTGTTCCGGTTTGAGTGAGTCAGCCAGTGTTATTACAGGCACGAGGGACATAACATCTTAGTTTCCAAGGTTGGTGGCGCATTGGCGTAAGCGATGGTTAACATTTCTTACAATGCCAATGTCTATGGGCGTCTTGGCTGACTTACCATCAGGTGGCCCATATGCTCGTCCGCCTTCCTATATTATAAAAAAAGCATGTGCACACATATATACAGTGCACAAAGAGAAATCAACTAATTTTATATAAATTAGTTTGTAAAATGAAAACAATAGCAAATTATAATATATATTATACATTGAATACAAAATATAATAATAACAGTTGTCAAAAATATTGTTAAACTATTAAATAAGGGACGTACAGTTAACGAAGGCAATTTTAAAGGAAATTTTGTCATTAAGAATATTACAACACAGTTACAGCAATCAAGAGTACATTTTTTAATTTTAATAATAATATCCCGGGACATTATTCACACTCAACCATCTGATCCCGAACTAAGCAGAGAACTCGTACTATGGAAACCAGACAACTGATATACTACATATAATACATTTCTTTTGTAAATACATACTTATATAGATAATTACACCCGGACTCGGGACAAACAGACATTTTCATGTACACAAATATCTGTCCTTAGTGGGAATCGAATCCACAACCTTCGGCGTGAAAGGCAAGTATATACCAACCACGCAAACCGGCCCGTCATTATATACTAATTATATGTAATTTACTTTTCAATACATATTATATTATTTACAGCTCGTGTGTCAGAAAGGATTTAATTTGTATTTTTTTTCTTCGTAATGCTTAATTTGATAAAATTAAGCATTACGAAAACTAAACTAAACGAATATACATGAAACTTTTAAATGCAAGAGTGAGTTTATTTGTTTGTTTGTTACGCTTGTCTTAAATATTTGTCACTCTTTCAAGTCTTATTTATCTCATCATGGGTTCAAATCCGGGCAAACACCACTGAATTTTCATGTGTATGATGTAGCACGCTTGCCTATAAGAAATCTGTTTACTCTCGATTTGAAGACACCAACATTGTACCTATCAGGATATACGGAGATTATTCATCTCGTGACGGTGAAGGAAAACCTCGTGAGGAAACCTGTATGTGTCTAATTTCACTGAAATTATGCCACATGTGTATTCCAACGACCCGCATTGGAGCAGCGTTGTGGAATAAGCTCCGAACCTTCTCCTCAAAAAAGGAGAGGAGGCCTTAGCCCAGCAGTGGACGTTCTTGCCATTTAACATATACATGTATTTATTTATTTAAAAGATTAGAAACTGATTAAGGACCTGATATATAAATCCGGTCGCACGGTCCTTATATTCTTATTATCGCTAATTATATTTAAAAGATATATATTCAGTTTGGAAATTAATTATCAAAACTTTTTAAAAATGTTTTCTGTACCGTCCTTTAGTTATCTTGTAATTTTAATAATTGTTTGTAATTGGCTTATTTTTTTTAGGGTTCCGTAGGTCGAATGTTAAAACGGTATCGCTCTAGTGTATGTCTGTACGTCTGTAAATTTGGACTTTTTAAATTTGGAATTGAATTCGTATACAGGTACAATTTAAACAGTTTATCTATTGCAAGCACCAGTCTTTTCTCGCCGGTTCTTCTCAGGGCTGGGTGTTTCCTTTCCGAACCGGTTGTAGTTTCTGGACTGACTATCAATAAGAAAGTGTTAGTTTAAGAACTTCAATGTTGAATAAATTATTTTGATTTGATTTTGATCACATTATTTACATGATATTTGAATGTTATAATAATAATAATCATTTATTCTCAGACAACAAAAGTCCATACAATTGAGATGCAAAAAAAAATTACAAATTTCTTACTGTATTTGTTAGTAACGAGAACTAAGAACTAAGTTAGACTACACAATTAAACTATTTCTGAGTGTTGTCGCGATATACGGCACGCCAGTACTTAACAATGGCATTTTCAGGATACTCAGAGCATATCCTTAAAATCTCATTCCCGGAATTCCTAGTGCGTTACCAAAATACCGCAATCCGCGACCTAACAATCGCAAAATAGTCAGGGACTCTGGCGTCGGTAAACATGGCTGAGGCACTGCAGTAACGAGGCAATTTCATCAGAATGCGATACGCGTTGTTATACTGCACTCCGTTGCTACTACATGCACTTTTTGTGCCGTTGCACCACTGCTGACACGTGTAAAAACACTGACAATACGCTCGAAACAGTGTCAGCTTTGCCTCAGGACTACATCGTCCGAACCGACGTGCAATCGTATTACACCGAACAGCCAAAGCCCTTCGTTCACGCTCTATGTCGAGGTTGTCGCGTAGATCCGAAGTAAGAATATGCCCCAAGTACTTAAACTGCTCTACTCTTTCTATCGGTACACCATACAAAGAAACCAGCGGTAACCTCTCCAGGCCCCCGCCCGATCGGAACACCATAATTTGCGTCTTTTTTACATTGTACACGAGGCCATGCTCACTCGCGTACCGTCCACAGACGCTCAATAATCTCCTCAATCCTCTAATTGAGGGATACAGAAGAACCATGCCATCAGCGTAATATTATTAACGCACGTTGTGCCTATGTGGCATCCAAGCATTGTACTTCTAAGTTCCTCAATCAGGTCATTAATGTAAACGTTAAAGAGGTCCGGAGAGGTCAACCCACCTTGTCGCACGCCGCACTCCAGTACATAATCATTAGAGACGGTGTTACCCCATTTCACAAAGTTAGTTTGGTTTTCGTACCAGTATCTCAACAGATTCACCGGCTTAGGTGATACATTAGAAAGTTTTAGTTTCTGCCATAGACGCTGTTAGTTAACTAAGTCAAAGGCACGGCTTAGGTCTAAGAAGCAAGCATAAACCGAAGTTCCCCTGTTTGTGTAGTAGTTATCCGTCGATTTGAGGCTAAAGACGGCAGCATCGTTGAGAGTCCTGGCCGAAAACCAAACTGCGCATCACTTAACTTTATGTTATGACGAATACTGGGATGTCGTAGTTATATGTCAATTTGTAAACTTTTTGGGAAGAAATAAATAAAATATTGTTATTATTAACATGTCCTAAATAGATTTATTAATAAGATATATACTGATACTATAAATGCGGTAGTAACTCTGTCTGTATGTTGCGCTTTCACGGCTGAATCACTGAACCGTTTTTGATGAGATTTGGTATGAAGCTTGAACTTCAAGTGCAACTCCAAAGCCTCTAACAGCGAACGAAGCTGGCGAAAACTAGTAGTTAAATAAATAGTACGTTTAACATACAATTATCGAATGGCGCGTTATAATTATTTATAGAAATGTCCGAGGCGTTTGATCGATATCACCTCCGGCCTATCTAGCTGTTTTAAGCGGTCTTACTGTTTTGTTAAACACTGTTTCGTTTCATTCTGTCATCATTGATTTGACATTCGAATGAATGAGACACAGCATCGTTTAACAAATCAATCGCTGTAAATGTTTTACGCGAATAAAATTATAATATACTTTATAGAAAGAGGCGTTTTTTATTTCGACTGTGTCGCTTTGTTAGTTATACGATACACTTTTATTTTCTTTGAGCAAAAAATGAAATTTGTACAATATTTTCGCATCATTACTATTAGTAAATGCCATAAAACGAATATATTGCAATAGTAGTTAAGGTGGTCTCCAAATTCACTGGTGGTAGGGCTTCGTGCAGTAGTCTGGGTAGGTACCACCCATTCAACAGATATTCATCAGATTCCATCTGATCCTAAATTAAGCAGAGCTTGTACTAATGTTAACCAGAAAACTGATATACTACATATATTACTTTTCTTTTGTAAATACATACTTATATAGATAATAACACCCAGAATCGAATCCACAACCTTCGGCGTGAAAGGCAAGTATCTACCAACGACGCCAACCGGCCCGTAAACTGGCGGTATTTAAATTGCAATTGGTGGTTGTTACTTTTTACTTAGAGGCTGTTTAATACTTTAAGAACGATTAACAAGTCGTATGTTGTACTATAATTTTATCGTGTTGTCAAGTTGTCTGTTATGTAGTTATCGAAAATAACTATCAAGAACTTATTATATATTGCGTAAATGTATATAGTAATGTTCATTTACCGTAACAGCCTGCGAATGTCCCACAACTGGGCTAAAGGCCTCCTCTCCTCTTTTTGAGGAGAAGGTATTGGAGCTTATTCCACCACGCTGCTCCAATGCGGGTTGGTGGAATACACATGTGGCAGATTTCAGTGAAATTAGACACATGCAGGTTTCCTCACGATGTTTTCCTTCACCGTAAAGCACGAGATGAATTATAATCACAAATTAAGCACATGAAAATTCAGTGGTGCTTGCCCGGGTTTGAACCCACTATCATCGGTTAAAATTCACGCGTTCTTACCACTGGGCCATCTCGGCTTAATTAATGTTCATTTATAAGATACTAATTTTCGCGTGTTGGAGGGATTGGGGGAAAGAATTAGGTATAAAAAAGTAGTAATGTGTCCAACATTACTACTTTTTTATACCTTGGGGTCCAAGCTTGCTTCGTTCCAAATCACATCAAAATCGCTTCAGTGGTTTAGCCGTAAAAGCGCAACAGACAATCAGAGTTACTTTCGCATTTATAATATTAGTATACCTATATACAAAGAATAATATGTATTGCACAATAGTCATAACAGCGATACGCTATTCGCTTTGCGTTTTGGAATGAGAGAACTACTTCGAATCTCGCCCGACATGGATGGACACCGTGGCCGCACCATTGGCCTACGTGCGGTGCGCGGTCGTCCGTTGTCGTCGGCCGTCCGTGTATAGTCAGTAGACTCGCTCACCGTGGGAAGTCACCTCTAGTATCCACCCATTCATTGACACTATCTTTTCATCTCAATCATTTGACATCTTTACATATGACACTTACATTATTAATTTCATATACATTGATGACTTGAGTATATATAGAATTCAATATTTTTTATATATCTCTTTTTTTTTATAGAATAGGAAGATGAACGAGCATATGGGGCCACCTGATGGTATGTGATCACCAACGCCCATTGGCATTGTAAGAAATGTTAACTAACATGACCAATACGCCACCAACCTTGGGGACTAAGATGTTATGTCCCTTGTGCCTGTAATTACATTGGCTCAGTTACCCTTCAAACCGGAACACGACAACAATATCTGATGAGTGGATGGTACCTACCCAGACGAGCTTGCACGAAGCTCTACGACCAGCAAATTTACCACCTTTTAATACATAAAATTTTATTATTTACAGAACGGTTCTGCGATGTCACGCTGTACTGTTCGCCGAACTTCGCGACTCAAGTACCTAACAAGGACACTGTCGATCCGCAGAACATACGAGGGGTGTCTCTCAGGGCGCACAGGTCGGTCCAATTTTCTTGAATCGCTTCAAAAATGGAGAGAATTTTCAATTCGTCTATAGTATAAATGAAGAAGTAGACTCCACGTATCTTTTAACTGCTCTTTCTATTTGCTGATTCAACTACTAGGCCAACGATGATGACTGAGAGACAAATATACTGCTTGTAGCTCCACAGTCCATAAGAGATTCATCTTCATCCATTGAATCTCTATACACATAACCACCAGTTATATTTAATTGTACTCGTAAAGTAACCATTTAGTGTAAGCAAAGCATATTTTAAAACACAAAGAAGCTCTATAACGTTTTATGACCATGTCGAATCGGCTCAGTGGTTAGAACGTGTGAATCTTTAACGATGATCGCGGATTTTTTTTTTATGTTATAGGTAGGCGGACGGGCAAATGGGCCACCTGATGTTAAGTGGTCACAACCGCCCATAGACATTGGCGATGTAATAAAATATTTACCAATGCGCCAGCAACCTTGGGAACGAAGATTTAGTATTATTGTGTTCCGGTTTGAAGGGTGAGTGAGACAATTTGCAAGTGCCAATGGACAAGGAAAATAACATCTTCGTTTCCAAGGTTGGTTGCGCTGTGGTGATTTAAGGAATTGTTGATATATTACATCACCAATGTCTTCAGCGTTTACCACCATTAACCACCAGATGGTTCATTTGCCTGTCAGCCTTTCTGTTTGATGTAAAAAAAAGAATTAAACCTAAGAAGCCTATCGAGAAGAACCGGCAAGACATACAAAGGTTCCTTTTACACAGTAAGCACTAAGGAACGATTTTTGAAAATTTAAACCTTAAGTTAATGATAAACGGCATGCAATTTTAGCAATTATAAATTACGTGAGCGAATCCACGGGTGAAACGCTAGTCTATGATTATCATTGTGGATTCTTGAATAAGTAGCGAACTTTGGGAGTAAAATTGTTTATTAGTAGTTAAGTGTACAGTAACAGCCTGTTAATGTCCCACTGCTGGGCTAAGGCCTCCTCTCCCTTTTTTGAGGAGAAGGTTTGGAGCTTATTCCACCACGCTGCTCCAATGCGGGTTGGTTAAGTGTAATCGTGTTGTATTATATATAGAGATATATTAATCGAGAACTGTTCGTAGTGTACAATACAGTTAGCGAATCGCGTGGAATGTGTAAATCTATGGTTTGTTTATCTGTACTCCTTGGATTAATAATAATAATAATATCCTGGGACATTTTTCACACACGGCCATCTGATCCCAAACTAAAATTGTACAGAGATTGTACTATGGAAACCGGACAACTGATATCCTACTTTTCTTTTGTAAATACATACTTATATAGAAAATTACACCCAGACTCAGGGCAAACAGACATGTTCATGCACACAAATGTCTGTCCTGGGTGGGAATCGAACCCACAACCTTCGGCGTGAAAGGCAAGTGTTCCACCAACCACGCGTACCGGCTCGTCAAATTGTTGGATTGGAATAGGGTATGCTTTGATTCTTAGAATCATATACGTGTACCATATGTTCCTTCGCTTATTAATGGGTGGTAACCTCACCGTCGAGCATCGCGAAAAAAAATATCACGAAAACACAACTAATTTCCGTGATATGCTCGAAGTATTTACTTATTTTAAATGCATACGTATCCTTCATATTAACATGCAAATGTTTTTTTTATATATATGTATTAATTGCGAAAACATGTACGGGAATCATTCTTTAAATTACTGAGCCGTTTACGATAAAAATAATCCCAATAAATTATATATCTATATATAATATATACGTGTGTGTATATATATATATATATATATATTTTATTAATTACAGATAAGAGAAACGGTTTTGTACTGTTAAATATTCATTTTGATTTGAAATTCGTGTAAGAATTCTTGTATTGCCACTTTAGAAATATCGAAAGTTTTTTTTTTTTAAATTAATGTTTATCTCATGCCTTATGTTATTATCGTATGCAATAAATATTGTAGCAGCAAAGTGGACTTACAAACTCTTTTCGTTTTATTTTGTTGTCTTATTGAAATGTTCGTTGGAAATTTTAATTATGTAAATGATAATTTTTATACATTTTTAATTAATTTAAACAAGTATATTAAAAAGCGGTTAAGGCTATATGGTTCGGTGGTTGGTGTGCGTGAATGTCAACCGAGGGGTGCGGGGCTTCAAATCAGGTTAAGAATTTGGAATTTTTCATGTGTTTGTGTTTTTAATTCGTCTCGTATTCAAGACCGAAACTAACAGCCGTTAAATTTCCCAATGCTGGGCTTGGTGTTTATTTCACCTCGCCCGAGGTTTGAACCTACGATCATCGGTTAAGAATCACGTATTTTAACCACTAAGCCATCTTAATAATAAATTTTATCTTAATTAGAAATAGATGCTATTTATAGAACGCTCGAATTAATAAACCTAATTACGTAAGAAATAATGCGATCGTTGCCTCCACTTTTAAATTTGGAATGTTTTCTAAAATAGAAAACTAGTTTTTAAATTTGGAACGATATAAATTATTTTTAAAATTTGTAAAACATTTTAATGTGACGGCGATAACTGTCTCTTCGGTCTAGTGGCTAGATATAGGGCCGCAGATCCCGAGTTTCTGGGTTCGAACCCTAGGTTGGACTGATAAAAAGTTATCGGGGTTTTTTGTCAAAGATTCTCAGTCCGGAGTCTGGAAGTAGGATGTGTCACTCTCGTGCCTCGGAAAGCACGTAAAGCCCTTGGTCCTGCGCCTGAACTATTTCCTGTCGTATCGGATTACCGTCCATTCGGATTATGAGAGTTAAGGAATAGAGTGTGCATCTGTGTTTGCGCACACACGTGCGCAATATAATATGTCCTGCGCAGTTGGCTAATCGCTCTTGAGATTGGCAGCCGTGGTCGAAATCGGCCCGGAGGGCATTATATTATATAATGATGTATGTAATAAAATACCCTGATTTATGTCTATTAAACTATTATTTATGGTAATACGAATAAAATATTATCAAATAAATATAAATTATAAATATTTAATGTAGCAACTTCCTGTCGCACTGATCGAGATTTCTATTAGCGTTCGTAATATAAAATTATATTTATCATTCAACGAATATAACAGTTATATACAATAGAACATTATGTAATTTTATATAATTATAACCACTCTCCTCGTATATAAATAACACTAGCTCCAACCAGCGTGTTATAAGCTCTAAGCCTTCCAATCAAAGGGAGACGAAGGCTCAGCCCAACAGTGGGCCATTCAGAGGCTGTTTCTTTTTTTATAATAGCTACGGCAAGGATTAAGTACCATTTGGTTTCATCGGAAGACAATCTTCCAAAAAAAACGAAGCCAGGAAATGAATCTATACAAATGTCAATTCCACGTTGATATTTATTTAAGCCAATTTCCATATATGTGAAAGATTGTTTCATCTCCTATTTAAAAAAATGTTTTGTACTCACCTACGTTGTATATATATATAAATATTTATATATTGATAACAATTGTTTACTTTTGAAATCACTGGCTTACCCTATGCGTTGTGTGTCAGTCCGTCAATCTGTGTCAGTATTGTCTAATCTTTTGGATTAAAATTAAATTATAAGTAGTTAAGTGTTCAGTACAGTGCGTGATACAGCAGAGCTGTTAGCAAATCGCGTGGAATATGTTAGTCTAAGGTTTGTTTATTTGGGGTCGATGTCGATTCGATTCGAGTCGATGATTAAATTAAATAATAGGAAAACGGAAAAACGGCAACGATCACGCTTCGATTCGATTGCGATAAAGTGACGATTTGTTTTGTAGAATTGGTCGCCTGTACTTTTTCTGCTATTGGAAAAGACTATATAGAATAATTAATCATGTATATTATATATGTATGTATGTGTGTATGTTGGTAATTCAATCATATATTTCTTTCCAGAGTGGTATTAGCGGCTTGCTCCGAGCTACTGGGCGCGCTGCTTGGTGCTCACGAAGCCCAGGGCGAGCCGGTCCTCGTTATAGACGGGGCTGAACCGCGACACTTGAAGGCTCTCCTCGACTACATGTACACCGGGGAGATGAATGTTCACCATGTGAGTGAAACGCTATCAAAAAAAGACCAACCCTTTTTTTATTTTAATGCTTGTCATGTTTCTTTATGTTTTGGGGATGACAGTGACCCAATTCAATTCAACTTATTTGCATATAACATAGTACATATGTTTAGTCTCTATATTAACTACGGAAAGCTAGCGGTCCCGATGGAATACCAGCCTTAGTGCTGAAGAAGTGCGCAGCGGAGCTGTCTCCTGTGTTAACGCGCCTGTTCCAACTTTCTCTCTCTTCGGGAAGTGTGCCGGAGGCTTGGAGAAGAGCTATTGTGCAAGCGGTTCCCAAAAAAGGGGATCGGTCTGACCCGGCAAATTATCGGTCAATAGCTATCACCTCAGTACTTTGTAAGGTGATGGAACGGATTTTAAACAACCAACTGATCCATTACCTAGAAGATCACTGTCTAATTAATGATCGTCAGTACGGGTTTCGACCAAAACGGTCCACAGGTGATCTTCTAGCGTACGTAACACACCTCTGGGGTGAAGCTATCGACAAGCATGGAGAATCGTTGGCTGTCAGCCTCGATATCTCCAAGGCTTTCGACAGGGTCTGGCACAGAAGTCTTCTCTCCAAGCTACCGGCATATGGTCTGCCTGCTCAGCTATGCACCTGGATTGCCAGCTTCCTACACAAGCGTAGCCTTCGTGTTTTAGTAGATGGTTGCGCTTCACAATTCTATGTAGTGAATGCTGGGGTCCCCCAGGGATCTGTGCTATCTCCCACACTCTTTCTTTTGCATATCAATGATATGCTCTCCCTTGGGAACATACATTGCTATGCAGATGATAGTACAGTGCATGGTGGATACCACGGACGCGCAGTGGCTGGGCGGGCGGAAACTGAGGAGAGGCGGGAGAATCTTGTCATTGAACTCGATAGGACGTTAGAGCTCATCGCCAAATGGGGCTCTGATAATCTTGTTGAGTTTAATGCCAAGAAAACACAGGTATGCGCTCTCACGGCGAAAAAGTCAACATTTTCCCCTCTTCCCTCCCTCTGTGGTACTCCGCTGGTGATGCAAAGCAAAATCGCCATGCTGGGGATTGACGTTCGCTGCGACCTTAGTCCAAGGAATTACATCGAGGCTGTTACAAAAACAGCTTCACGGAAACTCGGAGTTCTGAACAAGGTGCGGCGCTTTTTCACGCCACAACAACTGTGCCTGCTGTACAAAACACAGGTACGGTCTTGCGTGGAATATTGCTCGCACCTTTGGGATGGCTCCGCTAAGTACCTACTTGAGGCCTTGGACCGGTTGCAGCGAAGTGCCGTACGCATTATTGGCGACGTAAAGGTCACAAACACCCTTGAACCTTTACAATTGCGTCGTGAGATAGCAGCACTGAGCGCTTTCTATCGACTGTATCACGGCGAGTGCTCTGAGGAATTATTCTCTCTAATTCCTGCTTCCCCCTTCCTTCTTAAGTCCACGCGAGCTGGTTCTCGATGTCACCGCTTAACTGTGACATCAATTCCATCGCGAACAAAGAAATTTGGCAACTCCTTTCTTTGTCGCACTTCCAAAAAATGGAATTCCTTACCAGCTCACGTGTCCTCTTACAACCCGGGTTCCTTCAAACGAGGCGTGAAGAGGCATCTTGCGGGCCGTGCAGAAAGGCGGCTAGTGCAGAACGTTTTTCCCGTCTGTACTGGCCGTCGTCGCGTTTGGACTCTACTACCACTTACCATCAGGTGGAGTAGAGTCATTTGCCCTCCCGGCGAATATAAAAAAAAAAAAACTATTAAAATAAATATATAAAGGCATTACAATACATTATAAAAGTACAAGGAGTAAGGATTGAACCTGAGGTATTTAGGTCGCGAAGCGTATTTTAGGATTAGACGCCCCGGGCACAAAATAAAATGTCCGCCCCTTAAATTTAAAGAAAAAAAACGTAAGGAAAAAGTAAAAGTGTTAGTTATGAATTATTTGTTAATTTGAGTAGGTAGGTAACCTAATAAAGAGTTTTGGAGCACTTGTGTGATGATTAGGTAGGTTATTTAAGTTTATTCAGAAAAAAAACATCTTCGTTCCCAAGGTTGGTGGAATTGGCGAAGTAAGGAGTCTTTAATATTTCTTACATTGCCAATGTCTAGGGGTGGTGATGCTCACCCATAATCAGATGTTCATTTGCCCGTCCGCCTACCTATATGCTAAAATGCTCGATTTGGAGTTTTCATCTCGAGCATGGGATTTGGAATTTGGCGACGTGTGTATCCACCAACTCGTTTTGGTGCAGCTTGGTCAAATGAAAGATAATATTAACAATATTCTTCTGTCTCTTATTACAGACCCAATTGGCTGGTCTGCTGAAGACTGCGGAAGAACTTCGTATAAAAGGGCTCACGGATATCCGGTGGAATAATAAGGATGAACCCCCCGATTGTGCTACTGGTAAGGCTCTTAATCTAAGCTGGTGTTACATCCTCTTCTAGAATAGGTTGATTCTGGAGCTTGGGGTGGCTTCGATATCAGGTTGCGTGGACTAGACTTAACAGTTCAATTGGCTGAACTAATAGGTTATTAGGATATCTAACAGATAATAATGACAGTGTTACACTCAAGTATTGTGTGAGTGAGCCAGTGTAATTATAGGCATAAAAGACCTACAGATATTGTTTATCTTATATGGTTACCATATTATATGGTTGCAATACCAATTTTGTTACCCTCCCGTGCCACGGAGACCACGTACAGCCGTCGATCTGATGTTTGATGACTGTGTGACAGCTATTTATTTGACGAGCCGGTTGGTGTGGTTGGTAGATACTTGCCTTTCACGCCGAAGGTTGTGAGTTCGATTCCTACCCAGGACAGACAATTGTGCACATGAACATGTCTGTTTGTCCTGAGTCTGTGTGTAATTATCTATATAAGTATGTATTTACAAAAAAAAGTAGTATATGTAGTATATCAATTGGCTGGTTTCCATAGCACAAGCTTCGTACAAGCTTAATTTGGGATCAGATGGAAGTGTGTGAAAATAATGTCCCAGGATATTGTTTACATCCCTTCCCCTCCAGCTTAATATAATTTTTTAAGCTAAAGTAACATGTAACTAAAGTAAATGCAGAGATGGCCTAGTGATTAGAACGTATCAATCTTAAACGATGATCGTGGGTTCAAATCAAGCAGCACTGTAATTTCATGTGCTTAATTTGTGTATATAATTCGTACTGGACAGCGAAGAAAAACATCGTGGAAAATCTGCATGTGTATAATTTCATGAAATTCTGCCACATGTGTATTCCATTCCTCCTACCCGCATTGGAGAAGCGTGGTAGAATAAGCTCCAATCCTTCTCCACAAGAAAGGAGAGGAGGCCTCAGCCCAGCAGTATACATTCCTAGCTTGTTACTTTACTTTTTTTTTAAGTCACAGAATATATAGTGTACATGGGTTTGCACACACACTTGCACTATATTATCAAGTACACGTGAAAAAAGCCGAGATGGCCCTGTGGTAAGAACGCGTGAATCTTAACCGATGATCGTGGGTTCAAACCCGGGCAAGCACCACTGAATTTTCATGTGCTTAATTTGTGATTATAATTCATTTCGTGCTTTACGGTGAAGGAAAACATCGTGAGGACACCTGCATGTGTCTAATTTCACTGAAATTCTGCCACATGTGAATTCTACCAACCCGCATTGGAGCAGCGTGGTGGAATAAGCTCCAAACCTTCTCATCAAAAAGAGGAGAGGAGGCCTTTAGCCCAGCAGTGGGACATTCACAGGCTGTTACGGTTACGGTACACGTGAAGCAAGAACCGCTCAGTATATAGATTCTTCTTATCTGAATTAAAGTAAATTAAAATATGATATTAGCTCAACGCATTTATTTGTATGTAATGTCTTATAGTCTTATATGTAAATATTTATGAACTTGCTTCATACTCTTAAAATGTTGAAAACCGTGTGTCAATTCTGACACTTCACATTTGATTTTGACATTTAAAGCCGACTGCTACTGGTTTTATTCGTTCGAATAGCTTTTAATACTTGTCCAAACTAGAAATAATACTAAAAAGTCCGATCGTACATTTCAGGAGCAGTGACGACGACGGCCCATGAGAAACGAACGGAAGTTATTAAACCGACCGAGAGGCATGAACAGAAAAACTCGGAAAAGCCGCAAGACTGCAAGAGTACGCAAGAGAAGAATACGCAAGACTTGAAGAACACGCAAACCACGAAGAATACTCAAGAAAAGAATATAGATAGAAAGACACCAGAACGAGAGACTCACGTTGAGCCAGAGGATACTGAAGACGTGATCAAGGAAAAGCTTAATATTAATGGTATGTGGTGGACTACCTAAACCTTCTCCTCAAAATGAGGAGAGGAGGCCTTTAGCCCAGCAGTGGGACATTCACAGGCTGTTACGGTACGGTGAACTACATTCCGAATCGGTGCCAGCTTTACTCAGGTCATTGTGTAAACACGAATGCTGATGATGTGACCTTCAGTGCTACTGGGATAGGTTATAAACATACTTGAATAAAGAATTATTTGATTTCTCTTGTAAATCGGTTTCAGATAAGATTTGACAGCTGAAATCAAAAAAAAAAAAAAAAAACGAATATTTAAAAGTAATACACAATAGCACAACGCTTGACGGTAGTTAGATAATATATTGAAATATCGTCTCCACTCCGAGTTGTTTAGCTCTTAATCTTAATTTACTTGGTGGTAGGGCTTCGCGCAAGCCCGTCTGGGTAGGTACCACCCACTCATCGTTTATTCTACAAACCGCTATGCTCAGTATTGTTGTGTTCCGGTTGGAAAAGTGAGGGAGCCAATGAAACTTCAGACACAATGCACATAATATCTTAGTACTCATGGTTGGTGGTGTATGGGTGATGTATGGGGTGTGACTATATAGATAAATTTTGAAATGATTATTTTACTGGTGGTAGGGCTTTGTGCAAGCTCGTCTGGGTAGGTACCACCCACTCATCAGATATTCTACCGCAAAACAGCAATACTTGGTATTGTTGTGTTCCGGTTTGAAGGGTGAGTGAGCCAGTGTAATTACAGGCACAAGGGACATAAAATCTTAGTTCCCAAGGTTGGTGGCGCATTGGATATGTAAGCGATGGTTGACATTTCTTACAATGCTAATGTCTAAGAGCGTTGGTGACCACTTACCATCAGGTGGCCCATATGCTCGTCCGCCTTCCTATTCTATAAAAAAAAAAAAAATAACTGATTTCTGCCAGTTTTCAAGCTTTTGCTATTTTATATTTAAATAACGATAAGTATTTCTGACTTGTACCGAATTCTTCTTCCGTTGAAAGTTTTTCATGGTCATCGTCACACCTTCCAATTGACTTTATCACATTTATATCCGACTGACTTCTGGAACGCTATCCTGTAACTAAAAAAATGAAAACAGACTTATGTTAATCCATATATCATTGAATGTTATAATACGGTCAATGTCGTATATCACGAGATGGCGGCCCAGTGTTAAGAACGCGTGAATCTTAACCGAGACCGTGGGTTCAAACCCGGGCAAGCACCACTGAATTTTCATGGGCTTAATTTGTGATTATATATTCATCTCGTGCTTTACGGTGAAGGAAAACATCGTGAGGAAACTTGCATGCGTCTAATTTCATTGAAATTCTGCCACGTGTATTCCACTAACCCGCATTGGAGCAGCGTGGTGCAATAAGCTCCAAACCTTCTCCTCAAAAAGAGGAGAGGAGGCCTTTAGCCCAGCAGTGGGATATTCACAGGCTGTTACGTATATCACATTCTTTTCCTTACAGAAAAGCTCGCAGGATAGGCATCGGTTGTAAGCTTATTAATTCTCATGTTTCACCACCAGGGGGACCACCGCCGTTGATAAAACTGCCGACCAAAGAGAAGAACAGCGTCCCCAACCCCAAGAGAGAAATGTCAGACACGTAAGTTATGTGTTATCTAGCTGATACGTCCAATCTCAAGAGATTAAAAGCAATTGCGCAGGACATGTTCTGGTTTGAAGGGTAAGTGAGCCAGTGAAACTACAGGTAGAAGGGACACAACATCTGAGATCCCAAGGTTGGTGGTGCATTGGCGATGTATATGGTTAATATTTCCGACAGTACCAATGTCTATGGGCGGTGGTGACTTACCATCAGGTTTATTTGCCAGTTTGACTAATGCAAATTAAGGCCTGTCCAGCAGTAGACGAGAAAAGGATGAAAACGATAATGATGATTTTCACAGGGAGAGTCCTAGCCCGAAGCGTCAGAGGGTGATCAGCGCGACGGAACACACAGACGACGAGAACAGCGGACAAATTAAATCGTTAGTATACATATATATATGACAATTTTTAGGGATTATTGTATTGGTGTTTCTTGATGATGGCCATTAGCTTTCTTCGCAGCACACGTACCACCCACAAAATTGTCGCATATTCTACCGCTTAATAGCACTCAGTCTTGTTCTTTTACAGTTTGAAGAGTGAGTGACTCAGTGTGACTACAGGCACGTGGGACATAACATCTTAGTTTTAAGTCGTCGTTTATATCACAGTTCCATCAGATGGCCCAATGGCCACTTTGTCTACCTTTCTTAAATACAAAAACAAATTATAGTGCACAAGTGTGTACGCAAACACAATTGCACTCTATCCCTCATTCACATAATCCGATGGGACGGCAAATCCGATACGACTATGAAGAGTTCAGGTGCAGGATCAAGGACTTCACGTGCTGTCCGAGGCACGGGAGTTTAAATGCGATCTTCGCTCATCACTTACTGACACTGCACTAAGAAATAAAAGTGGTTTAAAAAAGACACAAATTTACTCAAGACGAAAATATATTTTATACATTTTATTCGACTTATGCCCAAGCTAATGTATCGTATTTAATATTATTAATGTGAAAGTGAGTTTGTTTGTTTGTAACGCTTTCACGTTCTAACTACTCGACCTATCGTCATGAAATTTTGCATTCATGTTGGCATGTACAAAAAATTATATGGTACCTAAGACCTACACCCCCCAACCCCTCTTCTCACACGCAGGCCGAAACCAGTGGAATATAAGGACGTGATGTTTTGTAACGTTTATTTCAATCTTTAAATAATTTGATCGAATAATATTTTTTTTATTTACTTTTTTCAGTGAGAGGGATCAAGAATGGCGGCATGGGAATTTAGTAAGTATTTAAAATGTTCCGTTAAGTACTCGACACACGAGTCGTGTGAGTGTGACACGTCTCATAAGTACACACTAGCATAGCACACCCTCATCCACACACCATTCAGATATGAACAGTAAAAAAAGTTACAGCCTGTTAATGCGCACTGCTGGGCTAAGGCCTCCTCTCCCTTTTGAGGAGAAGGTTTGGAGCTTATTCTACCACGCTGCTCTAATGCGGATTGGTATAATACACATGTGGCAGAATTTCAATGAAATTAGACACATGCAGGTTTCCTCACGATGTTTTCCTTTACCGTCAAGCACGAGATGAATTATAAACACGACTTAAGCACATGAAAATTCAGTGATGCTTGCCCGGGCTTAAACCCACGATCATCGGTTAAGATTCACGCGTTCTAACCACTAGGCCATCTCGCCTCTAACAAATAGACATGACATTACAGATATGAACAATGTTTTTCAAACCGTACACCAGTTTTCTCTCATAAGTATATCCGAGAAATTCAATAAAAAAATCTATAGCGTTGCTAACGGTACTTACAGACGTCCGGGTGACGTCATGACGCGTCCCGTTACAAAAGTCACATCGTAACAATATATTATATATTTAAATCATACATAATCTAAATATCTATTACATTTTATTGGTGGTAGAGCTTTGTGCAAGCTCGTCTGTGTAGGTACCACCACCCACTCAATATTCTACCGCAAAACAGCAGTACTTGGTATTGTTGTGTTCCGGTTTGAAGAGTGAGTGAGACAGTATAATTACAGGCACAAGGGCTATAACATCTTAGTTCCCAATGTTGGTGGCGCATTGGTGATGTAAGCGACGGTTAACATTTCTTACAATGACAATGTCTATGGGCGTTGGTGACCATTTACCATCAGGTGGCCCAAATGCTCGTCCGCCTTTCTATTCTATAAAAAAAAAGCATATATATAAGCGAATTACTCATCACGAGATCTCCTAAACTATCCGCCCGATTGACTTGAAATTTGTCAAGTTACTAGTTCCCGCCGTAGACGCTCAGTAAGAACAGATGGACGAAGCCGGAACGATTTGCTAATTATTATTTATATAAGCTATCCCAACCACGAGAGGAGTAAAGAAAAATAAACATCCTCCCACCCCCTTTTACTATCGAACGGCCAGGCAAACGCGACCAAAGCGCACACAGACACAGTGGAAATTCCCCGCCTACGTACGAAGCGCTTTCAATCCACATTCATCATTCGCACTGAGAAACTGTGGAATGCTTTGCCCGAGTCCGTATTTCCTGATAGGTACAATGTTGGTGTCTTCAAATCCAGAGTAAACAGGTTTCTTATAGGCAAGCGTGCTACATCCTAGACCGTGTCGATGCTTAACATCAGGCAAGTCGACGGCCAAACTTTGGCCTATTAATTGTAAAAAAAAAAAAAAACATTGACCATGAATTGACGCTATACCATTCGTCGAGATCTTGTATAATCTGTGATATTCGCAAAACAATGGCGTTTTGTAAAACGGTGACGTTTTTATCGGAAGTTTGTAAGTAAAATTAAAGTGTATATAAGTACTTGAGTGTAACAGTGTCGTGTTATATATAGAGATGTATTAATCGAGAACTGTTCGTAGTGTACAATACAGGAGAGCTGTAGCGAATCCTGTGGAATATGTAAATCTAAGGGTTGTTTATCTTTACTCCCTTGATTGGAATAGTATGTATACACACGATTTTTTTTATATCCTTGGACATTTTTCACACACGGCCATCTGATCCCAAATTAAGCTTGCACAGAGCTTGTACTATGGAAATCAGACAACTGATATACTAAATATACTATTTTTCTTTTTGTAAATACATACTTATATAGATAATTACACGCAGACTCAACACACATTACAAACAGACATGTTCATGCACATAAATATCAGTCCTGAATGGGAATCGAACCCACAACCTTCGGCGTGAAAGGCCAATCCACCAACCATGCCAACCGGCCCGTCAAACCATTACTATATACTGATTATTACATAAACTTGATTACTTTGTTATATTATTGACAGTAAATTAGATTTCACATGTTTCCAAGGATATAACAGCGGAGCGTGTGGTGGGGTGGGGGGCTGGTGAGGGACCTGAGGGTGACTGGTCGCGCGAGCAGTCGGACGACGAGTGGGCCGACCCGCCCGCCGACATCGGCTCCTTCCTACGGACAAAGCTGAGAGTGGACGGCGACAACAGTGGCGGTATGTAATCTTCACTAATAATATAAAGAAACTGTTTGTCTATCTGTTACGTTTTCATGGTTAAATTACTTGACCGATTTCGATGAAATTGAGTATGAACTAAGCTTGAACCCCAAAGATATGGGCTTCCTTTTTCTTACTTAACATCTGCTTCCGTCCCTCTTGCACGAAGATTAAATAGCAAGTTAATACTAGTATATATATATACTAGTATTAATATTTATATATATGTTTGAGACTAATATACATCGAGACCGTTTGACAGAGCACCATGAAATAGCATTTTTTTTTCATGGTGATGGTTTTCGTTTTATTCAATTTGGTTTCGCCACTAGATGGCGTTGCAACATTAACTTATATAGCTTTCAACCGTTCTTCATGTCAACTGGTATAAATATATACACGGGCAGGACAATGTCCACGGGGTTTCGACAGTCTTATATATAATATATATATAAGTAACTGGGCAATCATTTCGAGAAAGCCGCAGGCCGCTACTAAATGACGTCACAACTACGAGTACCGTTGCCAAAAAAATGAACAATTTTTTTTTACTTGAAACTGTTGGTGCTGACCGCCGCCCGCGTATTGCAGACGAGGAGTCGGACGGCAGCAACGGTGCGCGCGCGCACGCGTCGTCGTCGTCGTCCACCGCCAGCACCGCGCACATCGACTACGTCAAACGTCAGTACATACTCGATATCCCGATTATATCTCTCAATCTAGGATTTTAAGCCGAGATGACCCAGTGGTTAGAACGCGTGAATCTTAACCGATGATCGTCGGTTCAAACCCGGTACCACTGAATTTTCACGTGCTTAATGTGTTTATAATTCATCTCGTGCTTGACGGTGAAGGAAAACATCGTGAGGAAACCTACATGTGTTTAATTTCATTGAAATTATGCCACATGTGTGTTCTACCAACCCGCATTGGAGCAGCGTGATGGAATAAGCTCCAAACCTTCTCCTCGAAAGGGACATTAACAGGCTGTTACTGTACTAGGATTTATACATAAGGCTTATAGTGAGCCTTTCATTCCGAAGCTGATATATTGTAATATCATAGTCGGCGATTCCTCGACGATGCATTTATAACTAGACAAGAGCATAACTCACGCATTATAATACTATATATTCTACGTCTAAAGCTTTTTAATAGGGAATAGTTTTAATAGTCTAGTGTTGTAGAAAACTAATAGAAGACAATTAATAGTAATGTGTGTGTGTGCGTGTGCGTGCGTGTGCATGTGTTTGTGTGTGTGTGTGAGAGAGAGTATTTATAATTGCATATAGTTAACTTGATTTATTTCAAAAGGTTTTCAATGTCTAAATAAGACTACAGGAGAATAGCAGTGGTTTTCTTTTTGACTTTTTTTTCTCAATAGAATCTCCGACATGGATCTCTAACACATCACAAGCTTTTAACACATTACACGAGTTTCAAGCCTATGTACTCAGTTATAAGAAACCACAGCATCTTATTTAACTAATTAACAGCTAATATAATTTAAAAAAAAAATAAGGATTTTACAGATTAAAAATGATACTTACAGAAGTAAAACAAAACAACAAAACCTCATGTTAAATGATAAAGTTTATTAATAAAATTCGAAATCCTAAAACAGAGTAATACAAAAAATACAAATACAATGAATGAAAGATAAATTTATTTTAAATATTTTTGACTTAAAACTATTATGGATTTATTTATTTATTTAATAATATAAACAAACAACAGTAGTAGTAGTAGTAACAGCCTGTTAATGTCCCACTGCTGGGCTAAGGCCTCCTTTCCCTTTTGTGGAGAAGGTTTGGAGCTTATTCCACCACGCTGCTCCAATGCGGGTTGGTAGAATACACATATGGCAGAATTTCAATGAAATTAGACACATGCAGGTTTCCTCACAATGTTTTCCTTCACCGTCAAGCACGAGAAGAATTATAAACACAAATTAAGCGCATGAAAAATCAGCGGTGCTTGCACGGGTTTGAACCCACGATCATCGGTTAAGATTCACGCGTTCTAACCACTGGGCCATCTCGGCTCAAACTAAACAAACAAATAACAATTAAATTATGGCACTTCAAAAACCACGAAATAAATAGGGAATCATTTAATTAGTCCTATTGTAAAAATTAGCAGAGAGGGAAGCAAATTGGTGCACATATCGCCACCTAAATAATAATAATAATATCCTGGGACATTATTCACCCACGGCCATCTGATCCCAAATTAAGCAGAGCCTGTACTATGGAAACCAGAGAACTGATACTACTTTTCTTTTGTAAATACATACTTATATAGATAATTACACCCAGACTCAGGACAAAGAGATATTTTCATGCACACAAATGTATATCCTGGGTGGGAATCGAACCCACAACATTCGGCGTGAAAGGCATGTATCTATCAACCACGCCAACCGGCTCGTCAAATGATAAACAAATAATGATTGAACTTAATTCATTCGTTCGTTTCGTTTTCTTTTCGCAGCGAACAAGTTGGGTATGCAAGACCCGAGGTTCATGGATGTCGTGAAATTGAACGACTATCTCCAGCACGGGAGACGGCCACAGTTCTGGGAGGAGAACTATGTGAAGCGGGTAAGTTTCACCAAATAATATGGTATTAATATAATAATAAATAAGGCTTATTATACTGTTCAGGGTTATATAGATGATCTACTGGTGGTAGAGCTTTGTGCAAGCTCGTCTGGGTAGGTACCACCCACTCACCTATCTGGTGAGTGGGTGGTACCGAAAAACAGCAGAACTTAGTATTGTTGTGTTCCGGTTTGAAGGGTGAGTGAGCCAGTGTAATTACAGGCACAAGGCACATAACATCTTAGTTCCCAGGTTGGTGGCGCATTGGTGATGTAAGCGATGGTTAACATTTCTTACAATGCCAATGTCTATGTGCGATGGTGACCACTTACCATCAGGTGGCCCATATGCTCGTCCGCTTTCCTATTCTATCTATATATATATTTATATATATATAATAATAATAATAATAATGTTATGGGAGACTAATGCTAAAGTGGGAGTACAAGATAGCGGTGAATCGAAAGTCGGACCTTACGGCTTGGGCTGCAGAAATCACAGGGGGCAAATGCTGGTAAACTTTCTCGAAGCGCAGGGGCTTTTTTTGATGAATTCTTTCTTTCAAAAGAAGCCTCAGAGGAGGTGGACCTGGCGAAGCCCCGATAACGTGACAAGGAACGAGATAGACTTTATCATTTCGAATAAAAGGCACATATTTAGAGATGTTTCAGTGATCAACAGGTTTAATACCGGAAGTGATCACCGCTTGGTTCGAGGCACTCTAAATATCAACTTAAAAGCCGAAAGATCGAGAATGATGAGGTCTACTCTCCGACCTACCATGCTCCAAGCTGCTCAAGGCTCCGAAAAGTTCCAAATGGAACTTCAAAATCAATTCACCGCGTTGGAAACCATAAGCAGCATTGATGAGAGAACCGACACGCTGGTCAAAATACTGCAAAACACATCCTGCAAGTGTTTTCCGCCACAGAGAAGAGACAACGCACCAAAACTCTCTGCTGAGACACTCGAGCTCATGAGAAAACGACGAGAACTACCATCGTTTTTGTCAGATAAGGCCTTAAACCGAACAATAAAAACGCTGACGCGACGCGATCTCCGACGCTCCAATACCCGTGCCATCAAGGCTGCGATTGAGCAAAATCGGGGATCGAAAGTGTTCGCTCGCAAGTTTGGGAGGCCGCGTCTGACAAAACTTAAAACTGAAAATGGTGGGGTCGTTACCTCTAGGCCTGAGATTATCGGAGAAGTAGAGAGGTTTTATGGGCAGTTGTTCTCTTCAAGATCGGATAAACCCATGGGAATCAGTATTGATGACCAGCGCGCCCCTCTTATGCGCCATTACTCCGAGGAGCTCCCGGTCGTTGACCAAGGAGAGATTAGGGCGGCTCTAGAACAGCTTAAAAACAACAAATCTCCGGGAGATGACGGAATCACAACAGAGTTGCTTAAGGCAGGCGGGACTCCGGTCCTGAAAGAGCTAGCAAGCCTCTTTAATTCCGTCATCCAACATGGCAAGACCCCGAAAACGTGGAGCGGGAGTGAGGTGGTACTGTTTTTCAAGAAAGGTGATAAAACCCTCTTGAAAAACTACAGACCAATCTCCCTCCTGAGTCACGTGTATAAGCTGTTCTCAAGAGTCGTCACGAACCGTCTCGCCAGACGACTTGACGAGTTCCAGCCCCCAGAGCAAGCCGGCTTTCGATCAGGCTACAGCACCGTGGACCACATCCATACTGTTCGGCAGATTGTGCAGAAGACCGAAGAGTACAATCAGCCGCTGTGTATGGCATTTGTGGACTACGAGAAAGCCTTCGACTCCATCGAAACCTGGGCAGTGCTCGACTCATTGCAGAGATGTCATATCGATTGGAGATATATCGAGGTACTGAGATATCTGTACAACGCCGCTACAATGACTGTCCACATCCAGGACTGTAAGACGAAGGCGATCCAATTGCGCAGAGGGGTGAGACAGGGGGATGTAATATCCCCGAAACTGTTCACCAACGCGTTGGAAGACGTTTTCAAAACGCTGGATTGGACTAGGTATGGAGTCAATGTAAACGGCGAGTACATCTCACACCTTCGATTTGCCGACGATATCGTCATCATAGCAGAGTCGCTGGAACCGTAACCGTACCGTAACAGTCTGTGAATGTCCCACTGCTGGGCTAAAGGCCTCCTCTCCTCTTTTTGAGGAGAAGGTTTGGAGCTTATTCCACCACGCTGCTCCAATGCGGGTTGGTAGAATTCACATGTGGCAGAACTTCAGTGAAATTAGACACATGCAGGTTTCCTCACGATGTTTTCCTTCACCGTAAAGCACGAGATGAATTATAATCACAAATTAAGCACATGAAAATTCAGTGGTGCTTGCCCCGGTTTGAATCCACGATCATCGGTTAAGATTCACGCTTTCTTACCACAGGGCCATCTCGGCTAAACTATAAAACGCTTAATTAAATAATAATCACAAGTTGCAAGTTAAGAAGTGCTTTATAATGGTTACTGTGCTCCCCTGTGTGTGCCCCCCAGTATCCCAGCTACACCCATATATAGAAAACTAAAACCGTACAGACTAAACAACATACCCGCATCAAGGTACCCATATTCATTATAAAATACATAAAAATACCACTTCATACAATTCTTTATATAAACCTGTTTTTTTATTAATATATTTAAATTTTGGTCTCAACATTGAATTCTTGTCAACAATATAATTAAAAAAAAAATTGACATTAGTTGCCTAAACGTTTGACAGGTAAAAAATTATCACTCCATATTAAATTACAGGTAAGGTACACTTATATTAAAAGTGGCTCGACTCCATTCAAGCGGAGTGCCCCATGAGGGGTACAGCAGACAACCCATACTGTTTTTCTAGTCTAAAATTATAATCCTGTGTACCGTGTATAGTCCTAACATGAATCCTTAGATAACTGGGCCGTGTGAAGAACTTATAACAAATATGACACTGGTATTTTTTTAAGCCGGTATGTGTCTCCAAATGTCTTTTCAACTTACCTTTGGTAAGTTGGTGGTCGCTGGAACAACTCACCGAAATGCTGCGTAGCCTAGGCGAGTCTTCCCGGTGTGTCGGTCTCGGTATGAACTTGGACAAGACCAAGGTCATGTTCAATAGGCATGTCGTGCCGGGACCGATATACGTCGAGGGGAAACCTCTCGAAGTTGTTAGTGAATATACCTACCTAGGACAGATAATACGAGTCGGTAGGAACAACTTCGAGAAGGAAGCCGATCGAAGAATTCGCTTGGGATGGGCAGCATTTGGCAACCTTCGTCAAGTCCTCAAGTCGTCTATACCGCAATGTTTGAAGACGAAAGTCTTCAACCAATGCGTCTTACCTGCCATGACATACGGTGCCGAAACGTGGACACTAACTGCGGGACTAGTCCACAAATTCAAAGTCGCTCAGCGTGCTATGGAGCGAGCTATGCTCGGAGTATCTTTGAAGGATAAGATCAGAAATGAGATTATCCGGAAAAGAACCGGAGTCACCGACATAGCTTGCAAAATAAGCAGGCTGAAGTGGTAGTGGGCTGGTCACGTATGTCGTAGGACCGATGGCCGTTGGAGCAGACGAGTCCTAGAGTGGAGACCGCGAATCGGCAAGCGCAGCGTAGGGCGCCCTCCAGCCAGGTGGACCGACGACCTTAAGAAGGTGGCGGGCACCAACTGGATGCGGAAGGCGGAGGACAGGGAGCTTTGGCGCACCTTGGGAGAGGCCTATGTTCAGCAGTGGACAACGATTGGCTGTTGATTGATTGATTGAATAATAATGTCCTCCAGACCGATTTCGGCCACGGCGGCCAATCTCAAGAGAGATTAGTCAACTGCGCAGGTGATATTATAGTGCACAAGTGTGTGCGCAAACACAGGTGCACTCTCTGTTCCCTAACTCTCATAATCCGATGGGACAGCAATCCGACACAACCAAAAATAGTTCAGGCGCAGGAGCAACGGTTTTACGTGCTTTCCGAGTTTCGGGAATGTACACACTTCCAGCTTCAAGACCCGAGCTGTTACTGAGAGTTTTCTTCCAGAAAAACCCAATAACTTTTTATTGTCCCACCTGGGAATTGAACCCAGGATCTCCGGGTCATAGGCCTTTTATCTAGCAACTAAACCAACGAGGCAGTCAAATATATATATAATTGTAAAATGACGATATATAAGACATAACATCTTAGTTTGGTTCAATCAAGGTTGGTGGCGCATTGGTGATGTAGGAAAGATTAATATTTCTTACAGCGCCAATGTCTATGGGTGATGGTGACCACATACAACCAGGTGTCCTATTTAAAAAAAATAACAACAATTCGTATCATTCCAGGTGATGGAAGCTGTGCGTCTCAAGGAGTTAGAGATGAAGCAAGCTGCGGAAATATTAGGCGTCAGCTACGGGACACTGTACGGCAGATATCGTGATGTTTACGGATGCATTAACAGGCCTTATCGGTGAGAAATTATAATGCCCTAGATTGTATATTTATAAGGACGTGAGGTCCTTTTTTTATTTCGCTGGCAAAACGCATTTACGCGTTTTCCGATGCCTAGAACTTCCAGTGCATTGGAATACCTTAAAACCAGCGGTACCTACTTTTTTTTTCGGAGGTGTCACGGGAATCTTAACCAGAGACGGGTTCAACCCCAGGCCGTTACGAGTTAACGATGGTATTGTTGGTATTTTGTTATATATGTATATTGTTTGCAGTCACAATAAGGCACGGGGAAAGACATTCAAGTGTGTCGGAATAGATTTAAGGAAACGTTTTTCTCATGGCCAATCGTATGTTGCCCTATCTAGATCCGCTTATTTAAGTCGTACGCGGGTGAAACCGCGGGCACAGCCAGTTAAAACCAATACTGTTTCCTCGTAGGACCGCCCGCGACTTCTGGCAAGCGAAGGGCCCGTCGGAGATCCTGGACCGCCTGCAGCGCGGCGACCTCGGCATCGAGGCGGCCGCGCTGGCGCTCGGCGTCAACCCCGCCAACCTCGCTGCCTACGTCGCCGACGTCTCCGACAAGGGTTAGCGCCTTCCATAGAGCTCACTTCTATATCAGTGCATTCTACAGGGGAATAGCGACCTTAGCGCCTTGGGATAGAGCTCATTTCTATATAAATGAATTCTATAGGGGAATAGCGACCTTAGCGCCTTCGCATAGAGCTCAGTTCGATATCAGATCATTCTACAGGGAAATTGCGACCTTAGCGCCTTGCCATAAAGCTCATTTCTATATCAATGTGTCATTAGTAATTTAGTTACCAATTTATCTTTAACACCACACACACATCAATGTCATATTCATGTTGAGATGACGTAATTTTCTTCATCAGATTTCGAACCCGTCCCCATTGAAGTGGATCCGTCGCTGAAGCTGCGCGCGCGCACCTACACGACCGCCGTCAAGCCGCGGAAACCAGATAAGGTGAACCCTCAGATACAAACATAAACACAGGATAACCTTTGCTTCTTCGACAGTTTTTGTAAAAAAAAAATATGTATATGTATGTATGTGTGTGTGTGACGTCATCGTAATCAGATGATTATATTGAACCGATTATTATATGAGTTAATATCGAATAACAGGTGCCAGGCAAGAAAGTGATGGTAGGCAGCCTGGCCGATGATGACCCGATACCGGCGACCATCATCACCACTCAGGACAAACACAGTCAGCCAGCGTGCAGTGAGTTATCATCTATGAGTTTTATGTAAACTTGGTCCACATCAGTGAGCACAAACTCTTTGTCTCTCAACATAAAGCTGAGTAGCAAGGTAGCTTTGCGCATTTGACAGACCCATAGCTAGTAGAACGTTAGGGCACAATCACACTACAGTACAGTACAGTAACAGCCTGTTAATGTCCCACTGCTGGGCTAAGGCCTCCTCTCCCTTTTTGAGTAGAAGGTTTAGAGCTTATTCGACCACGCTGCTCCAATGCGGTTTGGTAGAATACACATGTGACATAATTTTAATGAAATTAGACACATGCAGGTTTCCTCACGATGTTTTCCTTCGCCGTCAAGCACGAGATGAATTATAATCACAAATTAAGTACATGAAAATTTGAACCGACGATCATCGGTTAAGATTCACGCGTTCTACCACCAGGCCATCTCGGCTTCTTTAATCAATCACACTATTAAAACAATATGCTAACACAAATAAAATTAACTTAAACTCAATTAAGTAACCCCACAGATTACTAACAGTCTAAGTTAATAAACATAGTATCGAACGCTATATAATAGATTTTACATTATCGTTACTAAACAATAAGTATGTAAGTAAAAGTCTTTTCATGTCCCACAGCTGGGAAAATAACTTCTCGACTCTTAAGGTACAGCTGAGGCCCTCGCAATGTTATAAAATTATCACTTTTGCGTCCTGGTTCATTTAAAGTAAAGATGGTGCGAGCTCTACTGTGTATAAATACATGTAATGTATTTTTTTCAGGCGGCAAATGGCCCTCAATTCGAGTAGCTAGCCTGGAGTCCCTACGCGGGTCGGAGGCGCCCCCCTCCCCGTCGCCCGCGCCTCCCCCCTCGTCGTCCCCCTCGCCGGTGCCCTCACCGTCCCCCTCGCAGCTGATGCGCACGAGACCGGACCTCACCATAGTGGCAGCGAGGCACGGCAAGGCGGACTCGTGACACGGTCGATAGGGAGATACGCGTAACACGATTTAGACATATTGTTTCCTTATTATTTTAATTGTGTTAAGTGAAAGATCGTTACGTCTCTGTCACGCAATTATTATATATTATTGGCTCAATTGTAAGATATCACGATTGTCGTTGAACAAAATTGCATATATGTTCGTCCAGTTATATATTATTTCATGTATTGTACATTCCAATGACAAAAGGAGCGAACATAAACAAACCATAGATTTACATATTCCACGCGATTCGCTACAGCTCCGCTGTATTGTACACCACGAACAGTTCTCGATTAATATATCTCTATATATAACACGACACTGTTACACTTAGCTACTTATATACACTTTGATTTTACTAAAGTTTTTTTTTCTCGACTCCACAATGAATACCACCGCTTATTAAGATCAAAGACGTCACGTCCATTCAAAGTCACAATGCTTAGCTTTACTCCTCATGTCATTGGATGCGATGTAGTTATTTTTAATCAATCGATTCATTAATATATCAAAACGGGAGATAGAAGTTTGAAACTCGACAAAGATCATTTTTTGTTACAGATAATATTTAATCAATTCCAAGCATCCTGTATAATTTATACAACTGTCAGTATGAACAAAGAAATCGTTTTTAAAACGATATTTATATCTTGATTTTATATATTATAAATCCCCCCCCATTATATTATAATCGGAGGAGATTATGTAATTTTACTTATTAAAGTTTGTTTAACATATATATATTATAAAGTGTATATAATCGGTACCAAAGATCTTGCCAGCGTGATTCAGAATTTGAAATATTCGATCAGCGCCATCTATTGGTGTATTAGAATATCCTAATACAGGATTTGAGAGTATATTTTCATTATAGTGTTTTCTTAATTTTTTTTATCTATATATAGTATATTAACATTGCATTGAGATATATTTATATACAGCCAAAAGTCTCTCCTTAGATAAAGATGTTCGTCTCTTTCTAGCTACGGTATTTTCAAACTTTGACAGGTATTTTCTATCTCTCTCATTAAAATATGCGTGCCTATCACAAATTCGGTTCAGATGTTTTAAGTGTTTTCCCATCGATGTCTGTGTAAGGTGGTACCATCAGACTATAGGAAGCTTTTGACCAACATTATATACAGTAATATACATAAAATTATTTCATATAAGCTTGAACGATTATACTTCAATCGGCCATTTCTTTGAAAATGACAAATTTTATCATATTGAAAAAAAACATAATGGAATTTCCACTGAATTTAAAAAAAAGCTTTACAAAGTATATACGTTTAATATGACTCCTTTAAGGGTACAAATTTGTTTTAAAATTTACTAACTTTTTGTATTTTTGATTTTTCTTTATATTAATGTGGATATTAAAACCGGTTAAGTATATAGAGACTCGCATTGTTTAAAGTAAATATCATAATATATATATTTGGTAATATTTATTAGATATTTTTTTTATAGACCGCTATGATGCACTATGTCTGATAATATTCGGGTTAGATAATGTCCTCATGACCGATTTCGTGAGAGCCATTTTCGCAGGGCATATTATAGTGCACAAGTGTGCGTTTTCATCCATCACTTTTATCCACCAACCCGTATTGGAGCAGCGTGGTGGATATTTTAAAGGGTGAGACTGTTGCTTTACGTTTTTTTTTTTTTGGTTATTAATATATAATCCCCGTTAATAAACATCGTTAGTAAACTGGAATTTCGTGTCTGAATGAAATGCTGTTTGAATTGGGGGGGGGGGATCTTTCAACAAATTTGTCGTTATCCGTGATGCGATTTGTGAACAATACACTAAAAATGCCATCGTACAACTTCGAATTATTAAAAGTTGGAGGGTTTTACAACTCTATATTAATATTTTTTTAATTGGACGCGACCGCACTCTACCGCTGTTGAGCAACGACTGCGAAACATCACATAGGTAGTGTGCGACAGAGACAACGCTCTACGAAAACGAAATTAGACGAATGTCTCTTTTCAATGGTCGATTTGCTATATTTATTGACGGGTACTATATATATATTTTGTACATTCCTAATTGTTTTTATTATATATTATATATATATATATATATATATATATATATATATATATATATATATATATATATACATATATATATATATATGTATATATATATATATATAATAAATTTGTAACCTACCCACCCATGCATCGAATCAACGCTAATCCTGTTTCTATATACTTAACATGTTTTTCCTTATGAGTTCAATCGTTTATATACAACGGCCTATTAATATGAAACACGTTACGAGAGTTCAGGAAAGCTATAACCTTCGATTCCCGTTTCTGTGCTAATATTTAAGCATCGTGAACTGTGGCGTAGCTGTCATAGGGCCCCTTAATCGAAGGGGACCCCGGGGCAAAGATATTAAAAAACAAAACAAATTTATGTGACCTAGTTATGTATTGTTGGCAATTTGAATTGTAGTGACTCGTTATATTTTGCGCTTATATATTTGTATGACATTAATACAACGCCTCACCGCACGGGGGGCCTTCATACGCCTAGCTACGCCCCTGACCTTTCAAATACAAAAACAGACAGCTAATTTGAATGATTTTCAAAAGTTTTTTTTTTTTAATAACGTTTTAAATATTCGTTTTTATATAAATAGTATTCCCTGTAAATATATAATAGCCGACCAAAATTATTAATAAATGAAATATATTTATTAAATGAGACCATTTTAAATGAAGGCGTTTTTACATTTTGTTTCTCGAACTTCGTGTAAAATTGTTTTCGTTTAATAAATGTAATCAAAATTTATTATATATTTTTACTTATTGTTATATATCGTGTAAGGTAAATAATGGATCATGTGGTGTGTGACTGATTAATTACATTTAATCGTAAAATAAATGTAAATCGATGTAAATGAAGTATAAAAATTCCATTTCCACACGTGAAAATATTTTAGTATAGATTTAAAAAAATATAAAAGAAAAAAAAATATATGAAAAAAAGTTTAAACTTTAATTTTTATAGATTAGTTTGTACGTCAAATATAAATATATACATACATATACTAAGGATACCGTCGGTTAGTTCGTTTAAGATATATAATTATGTATAGTATAATTTAAAAAAAAAACTGCGTATCGTTCCTCTATTTGTCTTGTCCAACTTGATATATATTTTTTTTTAATATTACATAAGTTATCATCCAGCTTGATTATATAAATGTGAGTGATGATGTTTTTTTATATAATGTTTTACTTTTATTATATTTAAGTAGACATGTGGTAAACTCGATATTCGATATTTGAATAGTTTTTTTTTTATTATTGATAAACAAAAGCGGAATAATTTAGATGTTTTTTTTTATGTTTTGTTGTTGAACTTTTTAAATGTTCGTGTCACATATGTTTATGTTAGAAATTAGTTGTGTTTTAATTTAAAAAGAGATTAAAAAATTACTATTAATTTATAACGAGGCGTATTCTTTAATATATAATAATGAATTAAGTTTTTTTTTGTCTATTTTAAACATAATTTCCTATGAATTCTCGCAATAATATCGTTAATTACATTTTGTCCACTCGCTGGGCGAAATTTTGGGTTAAATGCTCTTTGATTGAGATGTGACGCTGCTTAATTAGGACCCCACCCATTTGTAATGTATATATAATTAATGTATAAGATATGTTTTTTTTTTTAATATATATTTTTATCCAAATTCAATTGGATGTTTGAACCAAATTGTCATTGTAATTTATTATCTAAGTTATCTTGATTGTTACTCAAAACTATTTTAAAATGTTTATTTATTTATAAAACACCGCTCGGATGTTTGTCTTTTCGAAACAGACCATAAACATTGTCGAAAATTTTAAGAAAAGAAAACTTTGATTGACAATCGTATGTAAAAGAACTGAGTGTTTTGTCTTCGCCCTTCTTACGTCGAATTACTGATGATAGAAAGAGATAAAGCGATGTATAGTCGAGTTGATGATGTAATAATATTGTATTTTCAATAATATGAAAAATCAACGTTTAACGGTAATAAAACTCAGTGAACTTGAAATGTTATTCCGTGTACACATTTGTAATGTAATCGAAAAGGCAACGCCGAAGGCGGTGGTTAGTTTTAAAATTTACGTGTTTTTAAATGAGAATTGTTGCTAGATTTTATTTTTTTTAATCAAAAAGAATTATTATGTTTCATACAAAATCAAATTAGGTTTTTTTTTAGTAATTTGATCTGTTGAAATGTTTCGTTTGATAATTTTTAAATCGGTTAATAATTCTCAATTAAAAAAAAAACTTGTAAGGATTTTCTTGTAATTGTTAGCTAATGTGTAATCAAAACTCATTATTTTTAGATTACGTATATTGATAAGAGATCGCGAATGTTACTTTTTTAAATGTCAAAGAAGCGATCGGGTTACTATTTGAATTTGCATCGTTATATTATTGTTTTTTTTTTTGTTAATGTGACTGATAAAAAAGTTTTTATTGTAATCGTCTATATTATTGTTTTTTTTTTAATTGTTAAATGTCAAATAGATTTTTAGTGTTGGCAACACTAGAGTTTTTACGATTGAGTATAAACGATATGAATTTTTCACGGAACGTTATTTGGTACAATGATAATTGTCGACGTTGAGGCTGCAAACAATATGTCCAGTGCGAGTTTTTTCATTCATTCGATGGTATTGACAACTCGCCGCGGAAAACGGTCGTGAACTGTCAGACAGTGATATACGACATTGACCATTATAATCATAACATTTCAAGTATACACGGATCAAAATAGTATATCGACATATGTCGGTTGTCAACATTTCACGGATGAGTAATGAAGTAAGTTCTTGAGAGTTCGGTCCTCCTGACCGGCCTAGGCCAGTCAAGGTACGGGCCTCGAGATTGCCCCCCTTTACCCGGGCTATTCCTCCTCGACAGTTTCAACTGTCGCGTCTTTTTATTTTGGCCCAAAGGGCCAGGGTCTCTGACCCTGTGGCTATGAGTAAGTTCTTACAAAATGGCACTGCTGTATGTAATTCCGATTATTGTCACTAGATGGCGCTGTTTTATTACCATACAAATCAACATCAACGCTATCGATTAAATAAAAAAACTCGCACGAAACACACTGATTATTATAGTTACGTAATTGTTAATACATCAACTAATAGCAAAGAACTTCTAAGTTTCCAATTAAACAGTTGGCAATTTGTGGGTTTGCAACTCTTCAGAAGTCATTAACATTTTTTTTTTTCTTTAAAAATCTTAATTAATTGTCACAATTAACGAAGCAATGGTTTCAATATAAAACAATATCTAGCAAATCAACCATTTTAAGCTTTTTACTGAATGGTAGGTGGTATTCACCGCCCAAGATCCATTGGTGCTGCAAGAAATATTAACCAGTTCCTTACATCGTCAATGCGCCACCAACCTTGGGGTCTACGTTATAACCCTCGTGCGTGTAGTTACACAGGCTCACCCACCCTACAAACCGGAACGCAACAATACTAAGTTTGTTGTTTGGTAGAATATCTTATGGGTGGTACCTACACAGAAGGGCTTAAAGCCCTAATACCAAGTTGACAATATTGCTTGTTGTGAACCTTACTTATAAACGTTTTTTAGCAAGTGATTAGTCAAACAATGCTCTGTCTTCTTCTTTCGAATGTCAAATCAGTAATGTCAGAAAAGAGAAATTAGTGTTTGATTTAAGATCCGCTAAATAGAAAACTATATGTTGTAACAGTCTTTATTGGCAAATTAAGTTGATTACAGTATTGTATATGTTGATAATTCGTGTTGAAAAAACATAAAAGTTGCCAATTTTCCGTTTGTTGGAAACACAGATCGTGTACAGAATTTTTAGGTGGGGGGAGGGGAGTGAATTGGATGATCATGTGCTATCATTGTGGATGGTAAAAAAGTTTGACTTATAGGAAGTCGAAATGTGTATCATATTGGGCTTATGTATTGAAAGTTGATAGAAATTAATATATAATATAATTATTTTATAAATAAATATTACTTTTATGATATTTTTAAATGTATCTATGTATCCGAAATTAGGTATTTTTAAATGTTTCTAATTTTTTTTTATCGTGACGTAATTTTTTTACACTTTGTACTCGGATCGCTGTCTTTGCTTTAAAATGTAACAAAATAAATAACTACTACCTGTTAGGCGAATTTAAAAATAAAAGATATAATCAGACTGTTCTTTTATTCCGCCTTCCTTCTTAAGTCCATGCGAGCTGGTTCTCGATGTCACCGCCTAATTGTGACATCAATTCCATCGCGCACAAAGAAATTTGGCAACTCTTTTCTTTGTCGCACTACCAAAAAATGGAATTCCTTACCAGCTCACGTGTTCCCCTCCTCTTACAACCCGGGTTCCTTCAAACGAGGCGTGAAGAGGCATCTTGCGGGCCGGCAAGGCGGGGACGGCTAGTACAGAACGTTTTTCCTTTCTGTACTGGCCGTCGTCGCGTTTGGACTCTACTACCACTTACCATCCATCCCCATCCCGGCGAATATAAAAAAAATAAAATATTTTTACTATTTCTGAGGATTTTTTTTTCCTTTTTGTGCTATCAGTACTTATCTGAATGTACTAGTAGCATGGGTCCTTTTTATTCGTTGCCGTATCGTAGCATCTAGTGAATAACCCACTCTTGGGCTAGAGGCCTCTTTTCCCATTTTAAGGAGAAGGTTTGGAGCTTATTCCACCACGCTGCTCCAATGCGGTTTGGTGGAATAAATAGGTGCAAAATTTAGAGGAAAATAGGACACATGCAGGTTTCCTCACCATGTTTCCCTTCACCATAAAAATTATGTGCCCGGGTTTGAACCCATGATCATAGGTAAGATTCACGCGTTCTTACCACTGGGCCTTCTCGGCCTTTTTATATACCCTATTAATAATTATGGATAAATCAGCTCGCACCGACGCATCGTGGGAAGTGTTTCGTCTGTGTAAACGCAGACAAGTCCGTAGCGGTGCGTCGAATCCGTAGCAAATCGGCCAAATGAAAGGTGCAATTCGAATTTTATTATTTAGAAATGGAATATCTTCTAATCTCAAGACTGAGTCACGCCGTTGGAAGAGGCTCGGTGCGGTGCGTGGCTGTCCGCTGTCGTCGCCCTTAAGCTTGTAAGCGCTTTCATCGCTTCATTATTTATGTAACACGTGTGAAATAGAATATTATTAAATAGTTTATTCGAGTGAGATAGACGATGATCAGATCAGCTGAACTGCCTTCTCCCTAAAGCTTAGCAATCGTTATCTATATACAGGAAATTTAATTTTACAAGATGTATTGTACACTTCAGAGGGCGCGAAAACTAAAAATGTCATCAAGTTTTGCTGCCTATTCTGTTTGGCAGGGTTATTTTTCCTGCAGGTAAATCCACCCCTGCTAACACGTCGTAACCCATTCTCGTTAATCATCTAGAACGAATTGCGTCAACGTAGTATTAACGCCTATACAAAAATAGTTTCCGTCCACGCATATGAGGGGGGGGGCGGCATATAACAAACTCACTTTCGCTTTTATAATAATAAGAATATATATGAAAAAATATTTCGATGCAACTATTTATGCATTTCGTCACGGCCCCAAGTCCAAAATGAATTTGCCATTAAAGATTATATCATAGTTAAAAAAAAACTACCGTTAACCATAAACAGAAATATTTATTAAATACAACAGAGAAGCAAATGCCTTAATAAATTAGACATTATAATATTTCGACTGCTATATTCAAACGAACCAACAAAGTAAATGATTATTGGACTTCGCGTACAAGACGGCTACGTTTCCGGCCTGTGTCCTTAGCAATTAGGATACCTAAATAAAGCATACGAATGTCGCGCATTGACCTGCAACGACCAGTTATGGCGGTTTGGGGGCTAATTGTACTAAATTGTAACGGCTACGATACGCTCCCGATTCGTTTGTGTTTAAAACTGTATGTTTCTGTAACTTCTTTGGTGTACAATAAATGCTATTCTATTCTATTCCGACTTCGACGTATGTTTGAATAGGAATTAAATAGCAACGATTACGTTTCGATCCGATTGCGATAAAGTGATAATTTCTAGTAGAATTGATCCCTTGGTCTGTCTGTCTAGTGCGAAGTCTCTAATTAATAAAACAAAAACAGAACATTACATTACAACACCACGCTCCCATTTGTCTATGTATTCACTTTTCCTAATTTCGCGTCGCTTGAAATAATCCGGATATTGAGCCTTTTCTAATGGATGCCAGTAATCTAACACCCAATCCGGTGGCTCAACCACGCGAGCGTAAGCCACGCCCCCAGCGATGCCCACTGAATACGGAACTGAAAGAAGTTTTAAGAAGTGTTAGGTATAGTGATGCTTTATGACTAATGACAGCGTCCACACGGGAGACCAGCCAATCGCACAGAAATTTTATAAAAAAATACTGTACTGTAACGGACTGTATAATCTATGTTACTATTCGCTAGCGATAGATGGCGTTGATTGAATTTATCACATTCCTGAATATATATATATATATACAAAGTCGAATATCTAGACAGCGCGATTCAGGAATGTGACAAAATAAAATCAGGAATGTGTAAAACATCTCATATATATATATACAAAGATGTTTTACGCAGATGTAATGTATATACAAAGACATTACATCTGCGTAAAACTACAATTAGTCAACAGTTCGATATTCTATAATTTATATTCATTGAAGCTGCTCGACCGATTTTGATGGTAATTTTTATGTGTGACCTGTTTTATATTTGGCCAGGTATGTGGCACTGTGATCGAGTTCCAGGATTTTGCTTAACAAAAAAAAAATATTCCACCCTTAAACGTCAGAAGTCAGAACAGCCAACAATTAATATAAAGATTCTCTCTCGCATACATTTAGCGATCGGCACTGGATGCTGGGTCATAAATAGTTCGTGTTTTCCAACTCGGTAGAGAAGGCGTTGATCTTTCGCGTCGGTCACATTCTTATTGGCATCAAAACGACTTCGGAGAATAACTTGTTGGTAACGAACAACATTTCTGCAATATTTATTATCAATAAAAGTATATAAACTATAACCCAATGGCAGAAGAAGTGGAAACAAAACTTCGATTTACATATTCTACGCGATTTTCTAATAGATCTGCTGTGCTACGCACTACAAACAGTTCCCGATTAATGTATCTTACGCGAAATATCACTGACTGACTCATCACGAGATTTCCGAAACTATACGAACTACTTTCGCGATGTAGACGCTCATTAAGGAATTTTACGCAAATCCTATACTAAATAAATATTTCATCCGTGTGAAGTCAGGATGGGCGGCTAGTATTACTATGTTAGTATAATCTGTGAAGCGCAACTACCTACGCTTAACAGATTCACTCGCTTTATTTACATGACAAGAGTGAATTCCAGGTTTTTGTAAAAAAAAAAAAATTACCTTGCGCAATAGTAAGATTCTACTTGTCTCATTGCCTTTTTATATAGAGTGCATACTTTTTGTGCGTGAGTACGTAATTCAGGAGCAAAAACCATTCTTTAAATTATAATAATTCGTTGCTTATATATCTTCTAAATAAATGACAAATTAAATTAATACAGCTTCTATGTGATTTATCATATGCCAGTTATATTTGTAATTAGAAACTTTTTCGACAGATAAATGACAGAAAAAAAAACAAACAAACTGCCATGAAGGACATATAGAAATATTAATAACAATAATTAATACTAACAAAAATTATAATTTTAATTTGATGTCTCATGCTTTTAATATGTATGAATCAAATTAAAGAGATTTAGGGAGGTATGAAAAAGTATCTCATATGGGTCTTTAACCGAAAGTGTGCAACGAAATGAATGAAATATGGTTCCATAAATTGCCAGAATGGCGCTACTTTAGCTGGAGGGGTGATTTAAAAATTATATTAATATGATAATTTGAAAATAGTGCCTTTTGAAGGCGGATGTCTAACGTTTTCTCTCTTTTTAATTTCGTTTTTACTGCCGAATATTAGGAACTAGAGGGGGACAATTATCCCCCTCTACCTCCAGTAGCACCACCTACGTTTCTTACATTTTTAGGGACATTTTTTATACACAAATATACATCTCCGTACCACTTTACTCCATAGAATAAACACACGCATTTTTATGCAGTGCACAATGACCTCCATGGTTAATACTGTCATGTATTTTATTACTCCCAGTGCTGCCACAGTCGCGAATGAGGATTTGATAAAAATATACCAGAATTTAAACACATTTTAAAAGAAAATAATAATTTAATTAGCAAAATAAATTAAATAATATAATAAAATTAGATCTCCTTTATATTTGGTCATTAACAAAAGTCATATTCATAATAATTACTTATATTCATAATATAAGCATTCAAATGTTACTGTGGTTGTTTTTTCTTATTTCAACCTAAAATGAACTAAATGCAATTATATTTATAAAAGTCAAACAAAAATCTTTTATATTAATTAATTTAAGTAGTAATGTACTTACATTTTTAGTGATGGTATCACTCCCTTACAAAATGACTCAATATTGACAATTCGGTAAGGAAGTTGTACTTCGAATCAATTATATGCAATTTTATTTTAGGAGGTATCTGTAATTCGTGTTCTTGGTATTTATGACAATGAATGAATAGTTTAAAAGAAACGGTAAGAAAAAAAGTTATAAGCAATCTGTAATCTGTCCTTTTAGAAGTTTTTAAAAAGTGATTGCATAGTTTGCGGTTCAAGGCTCAAGTTTCTTAGCTGTTTATCATTAAATCTTAGTATTTTTTAAGTTCATTAAACTAGGATCCAATAAATTATTTAATTTTAAACATGTTTCGCAACTATTGTATTGATCTTCTAAAAAAAAGCAAGTGTATGAAGCTTCGAATAATTTGAAAGGTAAGTTGTCCGAGAATGTTTTACAATTTTACAATACTTGGAAATATAATGATAAGCTGTATAATACACCAAATAAAAATAATGTTACTTACAATCACAGGACGTAAATATACTAAGTTGAGCTTAGTATTGTTGTGTTCCGGTATAATAATAATAATCTTTATTCACATAAAAAGTAACAAATTATAATGAAGTCCCTGATTTATGAGATAGGCTCAAAGACCTGTATTACAGAAATCAATCAGTATGAAGCTAGAGTGAGTGTATAAATACAGGAACAAGGAACTTAACATCTTAATTCCCCACCTTGTTGGTACCATATGTTAAGTATGGCATGGTTAATATTATGTAACGCCAATTGTCTAAGGGTGTTGTTTCTTACCTACCTTACCTTAAATATAAATACTATAAAAAGCGAATCCATGGTACAAATAATCATGCACAAAATAAGCTTAACCTGGTTTATAGTTATTGGCTGAACTCATTTGTTTCAGTAAACTTTCGAACGCTGGATGGCATTGATTGTCTTTATATTTCACAATTATAAAGTAAATAATATAACATGTTAAATAAATACATGGAAATTGGCTATATTATTTTAGACGAGCTGGTTGGTGTGGTTGGTGGATGCTTGCGTGTCACACCAAAGGTTGTGGGTTCGATACCCACCCAGGACAGATATTTGTATGCAAGAACATGTCTGTTTGTCTTGAGTCTGGGTGTAATTATCTATATAAGTATGTATTTACTAAAAGAAAAATAGTATATGTAGTATATCAGTTGTCTGGTTTCCATAGTACAAGCTCTGCTTAATTTGGGATCAGATGGCCGTGTGTGAAAAATGTCCTAGGATATTATTATTATTAATTTATTAGATTTAACTGATATTGTTTGAAATGGGCTTACATTGGATGTGGTTCACTAGAAGCTGCATAATTAAAGTTTTATGTATTACATATATCATACCCTAGGTAAGACACGGTCGTAACTGCACTTATTGTTAGTGTACATAAGAGCCATTTTAAGATTACCTCTAGACTGCGAATTGGAAAATGTTGTTTATCTGTTTTTTTAATTTTTTTAATTATTGTAATTATGTACATTTATTTTTAATTGTTTTTTAAATAAAGAGATTATTTTAAACAGCAGTTTTGCCATTGTCGTTATATTTGTTATGCCTTTGTTTTCATATCATTAGTGAATTCTTTGATGTGGTCATGTTTTTTAGAAGTTGAATAACTTCTTAGTGTCGATTGTTTTCTTTAATTAAATAATAAAAATTCTTGTATCATCTTTTCCCATTATCAAGTTTTATGAAATCTATCTTTTATTCATCTCAAAGTCAGTGTTATATATTATCTGTTAAAATATAATTTATTTACGATTTCTTAAATTACAATAACATTTTGAGTAACATAACTGTTGAGTATTAATATGGTTAGGTTATAAATGATAATGTCACAACTCAGATGGCTTGTAACGTACGTATTATTTGATATATCCTAGTCTTACTGGCCTTAGTTTTAGGCAATTCAATTCCTTTATTAGGAATTCATAAATCATCCCGGAAATCAGAATTTATTTATTTGTAAAAGCACGCTTACAACATAAATACAAAGCATTTACAAATGAAAATAGAATATACATAATGAAAATCTCTTAAAACTTTGAAGATCATCAGCTCATTTCCTATATGACAAAAGGTTTTCCAGGTCGGTTTGTTAAGAAATTCCGGCCCTTCGATGCCACAATCTTTGTATGGTGTATTTGATTTTATACTTTTTGAACATTTTTTTGTGTTGGGAGTTAATTAAATGTTTAGTATTTTGATTACTATTGTATTGGCAGGTGGTCTTCAGGTTTCTAACTAAGAATATCATTTTTTTGGTAGACACAATTCTCTTGGTATACGGTTATTGTGTGATACGTTTCAAATGTGGTAAGACTAATAAACAAGCAATAAGAATGATCCTGAAGAAAACATCCTCTTGTTAAATTATTGCATTTCTTGTGAGAGTATAGTTATGAGTAGTGTAAATAAAAATTCTGAAGAAATAGCAACAGGCTGCGTGTATGAAGATTGAAAGAGTAATTGAAAAAAATTAAACAATTCATAATAATTAAGAGTTTTTTTATTTTCGGGTCCAATTCAGCTGTTTGTCAATAATGTCGCACTTAAATGAACATTTCTTGTCAGTTGTCTTGTAAAATATTATTAAGTAACATAGTGTATTCAAATTACTTTCAATCGCTCCTATGTAAAATTCCATGACTTTCTTACATCTTGTTAGGACTATGTCTCCTACATTAAACTGTTCCTTATAATTATATAATTCTTATTCAGTGTTCTTTTTAGTAGCCTTATTTTGTGGAATTTCCTCTAAATTATCAATGTTTTGTAAACAATCATTTATCTCACCTAAGCCTTCATTTAAGTTTTCTTTTTCATTACTAGCTTTTCGTAGCTGCTCTTCTATTGTATTATACGTAGGTTGCAAATTTGGGGTTCACAAATGTATTTCGCCAAATCCTCATTTATCAGATCACTGGGCACATCACATATGTCTGAATCGTCGTGTTCGCGCGCAAGTACGTCAGAGTCGTCGTAGAACTGCTTTATACCCACCTGCATTTTTTTTAATTCTTTTGGTTTTTATTTTCTCAACAGATTGCTTGAAACACATACGAGGCCTTTTGCATTTGATACTTTTATCAGAAAAATGAGTTTCTTCTTCACCCTTGCTACTTTAAGTGCCATACATACATGGTAATAACTTGTTTTGGGGGCTCATTACGAACATTTTCAGATTTATTAGATGATGATGATATGTTGCAATTTTTATCTATTTTGACCAAATTAATGGGAACATTTTTTAGACTATATATGCTTCGTTTTCTTTAAAAAAATCTGACATATGATAGAATAGTCACCTGTGTACTTTTATCTTGGTTTGGTGTTTTTGACCTTGGTTATACATCTATGTTACTTTCGTTCATACTATTTTTTTTGTTTAATATTGAATTTCACTATTTTTTTGGCTTCCTCAGAAACTGATTTTTCTGCAGTTGCAATTTATAGTTTCTTCCACCTTTCATTGGCTTGATTTCTCGGACGGCTTTAAGGTATTCCAGGAGGGTATGGGCAAATGACTGCTTCATCTCGCACCTCGGTCGCTTCGGGAAATTTTTGAATAACTTTTAGAGGCATTTAATGGGTAAATGCCGGCAGCTTCAAATCCGTACCGTACCGTACCGTAACAGCCTGTGAATGTCCCACTGCTGGGCTAAAGGCCTCCTCTCCTCTTTTTGAGGAGAAGGTTTGGAGCTTATTCCACCACGCTGCTCCAATGCGGGTTGGTAGAATTCACATGTGGCAGAATTTCAGTGAAATTAGACACATGCAGGTTTCCTCACGATGTTTTCCTTCACCGTAAAGCACGAGATGAATTATAATCACAAATTAAGCACATGAAAATTCAGTGGTGCTTGCCCGGGTTTGAACCCACGATCATCGGTTAAGATTCACGCGTTCTTACCACAAGGCCATCTCGGCTTTTTAAATCCACTTTTTAAATTTTGTTTATCTCTTATTCCTAATTTTTCCATCAGTTCTTTTAGAAGTTGTGGAAAATGGCTTTTATTTATTGTTGTAGCATTTTGGTTTGACAATTTATAGTGTACCATGATTTTTCGCCAGTGTCTTTTCATCGGATCAAAAAATGCTAAATCTAGCTGCTGAGTTAAATGAGTGGCATTTCGTGGTAGGAACACAAATATTATATTGTTTTCGAGTATGTTTAGGAACTTACATATAAAAATACATATTATTAGGTATTATTATTAATATTTACCCAACTACATCAAGGTATATGAAAGATGTTATATTTAGATAAAATACCAGTTTTCAAAATTATAGGCTTCCATATCTGAAATATCTATTTAAAAAAAAACTAAAATTTGTGACAAAATTATATATTTTTATCTGGATAAGTTCATTCGTTCTCCACTCGTATGGTGAGCGTGGCTGGTCGAGACCTTAATATTAATTGTCATTTCATCGAAAAATGGCGTCTTGAAGGTCGGTAAAACTTTCCGTAATTTTGGAAGTAAAGTTAAAGCGGATTTAAGTAGTTAAGTGGAATATTGTTGTATTAGGAATGAATATATATCGTTAACTGTTTGTAGTGCATAATACAGCGAAGTTATCAGCAATTAACTTGTAATATTCTTAGATACGGTTTGTTTTTATCTATTTCTATTGTGATTGGTATAGATACAATATAGATGCATTACTGAGTAGTTCAGTAGACTACGTTTAGTAAGTACCTACCTATCGGGGAGAAAAGGAATTTACGCCTGCCGCCCGGTCCGTTGTGGGACTCACAGGGCACAAAGCCCCGTCCTACCCACTAAAACCTCCCCGGAATTCCGCCTCTCTGCAAGGCGGTGGGGTCTCGGGAACATTGTGACTTACAACCGCAGTGGTCGTCGCTATTTACGAGAGCGACTCACCTCTAAAGCGCGCTAGGATGGTAGGGCGCGCCTTCCTCGTATCTGCCTCCGTCCCGTACCGCGACGGACTCCCCCGAGTCAGCCACTGGAGGCTGGGCGTCAGGGCTCGACGCCCTGCGGCGGATCAAAACACTGGCTCCGCCGCCAACCATACCTGCTCACTGCGGCAGCGTTCGGCCTGCGAAGGCCCTTCGCCGTCGACCCGGTCTCCTCCTTCGTTGCAGGAGCGAGTCGACGTCGTCCTCCCGCTGCCGCTCTGCTTTCTGCGACATTACAAAGCGCCAAACGCGGACACTGCCGCCCAGATCTCTTCGCTTCTGGCCATCTTCTCGTCGAGGGCTGGAAGCGACAGGTCCCCTCCACAGCCATGGATAGGACGACGCGAGGCTCCGCCCACGCCGGGCACTCTGCGCGCGTATGTTCGGTCGTATCCACGGCTCCTCCGCCACAATGGTGTCACACCACCGAGGGTTCCCAAGTAAAACAAAAAAAAAATAAAACAACCACCTCACACAGGTACCGGCCAAAGCAACCGTGGCCGATCAAAAGGCTACCCGGGACACCTAGTCTTTCTCGGGCCTCCACCCGCCATTGCCGAATCTCACGAGGGTGGGGATTAGGGCCTGGCCACAGTTTCTGGCGGTGTGGCGCACGGTGCGGCGGGAGACGCGGCAAGCGGAGTGATTTGTGGTGGTATGCCACAGCTAGACTAGTTGCGACCGCGGTGGCGTCAGCAGTGGATGTATTTAGAGAACGGCTAAACTATTAAAATGACCCTATCAAAAGTGGCACGGTATTGCCTTGAAACAAGTGCGTACTTAGCTCAAAAGATCTGTGGCATACTTTATAGGTTGTCTACCATTTGTTTTCGCCGCTCACCGCTTGTCGCTGTTGGGTTTGTGGTTGCAGACTTAGTAGGCGTAATCGGGGTAAAATGCGAGTACAAAATACAATTGTCACAGTTTCACACTATTTTAATTTAAGATTAGAAAAATTAACAATTTAAAAAGTAACAACACCAAGCAGCAATACAAAATTTGTAGGTAATTTGAAATGTTCCTAGGCCACAGTTGAGACCGCTATTACTGCATTAAACATTTTATGGAATAATATCTGTTAAAGGTGGTGATGATGGTCACGACAATGGTAAAATTTCTATCAATTTCTCAACAGTATTAGCTAAATAACTTAAAATTTAACTCTGGTTTTTGTCTATTTCAACTCTTCTCGATTTTAATCGTAGCCTTTCCAGCTCCCTCTCATGGTTATTTTTTCCGTTCTGCCCAGTTGCAACCGGCGATTCTCAACAGCCACAAACTCGTTTGTGGCTCGTTAGAAGAGTGTTTGAACCCGGCGTGTGCGCGTTTGAAGCAGCCTACGGCGTCGCGGGGTGGATGCAGTGGGTGACGCTGCAGGCGACGCCCACACCTGGACATTATTTATTAATTTTTGTTATGAATGTTTTCATCAATCATTTCCTAATCTTTGAAGTAAGCTGATTAATAATAATGAAAGAATTAATGATGATAATAGTAAACCATAAAATATTTTTACACCGGTTTTTGTTAGAATCTTACTTTTTTCCATTTGTCCTTTGGCTTTATTACTCCTCCACCTGGAGTTTAACGATTCTTATTCCTGCAACAGTCGGTCAGCTTTAATTCGGTCTTGAGGTCCTTGCTGGGGCCTCGTTATATCGCCATAACTAGAACAAGTTAAAACTATTTCAAAGAAACAAAGGGTCTGTTAGAACTTTGGTGGGTTCTAATGGAAGTTAAAATCAAACGATTTAACCTCGGAGTAAAAGTATATTATTCACTTTTGATACAGAGACACGGCGTTCGTTCGATAGTAAAAAGTTATATAAAAACAAAAATATTTATGTAGGTAGGTAAAAAATTAAAAGTAATGTAAAATGAATTAGTGTATGCGGAATTGCTATATTTATTTAGTAGGCGCTTCCTGAAGCCGTAAAATCTTCCCCGCCCTTGAAAGGTTGCCTTTCAAGCCTTTAGATCGTCCACAGTAGGTAGCGGGCAGAGTCGCACTAGCGGCCGCGTTACGCAACCGGTTGTAGTAGAGATGTCCGCGACTCGGGAGATACCATCTGGTCCAGGAAATAATCGAAGAACTCGTCCAAGGCGCCAAGATAGTGGTGGCGTGTTGTCCTCTTGTAACAGAACAAGGTCGTTTACATTTAATTTAGACATATTAGTTTTCCATTTAACACGCTGTTGCAATTCGCCCAAATATTCCCTTTGCCATCTTTGCCAAAAGTGTTTGCGTATAAGTTCAAGACGTGCATATCTGCTTAATTGGGTTTCGTTAACATTCGCTAAAATAGATTCAGATACTGGTATTGCACGTAGTGGTCTTCCAATAAGGAAGTGCCCTGGAGTGAGCGGAAGGTAGTCATGAGGAGATGAGGATAAGGGGCAAAGAGGACGACTATTAAGGACGGCTTCAATTTGCGCAAAGAGAGTAGATATCTCTTCAAACGTTAGATACGAGTTTCCCATAACGCGCCTAATATGTTGTTTTGCCGATTTTACTCCAGCCTCCCAAATGCCGCCAAAATGAGGAGCATACGATGGCGAAAAATTAAACTTTATACCCTCCTGAGCCGCATAATCAGATATAGGTTCAGCAATATATTTTAAAAATGAACCGATTTCTTTAGCCGCAGCTACGAAATTACGGCCATTGTCGCAAAAAAATTCGATGGGCTTACCACGACGCGCAACAAATCTTCGAAGTGTCATAATAAAGGCATCCTTTGACAAGTCGCTAACGGCTTCTAGATGTATACACTTGTAACGTAGACAAACAAAGAGACATAAATAACATTTTATTGTCTAAGCACCTCGTCCCTTGCGATTTAAAATTAGGAAATGTCCCGCAAAATCTATGCCAACGGAGAGGAAAGGGAAATCAGCTGTAACTCTTTGTAATGGCAAATCACCCATTTTTGGATACAAAGTTTTACCCTGAATTCGTCTACATCGAACACAGTTGTAGACTGTGCGTCGTGCTAGACGCCTTCCATTTAAAGGCCATATTCGTTCTTTCACAATTGACACTAAAAGCTGAGGACCTGCATGAAGATTAGCTATGTGTTCACGATTAAAAAGTAATTTAGTTAAATGGACGAATCTAACAATATTGGATGTCTTTTATCAAATTTATAATCTGACGCATCTATCCTTCCACCTACTCTAATCAAATTTAAATTATCTAGAAAAGGCGCCAAAGATAAAATTTTACATTTAGGACTTAGGCTGCATTTATTGGCCAAAGTATTTAATTCTTGTGGAAAACTCTGTTGTTGAGCGATGCCACACAGAAAGAAAAAAGCCTCATTTAATTCTTTAGTACTTAAATAACCAGTATGTCTGTTAGACGCATTTTTTAAATTATAGATAAAACGTTTGACATAAGCAATGGTTCTTTGTACTTTTGAGAAGGATGAATAATTTTCTATTTTTATAATAGGTTCAGTTGAATTAATTACAACAGAAGATTTTATTTCAGGCAAGTCTGTAATTAAAATTAGTAATTGGCCATTCGGATTCTAATTGATTAAGAAAAGTTGGTCCGGACCACCATAGATCGTTGTTCACTAAATTTATAGCTTCAACGCCTCTTGAAATAAGATCAGCTGGATTGCATTTAGTAGGAACATAACGCCATGATGAGATATTTGTGGTCTCTTTGATCTCGACAACTCTATTTGCCACAAATGTTTTTAATTTACTAGGATTGCCATTGATCCAACCCAGAACCACCTTGGAATCACACCAATGATAAACACGAGCTGGGTTATACCTTATAGACTTGAGGACGCTATTAGACTTGCTGATATTAAACTTGCTGATAGAAGAGCTGCACAAAGCTCCAAACGTGGTATGGTCATAGGTTGCAAACGTGCAACTTTCGATTTAGCACACAAAAGCCTTATATTAAATTTATGATTTTGGTCTACAGAGCGTATGTAAATACAAGCACCAAATGCGACTTCAGAAGCGTCACTAAAAGAATGAAATTCTATAATCTTGGGAGAATCACATATAGTGCGTCTTGGAATCTGCATTTTAGACAAATATAATAGGTTGTCGTTAAAATTTTCCCATTTCATTTTAATATCATTAGGGACAGGCTCATCCCAATCAACTTTGGCCTTCCATAACATTTGTAATATTATTTTAACTAAAATAATATATGGACTGAGTAGTCCTAAAGGATCAAATATTTTGAATGAATTTGACATAATACTGCGTTTAGTTATTAATTCAGATTTTGAAACTAATATTGTAGGGAAATGCAAATTGTCATTGTTTGGATTCCAACCAAGTCCGAGTGTGTTCGATGATTCACTGAAAGTTAAATTATCTTGTTTATCCGTACCATCATTTTGAAAATTTGGCAAATTTGACTTAAATTTCCGTAGATTAAAACAACCTGTATGTAACGCTTTAATTACTGAATCCTTAATAAAACGTAATTGATTTTCTTCATCAGCACCTGTTATTAAGTCATCCACATAAAAATCCTTCTGTATAATATTTTTTATTAGACTATTCTCACATTCATCACCAATCTGCCATAGGCATCTCGTGCTCAAATAACTCGCGCTTGACGTTCCGTAAGTCACGGTATTTAAACGTAAGGTTTTGAGGGGTAATGACTCGTCTTTTCTCCATAATATAAGCTGCAAATCGCGATCAGTATCTTTAACAAGTATTTGTCGATACATCTTTTCTATGTCACCAGTTAACAGATATTTATGTTGTCTTGCACGAATTAAAATGGAGAAAAGAGAATCCTGTAGGTTTGGCCCCACCAATAAAAGGTTGTTTAGAGAAAAGCCTGATGATGTTGCAGCAGAGCCATCAAACACAACTCGCAACTTGGTTGATTCACTACTTTCTTTATAAACAGCATGATGACATAAGAAATATGAGTTTTCCGGATTTGAAATAACAGATTCTGATAGATGACCTAAATCGGCATATTCATTTATAAAATCTATATATTGTGATTTCAAAAGATAATTTTTCCGAAATCTTTTTCTAAGTAAAGAAATCGTTTCTTAGCCAAAGTAAATGAATCTCCAAGACAATCTGGCGTATCGATCAATGGCAATTTTACACAAAACCTACCTGTGTTAGTGCGAAAGGTATTATTTAGAAAATGTTCTTCGCAAGTCTTTTCGGATTCACTTAAAACGGTTTTAGTAGGAACCTCTTCAAGTTGCCAAAATTTAGTTAATAAATTGTCAATTTCAGAATTATTATTACCTTTAGGAGTAATAGTGTGATTACAGTAAATATGTTCTTTAACGTTTACATTTATCGGACCTGCTATCAACCAACCTAACAAGGAATTTCTTAGAATAGGTAAATTCGGACCTAATACCCTTTGATCGCATTTTAATAGATTCCAAAATATATCTGCACCAACTAAAAAGTCAACTGGTCCAGGCATATAAAAAGATGGATCGGCTAACTTTAAATCTTTAGGCAATTTGAAAATATATTTATCAATAAGAGTGTTAGGTAGTTCTCCTGTCAATTCAGCAAGTACAAAACAAGAAAAAGTTGTACAAAATGAAGTATTCAAAGATTTAATTGTCACTACACAGCTTTCGGCTATATTACTCGCTATATTATTGCCAATACCCATGACTTTAATGTCAATAGGATTAGAAGAGAGAGATAAGCGTTTTTTTAATGACTCACTAATAAAAGACGATTGACTACCTGAGTCTAATAATGCTCTAACACGTTCTGCCTTGCCCGTGTACGGATTGCAAACTTCTATTAAGGCTGTTGATAAAAGAACATTATTACTCTGCTTACTAAAATTAACAGATGAATTCGTCTGGTCCTCTGAAGTAGGTTTATGAAGCATGGTATTATGCTTACCCTTGCACTTACGGCAGGGTCCCATTCGACATTCAGCAGTAGGATGACCTTGGCGCAAACAATTAGCACAGAGTTTATACTTTGCCACATCAGCAAACCTTTCTTGTTCTCTTTTAGATTTAAAAACAAATAAATTACAAACAAATATAATTACAAATAATACATAAAAATGCATTTTGTTTATTTTGATTAATGTGTGTAAATATTTTTTTAGTTTGTATATTAGGTTTTTGTAATTTATTGTCATTTGAAGTAATGCTATTTTGATTTTTATTTTGATTATTAATTCTATTTCTATTTACTGACTCAAGAACATCAGCACGATTATTTAAAAATTTATAAAATTGATCTAACTTCGGTACGTCATTAATGGTATTACTAAGCTCCTCCCATTTTAGTAGGGTAGTGTTGTCTAGTTTAGAAGACAACATGAATATGATAATCATATCCCAATGCTCTGTAGGCAGCCCCAGGGTTGACAGAGCTCGAATATTCTTAGTGACGTGATAAACTAAGTATCTCAATGATTTTTCCGATTCCCGTGTTATATTTTATACGTTAAATAAAGAATTTAAATGATGGTGGATAAGTAGTCCTTTGTTGTCATAACGTTCCAAGAGTAAACTCCAAGCGTTATTATAATTCGCCGCTGACACTTCGAGATTTGAAATAATTCGCGCCGCGTCACCCTCTAAGTATGAAATCAAATAATGAAATTTATTAATTATCGGGACGCGGTCATTATTATGTATTAAAGTCAAATAGGTATCGCGAAACTCCAACCAACGAAAGTAAGCACCATAAAATTTTTGAATTTGAATTTTAGGTAGTTTAACATTTAAATCTTGATCGAGACTACATTGGCTTTCTTGTACAAATGATTGACGATTTAAGTCGTCTTTAGTATTAAATTTATTTAACAAAGTTTTAGCAGTTGCAATCGTCAAAATAATATCCTGCTCAATGTTGTCTCTTTCATCGATTTCTGAGTATAAATTTTCAGAATTAAGAACCTCAATCTGATTCTGCAGCTCATCAAACTATGTTGACAATCCCTCAAATTTATTACATTTCAAAGTTAATTCAGCAATTTCAAGATTTGATAATTCAGTGAAAGTAGTAATTTTTTCCAAATAATTTTTAAATTTAGTTATTTGACCTTTAATAGAACAGCGTCTTGTAAACAAATCCTGTAAAGTTTTAGTATTCGATAATGCCATGATTATATTTTAAACTTCTTTACTAATTTATAATATAATATAAAAAAAAATATGCTTTTGTATGTATCTATATATTGTAAGTAACTGTATTTAATTAAATAGGTAGAACACAGTACATAAAACAACTATTAAAAGGAATCGTCAACAAAATTAAGATTAAAAATAAAAATATTAAATCTTATCTTAATCTCCTCGAGTGACGACACTTGGGTCAGCTGGCCCTAAGCCGCTTTGCAGCGCTGGCACACGATGAATCAGCGCTTCAAACCGCTACGTAGCTCGCGCAACGCGACGGCTAACGGCCGCGATCTGGAATGTTCGGCAAACACAATGAAAAAAAAATGCAATTGTAAAATGAATTAAATTTTAATCTTTTATGTTTTTACTTATTTTTAGGTATATAATGTAATTTTCAAAAAGTGTTAATTATTTTGTGGATACTATTTTATTAAACAATATTTCCTTTAACTTATTACGAAAACTATATTTTTAATAAACTAATCACTTATATTGTTAATCTAATTGTATTAAAATTAAATGTAGTTTGAGATATAACTTCTTTACGCAAATGAAACACAGAGAATACGGAGAAAATAGGAAGTAGGTATGATGGACTTTAGTGAAAAATATTTGGAAATAATTAGGCTAAGGAATAACCAGGGCACTTATCTTTAATTCCTCGTTCTTGGAACCAGGATGCGTTGCTTTGGATGCTACGCTGGCCGTGAATGATAGTGGACCCCGTTTAACCATTGACCTTAAGCTTGCTGTGCGTTTTCTTTCAGATTGGCCTTCACAATCCAAGTTCCGAAACACGCGGTGTATGAAGAAGATGATTTTTGGACTTTACTATAATATAATATTTTTGATAGTGTCCTGTCACGGTCGCATGTTAGAACTTTAGTGGGTTCTAATTGAAGTTAAAATCAAACGATTTAACCTCGGAGTAAAAGTATATTATTCACTTTTGAAACAGAGACACAGCGTTCGTTCGATAGTAAAAAGTTATATAAAATTAAAAATATTTATGTAGGTAGGTAAAAAATTAAAAGTAATGTAAAATGAATTAGTGTATGCGGAATTGCTATATTTATTTAGTAGGCGCTTCCTGAAGCCGTAACAGGGTCTATTGATTATTGTTATTAATTATTGTTTTGTTCGTTTCGTAAGTAACGCCGAGATGGCCCAGTGGTAAGAACACGTGAATCTTAACCGATGATCGTGGGTTCAAACCCGGGCAAGCACCACTGAATTTTCATGTGCTTAATTTTTGATTATAATTCATCTCGTGCTTTACGGTGAAGGAAAACATCGTGAGGAAACCTGCATGTGTCTAATTTCACTGAAATTCTGCCACATGTGTATTCCACCAACCCCCTTGGAGCAGCGTGGTGGAATAAGCTCCAAACCTTCTCCTCAAAAAGAGGAGAGGAGGCCTTTAGCCTAGCAGTGGGACATTCACAGGCTGTTACGGTTACGGTTGTTTCGTAAGTAGTAACATTAGTTCATGTCGCGTATCACGTCATTGCTTATGTTTCAAACTTTCAAGTGCCAGAGTATGATAAATTTTTAAATTTCACATTCGTTAGTAAAATGAATACGCTAAAGCGTGTCCAACTGGCTAAACTAGATGGCGCCATGGTTAACTCATTTTCCGACATTAGGTTTAGCTGCCTTTGGTTTTATAAGCCTCACTTTTCTTTAATTTTGCTTTTAAATATAGTCGCACAGTCACCGCAATTTCCATCCATATTCGCTACAAAATTATTCAATACTGTTGAAGCGCACATTGTTTTTAGAATGGCAACATTATTTTACTTTGTCTACATATGATTTTCTTTTTTACCTACCTACAAATTATTCTTATTCAATATCTTTCTTGTAACGTCAATGAACAATAAATCTATCTTGAAAACAATAATTTTTTGATTTCCACAATCTCAAAACGAATACATTTGGCGACCGTGTGACAAAACGAATACATTAATTGCAATTTACGGAAACGATCAACGAGAAATAAGAAATACGCAATTACGTTTCGGCGTTTATTCGACGATCCAACTATTGCATCATCCGTTGCAAGAGTAACCCAGCTGGAAGAGTGATCGTATTTCTGAAGATAAGAAAGACACTACAGAAGTCTGCGCGTAAATACAATCAACGCTTCGATCTAACTAATAAGCTAAGTGCCCAGCTATTTTCCAATTTTATACCCAATCCTACATCTAATACCTAATACCTATTTACCTATACCTATATACATTATTTTACTTTAAAACGTTCCTTAATCTCATTAGTTTTTTATATACTAGTAAATATGATATATTTACGATTAATTAAAATATGAGAATATATTATGTACCTACCTACATTGAGAACATAAAATTTTAAATAATTTATAAAGCTGTTAGTATTTTCGTTCTTTGTTTTAACGAAGCATAAATATATAAATATATATAATTATTGAAAACGTATATGTATTTAACGTTTTTTTTGGCGACTATTTCAGCTTAATCGAGACGAAGCTGTGCGGCCATTTTGTACGTGCAACGGGTATTGCGATTCGTGGTTCGCGAGCCAGGTGACACCAAATTGAGGAGAGTGAGCGATTATTTTAATTATTAATACGATTTTATTATTATTATTACTATTTTGATTTAATATCAAAAATGATTAGCGACATTAATTTTTAGTATGATCTAAATACATTACTTACTAAGCGTTCTTCTATAATAGGTCGTATAACTAAATTTAAAAATTATATTGATACTATTTCAATAAAGGAGGATTTATCTCCAATTCAATTATCGGAATTATCAATTAAATTAGAAAAAAAATGTTTATTAGCTATTCAATACGAATAGTTGCAAGATTCAATTGATGTTTTAAATTCAGATAATTTGGCATTGGCAATAAATGAGCGAGATACTATTGAGCAAGATTGTGCGACATGTATTGCGATTGCTCAAACTATTATTACTGATTCTAACAGTCGCAAAGACGAGCAAAATACCTCTTCCTTGTCTCGATGTCATCACGATCATTTTGAAACAGAATATAAATTACCGCAATTACAAATTAATAAGTTCAATGGTGCCTACTTTCGATAGCTGGAGTTTCGTGACACTTTCTTACCAGTTGTACACAATAACGATCGCATTAAGACTATTCATAAATTTCATTATTTGACATCATATTTAGAAGGTGATGCCGCTCGCATTATTTCAAAAATTGAGGTTTCCGAGGCTAACTATGATGATGCGTGGCGCTTGCTATGTGAGAGATATGACAATAACGACAGCTAATAAATCATCATTTAAATGCTCTTTTTAAAATTGATCAGTTGAGTCGCGAATCTGATCGATCCCTACGTTTTCTTGTGGAGCACGTTACAAAGAACTTGCGCGTTTTGTGTAGTCTTGGTCAGCCTACTCAGCACTGGGATATATTAATAATACACATAGTGTCATCTAAACTAGGCACGTACGTAGGATGAGGTATCTACGCTAGCTCAATTTAATAAATTCTTAACAAATCGTGCTGATATACTAAAAACATTACATCGTAATAAAATAGATAGACTAAAGGCGTCAGGTAGCTCTTCACGGCCTACAGGCCCTAATTTTAATAGTGAACGAGCGAAATCTTTTACATCTTTGCAAAACAATTGTAACAATTTTAAATCTTGCGTTATTTGCAACGGAGATCACAAAATATATGAATGTGGCATATTTAAACGAAAGAATTTTGATTAAAACTATGCCTGAATTGTTTAAGGGGAGGACATCAAACTTATAATTGTAAACTAGACCCTTGTCGTACTTGTAACACAATACATTGCTTCATCAAACGAAAGAACTCGATACCAATTTGTCTTCTTTAACTACTACGTTTACTAATACTATGTGAAAGTCAATCATCATTTATCAGCAAACAATTAAAAGAATATTTAAGTTTCGAATCAAGCCAAATAAAAAAAATAGCGTTATAGGTATTGGCAACAACTCGTCTAACCACATAACAGAGAGTTTCATTCCTTAACTTATTTCAATACACGAAAAATATTATGTAACGCTAGCTTGTTTTTTGCTTAAAGAGTTAACAGGTTCGATTGCAGCTGCTCCTATTAACTTAGATAATTTAAAACTACCAAAGAATTTAAAACTTGCCGATCCTAATTTCAACATTCCATCGTCCATCGATGTACTCAGTGGTGCAGGCTTGTTTTAGGATGTTCTAGGTAACGACGAGCAGTCATTGGGTCCAGGTCTTATTAAACTAAGAATTTATAAACTTGGCTGGCTAATTACAGCTGCTATTTCTACCAATTTGCGTACAACTAAGAAAATTCAAAGTTTTAATTCTGTTATAATCAGTCAACAAGATGAAATTTGCAGACGTTGCAACGTGGCAATGGAAACATTTTGTCTTGAAAAAAATATAAACATATAAATTAATAAATACATGTCGGGAAACATCGTTCTCATTGTAATCATCATTAGGGCCTGGCCACACTTTCTGGCGGTGCGGTGCGCGGTGCGGCGGGAGACGCGGCAGACGGCGTGATTTGTGGTGGTATGTCTTAGCTAGACTAGTTACGACCGCGGTAGCGTCAGCAGTGGACATATTTAGAGAACGGCTAAACTATTAAAATAACCTTATCAAAAGTGCCACGGCATTGCCTTGAAGCAAGTGCGTACTTAGCTCAAGGTATCTGTGTCATACTTCATAGGTTGTATACAATTTGTTTTCGCCGCTCACCGCTTGCCAGCTCGTTCGAAGGTTGTTTGAAATGCTTAATGAAGCCCACGGCGTCGCGGCGTGGATGTGGTGGGCGACGATGCAGGCGACGCCCACACCTAGATTTATTTGTTAATTTTTGTTATGAATGTTCTCATCAATCATTTCCTAGTCTTGAAGTATTGAAGATTGATAATAATGAAATGAATGAATGATAATAATAGAGAACCGTAAAATATTTTTTCAGCGGTTTTGTTAGAATCTTACTTTTTTCCATTTGTCCCTTGGCTTTATTACTTCTCCACCTGGAGTTTAACAATTCTTCTAATTGCCGACACAGTCGGTCAGCTTTAATTTGGCCTTGAGGCCCTTGTTGTGGCCTCGGTATATCGCCATAGATAGAACAAGATAAAACTATTTTGATACATTACTGAGTAGTTCAATAGACTACATTTAGTAACTACTTACCTATCGGGTAGCGAGGACATGAGGTCATGATCTTAGCTGATCAGCTGTTGTTAATCGTTCGGTTACAGTAGTAAGACAATGAAGGTTAAACGAAAAACTTCAACTATTATGGCTATTTCTGGTTCCAGACAATCGCGATTAGAATCATAATCATGATTGTCAGGAACATCTGCTTCTGTATCAACAGGTTCAGTGAAATTTTCACTCAATAATTTTTCGTACCAAGGAAATGTTCTATCTTTCTCCCATTCGTCTCCATATTGTTTTACCATGAGAGACTTTACGTTTGCTTTCTTCAGAGCACTTGGACATTTATTTTCGTTAAGTGCCATTGGCTAGGGATGTGTCTTTCTTGATTTTAAGATGCTAAACCGTTTTCTTTCCTGATCAGACTCGTTAGCCAAATTGCGGAAGGTTCTCACCTCATATAGAGTTTAGTTTGTCTCATTGTTCCTCGTCCCATTTTATTTTTTCAAATGAATTCGTCTTAAATCTAGAGGTGTAAAAGTAACGAAAAAAATCGTATCCTTATGTATTTGTTACTATAACAATTAGTACTCGTCACTATAGTATCGTTATGTTACTCGTTACTTCTCATGAGAAATTCGGATTTACTGTTTTCAAAATTTTACCTGCTGAGCTTATGTTATATCACAGTAACATCGCAATCCATTATGCATCAATTATAATGAAAAAGCAACAAATAGGTGAATAATATTTAAATACAACAATAGATAATAATTTTTAAATAACATTCTCACCATCAATCACCATAAAATAGTTTTGCTTAGAATGTAATTAAACATCAAAAATGAAATAAAACATGGCAAACAATAATTTTGTTTTGAACAACAACAAAAATCATTTGTTCTTAAAATAAAATTAAACATATTTTAAATAAAACTAAAACAACAAAGAAAATCTTTTTCTTTAGAATGAAATTGAACATAGAGTACCGCAATTGTTATAGACAGAGTTAACATTTAACATCTGTGACTTGCTCGTCGCGCCATTTCGGTAAAATAACATATTAAATAAAAACATTCTATGGCCGAAATCTCTGGTTCATATTCAAAAATAAAATCTTTTCCATTCGCTTTGGTTGAATAGAGGTGCGCCTCTCACTTAATATTTGGCCCGATTAGGAAAAAGTCCTCTCAGATGGTACCGATGTAGCCATTACTAATACATATTTTGCAGACAAGTTTGAGAGTTCAGGGTATATAATTGTCCACGCCTGCAACCATCTTGATATTGCGTCATGGTAATTATGCTGCTGCTAACTGTAGAGTTCGAAGCAAACGCTGACATTGGCAAAGCGTCAAAATCTTCCCATATTGAGGTGTAGCTAACGTCGATTCGTTTTCGTTAGGTTCTATTGACTGCTTATGAAAGTTAATTTCATTTTGCAGCTCAGTTTTCAATGCATCTTTGGCAAACTTGTAACTAGATGCATCAAACTTAATGCCATCTTAAAGTATAACATTTTTCAGGTCACATTTTTGGTTATAGGCGTCTTTGAAAGGCTTCTTGTATGTTCTGTCCAGAGTTTGGATCGTATGCTTGATGTATGCTTGACATCCACTTTCTAAGCACCCCATGCTTAGAAAGTGGATGCTATTTTATGCTACTTAGGACATTTTTATAAGAATCAGTAATCTGGTAGGAGATAATGTTATCTAAAGGTGAAATATATTTATTGTTCTGATTAGTTTCTATTTTTCTTAGTTTTTTCGTGCAGATTCAGTGATTTTAGGAACTCCTTTAATTTGAGAAACAAACAGTAACATAATACACAAATATATGATTGAAAAAGATAATACAGATACCAATTAGGTTTCCACTTACAAATAATACAGAATTAGAGCAATTTGAATACAATGATATGAATTTAATTAAATATATTAATTAACTAATCTAACCTAATATAAAATCTGAAGAGAAAAGAATTTAATTAAAATAAAATAATGTTAACAATAATAAATTAATAAAAATACATCAAATTACATCCTCTTTAAAAGTAACTCTAATTACGATTATCTAAAACATTTTTAATTAATTTTTTAAAATAATTTAGTGAGGTTACAAACTTATTTGTATAAGTTATATAACAATAGAAAAGTATTTGTTATAGTTCCTACAAGATCGGAATATAAAACTGTTTTGTGTGAATTTGGTTCTTGTAGTAGGTACATCAAATAGACACTGGTGGCGAGAACTTAGTCTGGGACATTTAAAATTTATGTTGTATAAAAGGTAAGGGGAGTCAACTAGATTCCTTATAACTTTAAATAAGAAAACCTGATCTCTCAATATGCGTCTGTCGGCCAAAGGTGATAAATTATAGGAACAAGAATAGGAAGCACTTTGTTGTACTTTAAGCTCAAGGTGTTTAACAAATTTTTTTTGAATTTTCTCTAACTTGTCAGTGTAGATATTATATTGAGGATTCCAGATCACGGACCCATACCCGAGAATTGAGCGAACATATGCATTATATAAAATAATTAAAGTTTTCAAGCCTCTGAAGTCTTTGCCAATCCTGAGTACAAATCCAAGCACCCGATAAGCCTTTGCAACAGCATGGTTGATATGTGCATTAAATGTGAGTTTACTGTCGAGGTATATCCCCAAATCTCTCACCTCGGATACCCGTCTTAGACTTATACCATTTAAGTGATAGCTGAATTCTATCGGTTTTCGTTTTCTCGAAAAAGATATTATATTGCATTTATCAATGTTAAGAAGTAACTGGTTATCACAGCAATATTGAAATAATCTATTGAGGTCTTCTTATAGATACAAACAGTCAGATTGTGATTCGACTTCGAGAAATATTTTCATATCATCAGCATACAAAAATGTAGTCGAGTGCTTGATGATGCTCTGGACATCGTTAATAAATAAATTGAATAGTAATGGTCCGAGGTGAGAGCCCTGAGGAACACCTGAGGAAATCGGAACCAATGAGGAGCAGTAACCTCTTACCGCAACCGCCTGACTTCGATTTAATAAATAGGAAGAGAGCCAACGAAGCAGATCACCGTGTATACCGACCTCTTCCAATTTACGAACGAGAATGAAGTGTGAAATTTTATCGAAGGCTTTGGAGAAGTCGGTATACACAACGTCTACCTGGTATCCCCTGTCCATACTGGTTATGACGCGGTGGATTAATTCTGTCACATTAGTTTCCGTAGATCTTTTATCAATAAAGCCATGCTGTTCTTTAATAATCAAAGGTCTCAGCATAGGGTAGATGCTATCATATATTATTTTTTCAAAGAGTTTTGCTATTGTGCAAAGCTTAGATATGGGCCTGTAATTTTGGACAACGTGTTTGTCACCAGACTTCAATATGGGAACAACGTATGAGCGCTTCCACAACGCAGGCATTTCACCCGAGTTTAAGGATTTGTTAAATAATAAATAAAGGAGCATAGCAAGAGTTTCAGAGCATTCCTATAAAAATATAGGAGGCAAACCATCTGGCCCATAGCCTTTATTAACATCAAGCTTTTTGAGGTATTTCTTAACAGCTTGCAGTGAAATACTTATTGATCCTATATTTAAGCTATTAAAAGACAAAGCTTTTGGGTGACTGTTTGAACCTCCAGCATTCGACGTGGTGAAAACCGAACTGAAATATTCATTAAAGGTGTCGCATATATCAGTGCCTCCACCAACAGTCCTACTTCCGTAAGTTAGGGTATCGGGAATACCATTCGTTGTCTGTTTTGACTTCACAAAACTCCAAAAAAACCTGCTGTTACTTTTAATTTTTCTTTCGGATGCAGCAATATAATCGTCGTAACACGTATATATTTTATAATAAGATGCTTATTGCCTTTGTCGTGTTCGTATTTAAGTTTTTTTCGTAAGTCTTTTAATTGTTTTTGCTGTAAAGGTGTCTGATCAGAATATATTTTTAAATCAGTTAGACTTTTTTCTTACGTAATAGGGTGAATGTTGTTTATTTTGATTTAAATATTATTTTAATAGGACGGTTATATTTAGGATCATATTTTCCGGAAGATTCTTTCAGGTTCTGGACACTCTGTGACAATTCTGTTTATGGGTTTGCTTACTTCTGTCTTATCTTTCTCGATTCTTTCATTTTTATTGGTTGCAACTTATGGAGAAGTATTATAGTGGAATTCTTCCACTGAGATGGTATTGTTTCGGTTTGTAGTATGTCGTTATAAATAAGTTTTAGTATAGGTACAACAACTTTTTAGTCGATTAGTAGTTCATTGCTGGTGTGTAATATTCATCAATTTTAACCTTTTTTCTAGAAGTTCATGTGTTTTTGTATGAATAATTAAGTATTACTTATTAATGTCATTATGGACCTTCTAAATTTAAGTAATTTTCTAATATTTTGGAATAAACATCATATCATCAAGACAAAAGCATTATATAAAGTAATTAGGGTGGTTGGGTTTTTAAGTCCTTACAATTACACAATAAAAAACCTAAATTTTTAAAAGCCCTCCTACCGATTGTGTTGACATGCAAATGGAAACGTAATTTATGATCGAGAATGACTTCGAGATATCGAACCTCACTCTGTTCTTGAAGCGTTGAATTTTTTAGTTTATATGATCTCTGTGAAATCGTTTTGAGTCAATTGAAGCACACCAAGCTACACTTATCAACATTGAGACTCATGCCGTTATCTTCACACCAGGTATTTAAGCAATATAAATCGTAATCTGAAGTAAAGCCACGTCACTGGGCGAAGAAATGGTTCGAAAGAATTTAAGATCATCTACAAATAGCATGAAACTGGAATTCGTAAAGAAAACATTATATCGTTAATGAATATGTTGAAAAGAATTGGTCCTAAATGTAAGCCTTGTGGGACTCCAGAAATAGCCTGAAATGATTTATATTTATAACCATTATCTACCACTAGTGATTCTCTTTTGTTAAGATAGGATTGAAACCACTCCTAAAAACATCCCGAGATGCCATATTCAGACATAAGAAGCCTAACGTGGGGAACCTTGTCGAACGCTTTACTGAAGTCAGTATAAATAACATCAACTACCTGACGAGAATCAACAGCAGTCGATATGGCATTAATGAATGATACAAGATTGGTTGTCATAGACCTACATTTGAAAAAACTTGCTCAATAATAACATAACTTTTTCTGGAGTCTCTCCTCCTACTACTTTTAACCATTGTTTAGCAAAATTTAAATAATTATATAACGTAAGAATATCACCATTACACGTTGTTCAAAATTTAAAAGTTCTTTTGGATCTATAGACTTACAAGTACTTTTGAATCGTCAAGCGCTACTATCGAATCGGAATGTGGATTCTACCGAGAAGAACCGGCAAGAAACTCAGTAGTTACTCTTTTTTGTACAAAAATAATTGTATCAATTACATACAATTAGTTCCTGCACGAGATCCCGCAATCATTCAAACCACGCATTGCAATGCCTGGATCCTAAATGCACTAAGTATGTTTTGCAGACGATGCAACGTGGCAATACAAACATTTTGTCATAAAATAAAATATTAACATATATATTAATAAATATATGTCGGGAAACATCGTTCTCATTGACATCATCATTAGGGCCTAGCCACACTTTCTGGCGGTGCGGCGCGCGGTGCTGCGGGAGACGCAGCAGACGGCGTGATTTGTGGTGGTATGCCACAGCTAGACTCGTTACGACCGCGGTGGCGTCAGCAGTGAACGTATTTATAGAACGGCTAAACTATTAAAATGACCCTATCAAAAGTGGCACGGTATTGCCTTGAAACATATTGCCGCTCGATAAAGCCCACGGCGCCGCGGCGTGGATGTGGTGTCGCCGCATGCAACGGGCTTGCCCGATGTCGCCGCCGCTGCGGAGACCCCCGTGTTGTGGAGGCGGTGACGTCACTGACGGTATGACGGCGTTAGCAGTGGTGGTGGAGGATGTAGCAATGAAGAAGGGAATGAAAGAAAGGAAGGGAATGAAAGGAAGGGAAGGGAAGGGTAAATTGTGCCCAAATTAATTTGCTTGGGCAACACATTGTATCTTTAAAAAGAAAAGGTACCTTGTATAGAATAAGAAGGAATAAAATCCAACATAATTTGATATGTGGCAGAAATTTGGGATGGACAGACTGTACGTGCAGAATCTCTGGTCGAGGATGGTAGATTCTCTTTGATCGTAGAGCCTGAAAAATATGAAGAACATGAATACACTTGTTAATAGAAGAAAATACACTTATAAACAAAGACTACAAGCAAAAAATAAACTAGCATCGAAACCTCTCTCATTAATTCCAGCTTAAACAATAACAGCAGTCAAACCCATTACGCCCAACACCCTCTCTTCTGAAGCACTGAGAGTTTGTTTTCTGCTTGGGCCAGCACCAGTACCAGAAGCATCACCACGTATCGCCAAAGCTTTTTCTTAGTTATTTGTTCATTTTTGTTATGAATGTTTTCATCAATCATTTCCTAGTCTTTGAAGTAAGCTGATTGATAATAATGAAAGAATGAATGATAATCTTCTTCTTCTGCCTAGCGTTTTCCCGGCCTAGTAACACCAGGGTCCGCTTTCCTGCATCTATGCCTCCACTTTGCCCGATCTAAAGCGTCCTCCTTAGTGAGATCGTGCTCTCTCATATCGTCCCTTACAACATCGAGCCAGCGCTTTTGGGGCCTGCCGCGGGGTCTAGGGTTTTCGACAACAAAGTCCAGGCATCGGTTCCCGACATAGTCTGGTGGTCTGCGGCTAATGTGGCCAAACCAACGCAGACGGCTTTCCTGCAACTTATCCGCTACATCGCAAACTCCAAGGCTGTGGTAGCCTTGGAGTGCTCGTTCCGAATGCGATCTAGTCGCGTTACGCCACACATCCACCGCAGCATCTTCATTTCCGCGACGTGAAGTTGCTGAACGTGTCTCGCGAGAGCTGGCCACGTCTCGCTGCCGTACAATAAGACTGGTCGGATGATGCATTTGTACACAAGGCCCTTTAATTTCACCGGTATCCTGTGATCACAGATAACCCTGGTGACTTCCCGCCATTTGGCCCAGGCTGCGTTTATTCGAGCTCTGAGGTCGTGGTCGATTATACCAGACTCGTGAAGTACGGACCCGAGGTATTGAAACTTTTCCGTCTTGATAACGGATTCTCCGCCTATCTTTATGGGTTCGGGGTCCGTACTGCCAGAGGCCTTATACTCGGTCTTCGCAACATTGAGCATTAGACCTCCCCTCTCTAGCACTCCCTTCCACTGGCTCACCTTTTGCTCCAATACCTGTTTGTCCTCATCTACAAGTGCAATGTCATCAGCATACATCGTGAGCCAAGGAGACGGCTCATGGGCTTTCACTGTGACAGCGTCAAGCACAACACTGAATAGAAAAGGATTCAGGGCTGAGCCTTGGTGGACACCAACTGTGATCGGGAAAGGGTGTGTGTCGCCAACGGCGGTCCCTACTAATGATTCCGAATTATGGTACATGTCTCGGATAATGTCAATATATGTAGATTTGTGGCACGTTCTTCATCTTCACAGCCCACCATATAATTTGGCGTGGGACGCAGTCAAATGCCTTCTGCAGGTCTAGAAACGCCATGTACAGCGGCTTCTTCTTTTCCCTGTGGGCCTCGGCCAGTATTCTTAGGGCGAAGATGGGGTCTATGGTTCCATAGCCTGGGCGAAACCCATATTGACATTCCAAGACAGTACATTCTTGCCGGAGCCTTGAATCGATTACGCGTTCGAAGAGTTTCATGGTGTGGCACATAACCTTAATACCGCGGTAGCTTTCGCAGTCCTGTACACTACCTTTGCCTTTATATACTGGAATAATGATACACAATCTCCAAGAATTGGGCATCTTTCTTTTCATTCATTTTCTATTTTACTCTCTAGAGTTATATTTTTATTTGTTAAGCACGTTAGGTCAGTTTTAATCATATCTTGTTCTATTGTAAGAGACTCAGTAGTCGACTTTATATTACTTTATTGTGTTTTAATTACAGTAATATCATCCGTGATTTTTTCTATGAATTCTTTTGGACTGTTAGTAATTAATGTCAATGTTGACATAATATTAGACATTTGCTGCCGTATTTCACTCAATTCATCCCTTATATGGTCATCCTGTTTATAATGTTTCCGTTTGCTGCGAAACGTTGTTTTAGTTGCGCCCAAAAATTCTTCTGTCGAATTCACTTTTGTAAGGTTCGGTTGTGATTCACTCCGTACTACGCTTGTGGCACTTCCAGTCTTTCAATTATTTGTCTCTGAGAATTGTTACTAGCCCGTATTAAAGCACTAGCCCAGATTTAGTTATTTTCCTTTACATACATAATAAATCAAATCAAATTGAAGTGGTATGGCGATATATACCACTTACTTATAATAATTAATTAGTTCGAAGAACTGACGGTAAGAACAAAAAGTCAAGCGAATTTAGACTTTGTTTATTGAACACTGAATTTTTTAATCAAATTTACTTTTACAAGTACTTATGAATCGTAAAACGCTACTACCGAATCGGAATGTGGATTGTAACGAGAAGAACCGGCAAGAAACTCAGTAGTTACTCTTTTTTGTACAAAAATATTTGTATCTATTACATACAATTAGTTCCTGCACGAGATCCCGCAATCATTCAAATCACGCATTGCAAAGACTGGATCGTAAATGTAATAAGTACGTTTTGCAGACGTTGCAACGTGGCAATACAAACATTTTGTCTTGAAAAAAATATTAACATATAAATTAATAAATACATGTCGGGAAACATCGTTCTCATTGTAATCATCATTAGGGCCTGGCCACACTTTCTGGCGGTGCGGTGCGCGGTGCGGCGGGAGACGCGGCAGACGGCGTGATTTGTGGTGGTATGCCTTAGCTAGACTAGTTACGACCGCGGTAGCGTCAGCAGTGGACATATTTAGAGAACGGCTAAACTATTAAAATAACCCTATCAAAAGTGGCACGGCATTGCCTTGAAGCAAGTGCGTACTTAGCTCAAGATATCTGTGGCATACTTCATAGGTTGTATACAATTTGTTTTCGCCGCTCACCGCTTGCTGGCTCGTTCGAAGGTTGTTTGAAATGCTTAATGAAGCCCACGGCGTCGCGGCGTGGATGTGGTGGGCGACGATGCAGGCGACGCCCACACCTAGATTTATTTGTTAATTTTTGTTTTGAATGTTTTCATCAATCATTTCCTAGTCTTTGAAGTAAGCTGATTGATAATAATGAAATGAATGAATGATAATAATAGAAAACCGTAAAATATTTTTTCAGCGGTTTTTATTAGAATCTTACTTTTTTCCATTTGTCCCTTGGCTTTATTACTTCTCCACCTGGAGTTTAACAATTCTTCTAATTGCCGACACAGTCGGTCAGCTTTAATTTGGCCTTGAGGCCCTTGTTGTGGCCTCGGTATATCGCCATAAATAGAACAAGATAAAACTATTTTGATGCATTACTGAGTAGTTCAATAGACTACATTTAGTAAGTACTTACCTATCGGGTAGCGAGGACATGAGGTCATGATCTTAGCTGATCAGCTGTTGTTAATCGTTCGGTTACAGTAGTAAGAAAATGAAGGTTAAATGAAAAACTTCAACTATTATGGCTATTTCTGGTTTCAGACAATCGCGATTAGAATCATGATCATGTCGTTCGTGGTTGTCAGGAACATCTGCTTCTGTATCAACAGGTTCAGTGAAATTTTCACTCAATAATTTTTCGTACCAAGGAAATGTTTCATCTTTCTCCCATTCGTCTCCATATTGTTTTACCATGAGAGACTTTACGTTTGCTTTCTTCAGAGCACTTGGACATTTATTTTCGTTAAGTGCCATTGGCTGGGGATGTGTCTTTCATGATTTTAAGATGCTAAACCGTTTTCTTTCCTGATCAGACTCGTTAGCCAAATTGCGGAAGGTTCTCACCTCATATAGAGTTTAGTTTGTCTCATTGTTCCTCGTCCCATTATATTTTTTCAAATGAATTCGTCTTAAATCTAGAGGTGTAAAAGTAACGAAAAAAAATCGTACCCTTATGTATTTGTTACTATAACAATTAGTACTCGTTACCATAGTATCGTTATGTTACTCGTTACCTCTCATGAAAAATTCGGATTTACTGTTTTCAAAATTTTACCTGCTGAGCTTATGTTATATCACAATAACATCGCAATCCATTATGCATCAATTATAATGAAAAAGCAACAAATAGGTGAATAATATTTAAATACAACAATAGATAATAATTTTTAAATAACATTCTCACCATCAATCAACATAAAAATAGTTTTGCTTAGAATGTAATTAAACATCAAAAATGAAATAAAACATGGCAAACAAAATTAGAACAACAACAAAAATCTTTTGTTCTTAAAATAAAATTAAACATATTTTAAACAAAACTAAAACAACAAAGAAAATCTTTTTGTTTAGAATGAAATTGAACCTAGAGTACCGCAATTGTTATAGACAGAGTTAACATTTAACATCTGTGACTTGCTCGTCGCGCCATTTCGGTAAAATAACATATTAAATAAAAACATTCTATGGCCGAAATCTCTGGTTCATATTCAAAAATAAAATCTTTTCCATTCGCTTTGGTTGAATAGAGGTGCGCCTCTCACTTAATATTTGGCCCGATTAGGAAAAAGTCCTTTCAGATGGTACCGATGTAGCCATTACTAATACATATTTTGCAGACAAGTTTGAGAGTTCAGGGTATAGAATTGTCCACGCCTGCAACCTTCTTGATATTGCGTCTTGGTAATTATGCTGCTGCTAACTGTAGAGTTTGAAGCAAACGCTGACATTGGCAAAGCGTCAAAATCTTCCCATATTGAGGTGTTATCAGCTTCGGTGTCGCGAGTAGATATATCTGACGTCGATTCGTTATCGTTAGGTTCTATTGACTGCTTATGAAAGTTAATTTCATTTTGCAGCTCAGTTTTCAATGCATCTTTGGCAAACTTGTAAATTGATGCATCAAACTTAATTCCATCTTCTTAAAACGAGGGTCTAACAGTATTGCTTTAGATAACACTTTAGATAACAGGCACCCTGTAACAATTCTTGAATCTCCTTTTAAATTCCGTCATTATTTTATTTGTTCATTTATTTATTTATTTATTAGATCACCAACAAAGTACACACAGATACATGATAGCACACACTTCATAAAATAAAAAATAAAAGAAGTGGTACCTCAATTACAGATGATAACTACATGAACAATATAACAAGGTAACATATACATTATAGCACAAAAAATACAAATAAAAGAGAAATCAAAATTTCAAGTTACAAAACAAAAAAAAAAACAATGAATAAAAAATTAAAATAAAAATAATAATGAAAACTAATATGAATAATTATAATAACATAAATAATAATAATAATAGCCTTTATCAGACACATTTTTGCTACATTTTAAATTAATGAAATTATCACACTGGTAAATTGACATCGACAACTTAGTCTGTTAGCCACATTTGGCAAAGGCCTCCTACATTCCTTTCCATTCTATTTTGTTTAGTGCTGTCCTGGTCCATGTATTCCCTGCTGTTGCTTTAATTTCATCTTCCCACCTTCGTTTCCTTTTAGCGTTTCTGGGATACCAGAAAACCAAAGTTTTGTTCCATTTCTCAGTACCTCTTATTATATGACCTGCCCATTTCCACTTGAGTTTCCGAATTCTAGTTATTACGTCGTCTACTTTCGTGCGCTCTCTAATGGTTCTATTTTGTATTCTGTCGCTTTTCCTGATATTCAGCATGCTCCTCTCCGTCGCTGTTTGGCATGTCTTAATTTTTTCATTTAGTGCTTTGGTGAGTGCCCAAGTTTGACAGCCATAAGTGAGTACAGGCAGCACACAGGTATTATATAGCTTATTCTTAACAAACATCTTAGTTTCTTTATTTTTCATAACTTCTTTTAGTCTCCAATAACTTTTCCAAGCGTTACCTATTCTTGTGTCTATTTCTTTCGACATTGAATTAGTTGGTGAGATGAGTTGGCCTAAGTAAGTGTACTCTTTTACATATTCGATGGGTTCACCATTTAATACAATAGGGTCTTCGGTCGCGTTTGTCAATACTTTGGTTTTAAAGGTATTCATAGTTAGACCAACTTTGCGGCTTTCTATATCCAGGTCCAGTAGCATATTTTGAAGGTGGGCACTTGATACATCCAGGTCCAGTAGCATATTTTGAAGGTGGGTAAGCTGTTCTCCATTTATGTTTAAACCATAGTGGTCCCATTTAACTTTGCGAAAGACGTTTTCTAAAACCGCAGTAAATAATTTGGGAGTTAGGGGGTCTCCTTGGCGTATGCCTCTATTAAATTTTATTTCTTTTCCTTGTGTATCTTACTTTATTTTAGCTGTACTGTTTGCGTATATATTTTTCAAAATTCTTATGTATTTATGTTCAACTCCTTGGTTTTTTAGGCTTAACCAGATGCTTTCATGTTCTATTGAATCAAAAGTCTTGTTGTAATCTATGAAGCAACAGTAGAATGGGACATTATATTTTCTATTCTTTTCAAAGATTTGCCTTACTACGTGTGAGTGGTCTACTGTTGCGAATTTAAGGCGTTAAATCCGGCTTGTTCTCTACGTTGGTTCTCGTCTAGAGTTCTAGTTATTCGGCGATGAATAACCTTTGCAAATACTTTGTATATATTGGATATTAGGCTTATAGGTCTATAGTTATTTATTTGACTCTTATCACCCTTTTTATGGAGAAGTATTATAGTGGAATTCTTCCACTGAGATGGTATTGTTTCGGTTTGTAGTATGTCGTTATAAATAAGTTTTAGTATAGGTACAACAACTTTTTACAGTCGATTAGTAGTTCATTGCTGATGTAGTCGGGTCCAGGGGCTTTGTCTGTTTTCTGTTCACTTACTATCAGGTGGCCCATATTGTTTTGTTTGTAATATTAATCAATTTTAACCTTTTTTCTAGAAGTTCATTTGTTTTTGTATGAATAATTAAGTATTACTTATTAATGGCATTATGGACCTTCTAAATTTAAGTAATTTTCTAATATTTTGGAATAAATCATATCATCAAGACAAAAGCATTATATAAAGTAATTAGGGTGGTTGGGTTTTTAAGTCCTTACAATTACACAATAAAAAACCTAAATTTTTAAAAGCCCTCCTACCGATTGGGTTGACATGCAAATGGAAACGTAATTTATGATCGAGAATGACTTTGAGATGTCGAACCTCACTCTGTTCTTGAAGCGTTGAATTTTTTAGTTTATATGATCTCTGTGAAATCGTTTTGAGTCAATTGAAGCACACCAAGCTACACTTATCAACATTGAGACTCATGCCGTTATCTTCACACCATGTATTTAAGCAATCAAAATCGTAATCTGAAGTAAAGCCACGTCACTGGGCGAAGAAATGGTTCGAAAGAATTTAAGATCATCTACAAATAGCATGAAACTGGAATTCGTAAAGCAAACATTATATCGTTAATGAATATTTTGAAAAGAATTGGTCCTAAATGTAAGCCTTGTGGGACTCCAGAAATAGCCTGAAATGATTTATATTTATAACCATTGTCTACCACTAGTGATTTTCTTTTGTTAAGATAGGATTGAAACCACTCCAATAAACATCCCGAGATGCCATATTCAGACATAAGAAGCATAACGTGGCGAACCTTGTCGAACGCTTTACTGAAGTCAGTGTAAATAACATCAACTACCTGACGATAATCAACAGCAGTCGATATGGCATTAATGAATGATACAAGATTGGTTGTCATAGACTTACATTTGAAAAAACTTGCTCAATAATAACATAACTTTTTCTGGAGTCTCTCCTCCTACTACTTTTAACCATTGTTTAGCAAAATTTAAATAATTATATAAGAAATACGTAAATAAGAATAAAGAATTACGTAAGAATATCACCATTATACGTTGTTCAAAATTTAAAAGTTCTTTTGGATCCATAGACTTTTACAAGTACTTATGAATCGTTAAGCGCTACTACTGAATCGGAATGTGGATTCTACCGAGAAGAACCGGCAAGAAACTCATTAGTTACTCTTTTTTGTACAAAAATAATTGTATCAATTACATACTATTAGTTCCTGCACGAGATCAAGCAATCATTCAAATTGCCACGCATTGCAATGCCTGGATCCTAAATGTAATAAGTACGTTTTGCAGGCGTTGCTACGTGGCAATACAAACATTTTGTCATGAAATAAAATATTAACACATAAATTAATAAATATATAAGGCACGGTATTGCCTTAAAACAAGTGCGTACTTAGCTCAAGATATCTGTGGCATAATTCATAGGTTGTCTACCATTAGTTTTCGCCGCTCACCGCTTGCCGGCTCGTTCGAAGGGTGTTTGAAATGCTTAATGAAGCCCACGGCATCACGGCGTGGACGTGGTGACGCTACAGGCGACGCCCACACCTGGACATTATTTGTTAATTTTTGGTATGAATGTTTTCATCAATCATTTCCTAATCTTTGAAGTAAGCTGATTAATAATAATGAAAGAATTAATGATAATAATAGTAAACCATAAAATATTCTTACAGCGGTTTTTGTTAGAATCTTACTTTTTTCCATTTGTCCTTTGGCTTTATAACTCCTCCACCTGGAGTTTAACAATTCTTATTCCTGCAACAGTCGGTCAGCTTTAATTCGGCCTTGAGGTCCTTGCTGGGGCCTCGTCATATCGCCATAACTAGAACAAGTTAAAACTATTTCAAAGAAACAAAGGGTCTATTGATTATTGTTATTAATTATTGTTTTGTTTGTTTCGTAAGTAGTAATATTAGTTCATGTCACGTATCACGTCATTGCTTATGTTTCAAACTTTCAAGTGCCAGAGTATGATAATTTTTTAAATTTCACATTCGTTAGTAAAATGAATACGCTAAAGGGTGTCCAACTGGCTAAACTAGATGGCGCCATAGTTAACTCATTTTCCGACATTAAGTTTAGCTGCCTTTGATTTTATAAGCCTCACTGTTCTTTAATTTTGCTTTTAAATATAGTCGCACAGTCACCGCAATTTCCATCCATATTCGCTACAAAATTATTCGATACTGTTGAAGCGCACATTGTTTTTAGAATGGCAACATTATTTTACTTTGTCTACATATAATTTTATTTTTTACCTACCTACAAATTATTCTTATTCAATATCTTTCTTGTAACGTCAATGAACAATAAATCTATCTTGAAAACAATAATTTTTTGATTTCCACAATCTCAAAACGAATACATTTGGCGACCGTGTGACAAAACGAATACATTAATTGCAATTTACGGAAACGATCAACGAGAAATAAGAAATACGCAATTACGTTTCGGCGTTTATTCGACGATCCAACTATTGCATCATCCGTGGCCAGAGTTACCCAGCTGGAAGAGTGATCGTATTTCCGAAGATAGAAGGACACTACAGAAGTCTGCGCGTAAATACAATCAACGCTTCGATCTAACTAATAAGCTAAGTACCCTGCTCTTTTCCAATTTTATACCCAATCCTACATCTAATACCTAATACCTATTTACCTATACCTATATACATCATTTTATTTTAAAACGTTCCTTAATCTCATTAGTTTTTTATATACTAGTAAATATGATATATTTACGATTAATTAAAATATGAGAATATATTATGTACCTACCTACATTGAGAACATAAAATTTTAAATAATTTATAAAGCTGTTAGTATTTTCGTTCTTTGTTTTAACGAAGCATAAATATATAAATATATATAATTATTGAAAACGTATATGTATTTAACGTTTTTTTTGGCGACTATTTCAGCTTAATCGAGACGAAGCTGTGCGGCCATTTTGTACGTGCAACGGGTATTGCGATTCGTGATTCGCGAGCCAGGTGACACCAAATTGAGGAGGGTGAGCGATTATTTTAATTATTAATACGGTTTTATTATTATTATTACTATTTTGATTTAATATCAAAAATGATTAGCGACAGTAATTTTTAGTATGATCTAAAGACATTACTTACTAAGCGTTCTTCTATGAAAGGTCGTATTACTAAATTTAAAAATTATATTGATACTATTTCAATAAAGGAGGATTTATTTATCGGAATCAATTTATTTATCGGAATTATCAATTAAATTAGAAAAAAATTGTTTATTAGCTATTCAATACGAATAGTTGCAAGATTCAATTGATGTTTTAAATTCAGATAATTTAGCATTGGAAATAAATGAGCGAGATGCTATTGAGCAAGATTGTGCGACATGTATTGCGATTGCTCAAACTATTATTACTGATTCTAACAGTCACAAAGACGAGCAAAATACCTCTTCCTTGTCTCGATGTCATCACGATCATTTTGAAACAGAATATAAATTACCGCAATTACAAATTAATAAGTTCAATGGTGCCTAGTTTCGATGGCTGGCGTTTCGTACACTTTCTTATCAGCTGTACACAATAACGATCGCATTAAGCCTATTCATAAATTTCATTATTTGACATCATATTTAGAAGGTGATGCCGCTCGCATTATTTCAAAAATTGAGGTTTCCGAGGCTAACTATGATGATGCGTGGCGCTTGCTATGTGAAAGATATGACAATAACGACAGCTAATAAATCATCATTTAAATGCTCTTTTTAAAATTGATCAGTTGAGTCGCGAATCTGATCGATCCCTACGTTTTCTTGTGGAGCACGTTACAAAGAACTTGCGCGTTTTGTGTAGTCTTGGTCAGCCTACTCAGCACTGGGATATATTAATAATACACATAGTGTCATCTAAACTAGACACGTATACTTTAACCAGATGGGAGGTACCTACGCTAGCTCAATTTAATAAATTCTTAACAGATCGTGCTGATATACTAAAAACATTACATCGTAATAAAATAGATAGACTAAAGGCGTCAGGTAGCTCTTCACGGCCTACAGGCCCTAATTTTAATAGTGAACGAGCGAAATCTTTTAGATCTTTGCAAAACAAATTTTAAATCTTGCGTTATTTGCAACGGAGATCACAAAATATATGAATGTGGCATATTTAAACGAAAGAATTTTGATTAAAACTATGCATGAATTGTTTAAGGGGAGGACATCAAACTTATAATTGTAAACTAGACCCTTGTCGTACTTGTAACACAATACATTGCTTCATCAAACGAAAGAACTCGATACCAATTTGTCTTCTTTAACTACTACGTTTACTAATACTATGTGAAAGTCAATCATCATTTATCAGCAAACAATTAAAAGAATATTTAAGTTACGAATCAAGCCAAATAAAAAAATTAGCGTTATAGGTATTGGCAACAACTCGTCTAACCACATAACAGAGAGTTTCATTCCTTAACTTATTTCAATACACGAAAAATATTATGTAACGCTAGCTTGTTTTTTGCTTAAAGAGTTAACAGGTTCGATTGCAGCTGCTCCTATTAACTTAGATAATTTAAAACTACCAAAGAATTTAAAACTTGCCGATCCTAATTTCAACATTACATCGTCCATCGATGTACTCAGTGGTGCAGGCTTGTTTTGGGATGTTCTAAGTAACGACGAGCAGTCATTGGGTCCAGGTCTTATTAAACTAAGAATTTATAAACTTGGCTGGCTAATTACAGCTGCTATTTCTACCAATTTGCGTACAACTAAGAAAATTCAAAGTTTTAATTCTGTTATAATCAGTCAACAAGATGAAATTTGCAGACGTTGCAACGTGGCAATGGAAACATTTTGTCTTGAAAAAAATATAAACATATAAATTAATAAATACATGTCAGGAAACATCGTTCTCATTGTAATCATCATTAGGGCCTGGCCACACTTTCTGGCGGTGCGGTGCGCGGTGCGGCGGGAGACGCGGCAGACGGCGTGATTTGTGGTGGTATGTCTTAGCTAGACTAGTTACGACCGCGGTAGCGTTAGCAGTGGACATATTTAGAGAACGGCTAAACTATTAAAATAACCATATCAAAAGTGGCACGGCATTGCCTTGAAGCAAGTGCGTACTTAGCTCAAGATATCTGTGGCATACTTCATAGGTTGTATACAATTTGTTTTCGCCGCTCACCGCTTGCCGGCTCGTTCGAAGGTTGTTTGAAATGCTTAATGAAGCCCACGGCGTCGCGGCGTGGATGTGGTGGGCGACGATGCAGGCGACGCCCACACCTAGATTTATTTGTTAATTATAAAATTTTTTGTTATGAATGTTCTCATCAATCATTTCCTAGTCTTTGAAGTAAGCTGATTGATAATAATGAAATGAATGAATGATAATAATAGAAAACCATAAAATATTTTTTCAGCGGTTCTTGTTAGAATCTTACTTTTTTCCATTTGTCCCTTGGCTTTATTACTTCTCCACCTGGAGTTTAACAATTCTTCTAATTGTCGACACAGTCGGTCAGCTTTAATTTGGCCTTGAGGCCCTTGTTGTGGCCTCGGTATATCGCCATAAATAGAACAAGATAAAACTATTTTGATGCATTACTGAGTAGTTCGATAGACTACATTTAGTAAGTACTTACCTATCGGGTAGCGAGGACATGAGGTCATGATCTTAGCTGATCAGCTGTTGTTAATCGTTCGGTTACAGTAGTAAGAAAATGAAGGTTAAATGAAAAACTTCAACTATTATGGCTATTTCTGGTTCCAGACAATCGCGATTAGAATCATGATCATGTCGTTCGTGGTTGTCAGGAACATCTGCTTCTGCATCAACAGGTTCAGTGAAATTTTCACTCAATAATTTTTCGTACCAAGGAAATGTTTCATCTTTCTCCCATTCGTCTCCATATTGTTTTACCATGAGAGACTTTACGTTTGCTTTCTTCAGATCACTTGGACATTTATTTTCGTTAAGTGCCATTGGCTAGGGATGTGTCTTTCATGATTTTAAGATAGATAGATAGATAGATAGATAAATAGATAAAGTCTTTATTTGGATCACACCACATGAGTAAAAATAAGAAGATAAAAAAGAAATGACAGATGCTAAACCGTTTTCTTTCCTGATCAGACTCGTTAGCCAAATTGCGGAAGGTTCTCACCTCATATAGAGTTTAGTTTGTCTCATTGTTCCTCGTCCCATTGTATTTTTTCAAATGAATTCGTCTTAAATCTAGAGGTGTAAAAGTAACGAAAAAAAATCGTACCCTTATGTATTTGTTACTATAACAATTAGTACTCGTCACTATAGTATCGTTATGTTACTCGTTACTTCTCATGAGAAATTCGGATTTACTGTTTTCAAAATTTTACCTGCTGAGCTTATGTTATATCACAGTAACATCGCAATCCATTATGCATCAATTAAAATGAAAAAGCAACAAATAGGTGAATAATATTTAAATACAACAATAGATAATAATTTTTAAATAACATTCTCACCATCAATCAACATAAAAATAGTTTTGCTTAGAATGTAATTAAACATCAAAAATGAAATAAAACATGGCGAACAAAATTAGAACAACAACAAAAATCTTTTGTTCTTAAAATAAAATTAAACATATTTTAAACAAAACTAAAACAACAAAGAAAATATTTTTGTTTAGAATGAAATTGAACCTAGAGTACCGCAATTGTTATAGACAGAGTTAACATTTAACATCTGTGACTTGCTCGTCGCGCCATTTCGGTAAAAAAACATATTAAATAAAAACATTTTATGGCCGGAATCTTTGGTTCATATTCAAAAATAAAATCTTTTCCATTCGCTTTGGTTGAATAGAGGTGCGCCTCGCACTTAATATTTGGCCCGATTAGGAAAAAGTTCTTTCAGATGGTACCGATATAACCATTACTGATACATATTTTTCAGACAAGTTTGAGAGTTCAGGGTATAGAATTGTCCACGCCTGCAACCATCTTGATATTGCGTCATGGTAATTATGCTGCTGCTAACTGTAGAGCTCGAAGCAAACGCTGACATTGGCAAAGCGTCAAAATCTTCCCATATTGAGGTGTAGCTAACGTCGATTCGTTTTCGTTAGGTTCTATTGACTGCTTATGAAAGTTAATTTCATTTTGCAGCTCAGTTTTCAATGCATCTTTGGCAAACTTGTAACTTGATGCATCAAACTTAATGCCATCTTCTAACAGTGCTGCTTTAGATAACACTGGGTGCCTGTAACAATTCTTGAATCTCCTTTTAAATTCCGTCATTATTTTATTTGTTCATTTATTTATTTATTTATTAGATCACCAACAAAGTACACACAGATACATGATAGCACACAGTTCATAAAATAAAAAATAAAAGAAGTGGTACCTCAATTGCAGATGATAACTACATGAACAATATAACAAGGTAACATATATATTATAGCACAAAAAAAAGCAAATAAAAGACAAATCAAAATTTCAAGTTACAAAACAATGAATAAAAAATTAATAAATTAAAATAAAAATAATAATGAAAACCAATATTAATAATTAAGTAAATATTAATAATAACAGCCTTTATCAGACACATTTTTGCTCCATTTTAAATTAATGAAATTATCACACTGGTAAATTGACATCGACAACTTAGTCTGTTAGCCACATTTGGCAAAGGCCTCTTCCATTCCTTTCCATTCTATTTTGTTTAGTGCGGTCCTGGTCCATGTATTCCCTGCTGTTGCTTTAATTTCATCTTCCCACCTTCGTTTCCTTTTAGCGTTTCTGGGATACCAGAAAACCAAAGTTTTGTTCCATTTCTCAGTACCTCTTATTATATGACCTGTCCATTTCCACTTGAGTTTCCGAATTCTAGTTATTACGTCGTCTACTTTCGTGCGCTCTCTAATGGTTCTATTTTGTATTCTGTCGCTTTTCCTGATATTCAGCATGCTCCTCTCCATCTCTGTTTGGCATGTCTTAATTTTTTCATTTAGTGCTTTGGTGAGTGCCCAAGTTTGACAGCCATAAGTGAGTACTGGCAGCACACAGGTATTATATAGCTTATTCTTAACAAACATCTTAGTTTCTTTATTTTTCATAACTTCTTTTAGTCTCCAATAACTTTTCCAAGCGTTACCTATTCTTGTGTCTATTTCTTTTGACATTGAATTAGTTGGTGAGATGAGTTGGCCTAAGTAAGTGTACTCTTTTACAGATTCGATGGGTTCACCATTTAATACAATAGGGTCTTCGGTCGCGTTAGTCAATACTTTGGTTTTAAAGGTATTCATAGTTAGACCAACTATGCGGCTTTCTATACCCAGGTCCAGTAGCATATTTTGAAGGTGGGCACTTGATACATCCAGGTCCAGTAGCATATTTTGAAGGTGGGTAAGCTGTTCTCCATTTATGTTTAAACCATAGTGGTCCCATTTAACTTTGCGAAAGACGTTTTCTAAAACCGCAGTAAATAATTTGGGAGATAGGGGGTCTCCTTGGCGTACGCCTCTATTAATTTTTATTTCTTTTCCTTGTATTTCTTACTTTATTTTAGCTATACTGTTTGCGTATATATTTTTCAAAATTCTTATGTATTTATGTTCAACTCAACGACGTCAAAGATTTGCCTTAACTGGTTTACTGTTGAGAATTTAAGGCGTTAAATCCGGCTTGTTCTCTAGGTTGGTTCTCGTCTAGAGTTCTAGTTATTCGGTGAAGAATAACCTTTGCAAATACTTTGTATATATTGGATATTAGGCTTATAGGTCTATAGTTATTTATTTGACTCTTATCACCCTTTTTATGGAGAAGTATTATAGTGAAATTCTTCCACTGAGATAGTATTGTTTCGGTTTGTAGTATGTCGTTATAAATAAGTTTTAGTATAGGTACAACAACTTTTTACAGTCGATTAGTAGTTCATTGCTGATGTGGTCGGGTCCAGGGGCTTTGTCTGTTTTCTGTTCACTTACTATCAGGTGGCCCATATTGTTTTGTTTGTAATATTAATCAATTTTAACCTTTTTTCTAGAAGTTCATTTGTTTTTGTATGAATAATTAAGTATTACTTATTAATGGCATTATGGACCTTCTAAATTTAACTAATTTTCTAATATTTTGGAATAAACATCATATCATCAAGACAAAAGCATTATATAAAGTAATTAGGGTGGTTGGGTTTTTAAGTCCTTACAACAACAATAAAAAACCTAAATTTTTAAAAGCCCTCATACTGGTTGTGTTGACATGCAAATGGAAACGTAATTTATGATCGAGAATGACTTCGAGATCTCGAACCTCACTCTGTTCTTGAAGCGTTGAATTTTTTAGTTTTTATGATCTCTGTGAAATCGTTTTGAGTCAATTGAAGCACACCAAGCTACACTTATCAACATTGAGACTCATGCCGTTATCTTCACACCATGTATTTAAGCAATCTAAATCGTAATCTGAAGTAAAGCCACGTCACTGGGCGTAGAAATGGTTCGAAAGAATTTAAGATCATCTACAAATAGCATGAAACTGGAATTCGTAAAGAAAACATTATATCGTTAATAAATATGTTAAAAAGAATTGGTCCTAAATGTAAGCCTTGTGGGACTCCAGAAATAGCCTGAAATGATTTATATTTATAACCATTGTCTACCACTAGTGATTCTCTTTTGTTAAGATAGGATTGAAACCACTCCTAAAAACATCCCGAGATGCCATATTCAGACATAAGAAGCCTAACGTGGGGAACCTTGTCGAACGCTTTACTGAAGTCAGTGTAAATAACATCAACTACCTGACGAGAATCAACAGCAGTCGATATGGCATTAATGAATGATACAAGATTGGTTGTCATAGACCTACATTTGAAAAAACTTGCTCAATAATAACATAACTTTTTCTGGAGTCTCTCCTCCTACTACTTTTAACCATTGTTTAGCAAAATTTAAATAATTATATAACGTAAGAATATCATCATTATACGTTGTTCAAAATTTAAAAGTTCTTTTGGATCTATAGACTTACAAGTACTTTTGAATCGTCAAGCGCTACTACCGAATCGGAATGTGGATTCTACCGAGAAGAACCGGCAAGAAACTCAGTAGTTACTCTTTTTTGTACAAAAATAATTGTATCAATTACATACAATTAGTTCCTGCACGAGATCCCGCAATCATTCAAACCACGCATTGCAATGCCTGGTTCCTAAATGCACTAAGTATGTTTTGCAGACGATGTAACGTGGCAATACAAACATTTTGTCATAAAATAAAATATTAACATATATATTAATAAATATATGTCGGGAAACATCGTTCTCATTGACATCATCATTAGGGCCTAGCCACACTTTCTGGCGGTGCGGCGCGCGGTGCTGCGGGAGACGCGGCAGGCGGCGTGATTTGTGCTGGTATGCCATAGCTAGACTAGTTACGACCGCGGTGGCGTCAGCAGTGAACGTTTTTAGAGAACGTCTAAACTATTAAAATAACCCTATCAAAAGTGGCACGGTATTGCCTTGAAACATATTGCCGCTTGATAAAGCCCACGGCGCCGCGGCGTGGATGTGGTGTCGCCGCAGGCAACGGGCTTGCCCGATGTCGCCGCCGCTGCGGAGACCCCCGTGTTGTGGAGGCGGCGACGTCACTGACGGCATGACGGCGTTAGCAGTGGTGGTCTTCTTCATTGCTACATCCTCCATGTAGCAATGAAGAAGGGAATGAAAGAAAGGAAGGGAATGAAAGGAAGGGAAGGGAAGGGTAAATTGTGCCCAAATTAATTTGCTTGGGCAACACATTGTATCTTTAAAAAGAAAAGGTACCTTGTATAGAATAAGAAGGAATAGAATCCAACAAAATTTGATATGTGGCAGAAATTTGGGATGGACAGACTGTACGTGCAGAATCTCTGGTCGAGGATGGTAGATTCTCTTTGATCGTGGAGCCTGAAAAATATGAAGAACATGAATACACTTGTTAATAGAAGAAAATACACTTATAAACAAAGACTACAAGCAAAAAATAAACTAGCATCGAAACCTCTCTCATTAATTCCAGCTTAAACAATAACAGCAGTCAAACCCATTACGCCCAACACCCTCTCTTCTGAAGCACTGAGAGTTTGTCTTCTGCTTGGGCCAGCACCAGTACCAGAAGCATCACCACGTATCGCCAAAGCTTTTTCTTAGTTATTTGTTAATTTTTGTTATGAACGTTTTCATCAATCATTTCCTAGTCTTTGAAGTAAGCTGATTGATAATAATGAAAGAATGAATGAAAATCTTCTTCTTCTGCCTAGCGTTTTCCCGGCCTAGTAACGCCAGGGTCCGCTTTCCTGCATCTATGCCTCCACTTTGCCCGATCTAAAGCGTCCTCCTTAGTGAGATCATGCTCTCTCATATCGTCCCTTACAACATCGAGCCAGCGCTTTTTAGGCCTGCCGCAGGATCTAGGGCCTTCGACAACAAAATCCAGGCATCGGTTCCCGCTATAGTCTGGTGGTCTGCGGCTAATGTGGCCAAACCAACGCAGACGGCTTTCCTGCAACTTATCCGCTACATCGCAAACTCCAAGGCTGTGGTAGCCTTGGAGTGCTCGTTACGAATGCGATCTAGTCGCGTTACGCCACACATCCACCGCAGCATCTTCATTTCCGCGGCGTGAAGTTGCTGAACGTGTCTCGCGAGAGCTGGCCACGTCTCGCTGCCGTACAATAAGACTGGTCGGATGATGCATTTGTACACAAGGCCCTTTAATTTCACCGGTATCCTGCGATCACAGATTACCCTGTTGACTTCCCGCCATTTGGCCCAGGCTGCGTTTATTCGAGCTCTGAGGTCGTGGTCGATTATACCAGACTCGTGCAGTACGGACCCGAGGTATTGAAACTTTTCCGTCTTGATAACGGATTCTCCGCCTATCTTTATGGGTTCGGGGTCCGTACTGCCAGAGGCCATATACTCGGTCTTCGCAACATTTAGCATTAGACCTCCCCTCTCTAGCACTCCCTTCCACTGGCTCACCTTTTGCTCCAATACCTGTTTGTCCTCATCTACAAGTGCAATGTCATCAGCATACATCATGAGCCAGGGAGACGGCTCATGGGCTTTCACTGTGACAGCGTCAAGCACAACACTGAATAGAAAAGGATTCAGGGCTGAGCCTTGGTGGACACCAACTGTGATCGGGAAAGGGTGTGTGTCGCCAACGACGGTCCTTACTATTGATTCCGAATTATGGTACATGTCTCGGATAATGTCAATATAGATTTGTGGCACGTTCTTCATTTTCAAAGCCCACCATATAATTTGGCGTGGGACGCAGTCAAATGCCTTCTGCAGGTCTAGAAACGCCATGTACAGCGGCTTCTTCTTTTTCCTGTGGGCCTGGGCCAGTATTCTTAGGGCGAAGATGGGGTCTATGGCTCCATAGCCTGGGCGAAACCCATATTGACATTCCAAGACAGTACATTCTTGCCGGAGCCTTGAATCGATTACGCGTTCGAAGAGTTTCATGGTGTGGCACATAACCTTAATACCGCGGTAGCTTTCGCAGTCCTGTACACTACCTTTGCCTTTATATACTGGAGTAATGATACACAATCTCCAAGAATTGGGCATCTTTCTTTTCATTCATTTTCTATTTTACTCTCTAGAGTTATATTTTTATTTGTTAAGAACGTTAGGTCAGTTTTAATCATATCTTGTTCTATTGTAAGAGACTCAGTAGTCGACTTTATATTACTTACTTGTGTTTTAATTACAGTAATATCATCCGTGATTTTTTCTATGAAGTGTTTTGGACTGTTAGTTATTAATGTCAATGTTGACATAATATTAGACATTTGCTGCCGTATTTCACTCAATTCATCCCTTATATGGTCATCCTGTTCATAATGTTTCCGTTTGCTGCGAAACGTTGTTTTAGTTGCGCCCGAAAATTCTTCTGTCGAATTCACTTTTGTAAGGTTCGGTTGTGATTCACTCCGTACTACGCTTGTGGCACTTCCAGTCGGAGATCTTACTACACTCATGTTGTTCTGTCACTTGCGTATGACGTTGTGCGTAGAGGACGAAAAATTATGAGCTCGTCTCGTTTCGCCGAGGTGGCGAGTGGAGGGCTAGTCCGTCACTGGCTTGAGGTATTATAATGTCAAAGGTCGTAACAACTCACAATATTTGTTGTCTCATCTCCTGGTTTAACAACGCAGACTCAGAATCAGACTCTTATAAAATTGAAAGAATACGCTGTCGTTCTATCTCTTCTCAATCCATTTTTTACTAAGTACCTACAAAAAACACAAATAAAATACATTGAACTTTATATCAGCAACTTTAATTGTAAACAACAACAAAAAACAAATATGAAAGGATAAATACACCGAAGTTACGTTAGCTACAGTCGAAAGGCCGGAAAAAAACCAAAAACCAAAAACTTTAAAACTAATTTTATTAATTCTAATTAATTTTACAATTAAACTTAACGTACAACCTACTCGATGTAAGCTTTACAATATAATACTGGTGAGAAAATTATATTAAAGAAACTTATTTCAAAATTGCGATTTAGCATTCCCGATAAATGCACATTATTGTTTGGTTCGATGGAAATCTACGTCAGCTGTCTTCCTGGAGCAGGTTTGCGTAACTCTGATAATAATAAAAATAATATATAAACAATAGTGTTCTACCAAATTAATGCTTAACGCGGCTTTCCCTTCTAACTTGCTCAATAATAACATAATTTTTTCTTAAGTCTCTCCTCCTACTACTTTTAACCATTGTTTAGCACAATTTAAATAATTATATAACGTAAGAATATCACCGTTATACGTTGGTACAAAATTTAAAACTTCTTTTGGATCGCTAAAATCACTAGACAAATTATTTGTCGAACTTTCAATACCCTCTATATTAGAAGGAGGGTGATTCACATCACTCTTATTTTTATATACAAAAGTAGGGGATTTTAGATAGAAAGGAATTTTGAAAACGGATATGCTACTCAGTACTTACAGCAAATTAATACTGATTGTTGTCCTCAGCATTCTCTTTCTTCTTTTGACGTTGCAATTTCTTTTGTAGTCCTCAGCAATGGTATTATGATACTTCGTAAAACTTTTGAACGGGATTTTATGATCGCGTTTATATTTTTAATGAATTTAGCGAAGTTTCTACGTTGCTGAGCCCCACGTTGGATCAAATATGATCAAAATATTTGAAAAATAAATACTTTAAGAAAATAATTTTATTAAATATTTAATAAAATTAACAAAACTATACTAAAACTACTCTACTGAGTACGGTGAGTGAATCCTGTGTTCTCTTCAGTATAAAGTCTTTTTATAGGCAGCCGGAGTGGTGGGACGCAGTACAAAGCGATATCTAGAAATGTTCCTTTGTCTTTTTAATTACTTCATTGCTTTCGTGGGGTCTTTGTGTTCGTCGGTTCATCGAAAAATGGCGTCTTGAATGTCGGCAAAACTGTTTCCGTAACTTTAGAAGTAGAATTAAAGTGGATTTAAGTGGTTAAGTGGAATATTGTTGTATTATAAATGAATATATATCGTTAACTGTTTGTAGTGCATAATACAGCGAAGTTATCAGCAATTCACTTGGAATATTTATAGATACGGTTTGATTTTATTTATTCCTATTGTGATTGGAATAGTTATAGTATAGGTACATTACTGAGTAGTTTAATAGACTACGTTTAGTAAGTACTTACCCATCGGGTAGCGAGGACATGAGGTCATGACCTTAGCTGATCAGTTGTTGTTAATCGTTCGGTTACAGTAGTAAGAAACTGAATTTTATGCACCTCTGACAAGAACTTGTGAAGAATGTGTCCCAGTTGAATCGGGTGTCACAAATTATCATATTTTTTTTCCTCAGGCAAACGTACATGCTGTACGTAACATGTTGTAAATACTGTTTTCATAATTATGTCTGGTCTGATCCTAAATACACCAAGTATGTTTTGCAAACGTTTTGATGGCAACACAAACAGTTGCTCTTGAAGTTTGTATGCTTCTAAACTTTGTTTTAATACAGAGAAGTCCATTATTGTTTCGTCAATGATATATCTTAAAACACGGTCATCATTACTGTCTATGCTCTTCAATATGTATATGTCGGTGACTCACCAGAGTTCTCAATAGAAACGAACTTCATTGTATTTTTAAACAACTCAAATTAAATCTATAAAAACATAACTTCTGTGTAAACATATTTAGGAACTTTAATTAACCTTTGACAGTAAAAATCAACAATCGTTGCTAATGGCACTTAGTACCGCACAGTCTATACGTCGAACCCCTAGCACCCGACATTGTTAAAACATCGTGCATCGATCGCATAACTACATATAATTATCACCACATTCAGGAATGTTCCCTCATGCTACATGAGCCCACCCTTGACACCTGGTGCATTGTATTCAGTTCTCCTCATCGTCCTCTAAGTACACTACACAAGAAGTGTTTATACTAGTGTTAAGTTTTAATGGTTTTTTTTTTACAACTTTATCTCATTTCTCATTTCTTTTTCCTTTAACTTCAAACCTTTGGTCAGTTTTCTCTTCTCTTCTTCCAATACTTTGTACTTTGGTTTAAATTTTTGCTTTTCATTCTCTTTTTTTTGAGCAGTTTCTTTGTTGATGAAGTTAAAATTTGGCTTCGTTCTCATTTTCTTTTACGTGCTTCTGATCTTTTTCTGGCAGCATTTGGCAACGGCGATAATTTATGGACATTTTGGACAACGTCCAGATCAAAGCTAGTTGAAGGTAGGACTTTTTCTGTAGGTTGTGGTGAGATTTCCATAGAAAGCTTTGTACATCCAGGACTAAATCAATAGACATTGCAGCACCTTCCTCACAGGCGCTTCACGTATTTATCGAAGTCCCTGATTCTTCTCCTGGTGTATTGGTCAGGTCTGCAGCCAAATAATCAATATCAGTAAACAAATGCATGTCAAACGGATATATGCCCGTGCATTTAAATCCAGATACCGCAATGTCCATCCTAGCTGCTTAAGTGAATTCATCAGAGACTGGACCGGCTATATCGATCCGTTATGCAAGATCCAGGATCAAGCTCACCCACTGGTCACATTTTTGGTTATAGGCGTCTTTGAAAGGCTTCTTGAATGTTCTGTCCAGAGTTTGGATCGTGTGCGTGATGTGAGGTGGGGTGCTTATTAAGTGGATGCTATTTTCTTTACAAATTTATAGCGGCTAGTGTCTTGTGACTGCAATGGCCACAACAAGTGCCAACGTCTTAACTAAGTGGCACCTCGCGGCGAACTGACTAGATTGAGTGATAGCGATGTTAGGGTGAATGAATACGACAGAAGTTAGGCGTTTGTTGCGTCTTTGAATTATTTGTCTCTGAGAATTGTTACTAGCCCATATTAAAGCACTAGCCCAGATTTAGTTATTTTCCTTTACATACATAATAAATGAAATCAAATTGAAGTGGTATGGTGATATATACCACTTACTTATAATAATTAATTAGTTCGAAGTACTGACGGTAAGAACAAAAAGTCAAGCGAATTTAGACTTTGTTTATTGATCACAGTGATCAAGCGTATACAAAAGAATGCATTATTACTTTAAGGGCTATACACTATTTATACACAAACGCACACATGCGCATGAGTGGCCACGGCTATAAGTGACGTAGTCAGTCGTAGCCAATAGACTCACGGGCGACCATCTTGTCTTTCGGCATTCAAACAAAAGACGTTGCGATCATCTCGGTGGGTGTGGCCTAAAGTATCTTGTGTGAACGTACAAGGTGGCGTGTCTTTTAACACGCATTCAAGTGAACGAATATACTTGCTTGCCAGCTAATTAAATTGGATATTCGCTACAAACTTATTCAATACAAAATATTTTTTAATCGAATAGACTTTTACAAGTACTTATGAATCGTCAAGCGCTACTACCGGATCGGAATATGGATTCTAACGAGAAGAACCGGCAAGAAACTCAATAGTTACTCTTTCTTGTACAAAAATATTGTATCTATTACATACAATTAGTTCCTGCACGAGATCCCGCAATCATTCAAATCACGCATTGCAAAGACTGGATCGTAAATGTAATAAGTACGTTTTGCAGACGTTGCAACGTGGCAATACAAACATTTTGTCTTGAAAAAAATATAAACATATTAATTAATAAATACATGTCGGGAAACATCGTTCTCATTGTAATCATCATTAGGGCCTGGCCACACTTTCTGGCGGTGCGGCGCGCGGTGCGGTGGGAGATGCGGCAGACGGCGTGATTTGTGGTGGTATGCCACAGCTAGACTAGTTACGACCGCGGTGGCGTCAGCAGTGGACGTATTTAGAGAACAGCTAAACTATTAAAATAACCCTATCAAAAGTGGCACGGTATTGCCTCGAAACAAGTGCGTACTTAGCTCAAGATATCTTTGGCATAATTCATAGGTTGTCTACCATTTGTTTTCGCCGCTCACCGCTTGCCGGCTCGTTCGAAGGGTGTTTGAAATGCTTAATGAAGCCCACGGCATCACGGCGTGGACGTGGTGACGCTACAGGCGACGCCCACACCTGGACATTATTTGTTAATTTTTGTTATGAATGTTTTCATCAATCATTTCCTAATCTTTGAAGGAAGCTGATTAATAATAATGAAAGAATTAATGATAATAATAGTAAACCATAAAATATTTTTACAGCGGGTTTTTTTAGAATCTTACGTTTTTCCATTTGTCCTTTGGCTTTATAACTCCTCCACCTGGAGTTTAACAATTCTTATTCCTGCAACAGTCGGTCAGCTTTAATTCGGCCTTGAGGTCCTTGCTGGGGCCTCGTCATATCGTCATAACTAGAACAAGTTAAAACTATTTCAAAGAAACAAAGGGTCTATTGATTATTGTTATTAATTATTGTTTTGTTTGTTTCGTAAGTAGTAATATTAGTTCATGTCACGTATCACGTCATTGCTTATGTTTCAAACTTTCAAGTGCCAGAGTATGATAATTTTTTAAATTTCACATTCGTTAGTAAAATGAATACGCTAAAGGGTGTCCAACTGGCTAAACTAGATGGCGCCATAGTTAACTCATTTTCCGACATTAAGTTTAGCTGCCTTTGATTTTATAAGCCTCACTGTTCTTTAATTTTGCTTTTAAATATAGTCGCACAGTCACCGCAATTTCCATCCATATTCGCTACAAAATTATTCGATACTGTTGAAGCGCACATTGTTTTTAGAATGGCAACATTATTTTACTTTGTCTACATATAATTTTATTTTTTACCTACCTACAAATTATTCTTATTCAATATCTTTCTTGTAACGTCAATGAACAATAAATCTATCTTGAAAACAATAATTTTTTGATTTCCACAATCTCAAAACGAATACATTTGGCGACCGTGTGACAAAACGAATACATTAATTGCAATTTACGGAAACGATCAACGAGAAATAAGAAATACGCAATTACGTTTCGGCGTTTATTCGACGATCCAACTATTGCATCATCCGTGGCCAGAGTTACCCAGCTGGAAGAGTGATCGTATTTCCGAAGATAGAAGGACACTACAGAAGTCTGCGCGTAAATACAATCAACGCTTCGATCTAACTAATAAGCTAAGTACCCTGCTCTTTTCCAATTTTATACCCAATCCTACATCTAATACCTATTTACCTATACCTATATACATCATTTTATTTTAAAACGTTCTTTAATCTCATTAGTTTTCTATATACTAGTAAATATGATATATTCACGATTAATTAAAATATGAGGATTTATTATGTACCTACCTACATTGAGAACATAAAATTTTAAATAATTTATAAAGCTGTTAGTATTTTCGTTCTTTATTTTAACGAAGCATAAATATATAAATATATATAATTATTGAAAACTTATATGTATTTAACGTTTTTTTTGGCGACTATTTCAGCTTAATCGAGACGAAGCTGTGCGGCCATTTTGTACGTGCAACGGGTATTGCGATTCTTGATTCGCGAGCCAGGTGACACCAAATTGAGGAGAGTGAGCGATTATTTTAATTATTAATACGGTTTTATTATTATTATTACTATTTTGATTTAATATCAAAAATGATTAGCGACAGTAATTTTTAGTATGATCTAAAGACATTACTTACTAAGCGTTCTTCTATAAAAGGTCGTATTACTAAATTTAAAAATTATATTGATACTATTTCAATAAAGGAGGATTTATCTCCAATTCAATTATCGGAATTATCAATTAAATTAGGAAAATTTCGTTTAATAGCTATTCAATATGAACAGTTGCAAGATTCAATTGATGTTTTAAATTCAGATAATTTGGCATTGGAAATAAATGAGCGAGATGCTATTGAGCAAGATTGTGCGACATCTATTGCTCAAACTATTATTACTAATTCTAACAGTCACAAAGACAAGCAAAATACCTCTTCCTTGTCTCGATGTCATCCGATCATTTTGAAACAGAATATAAATTACCGCAATTACAAATTAATAAGTTCAATGGTGCCTACTGTCGATGGCTGGAGTTTCGTGACACTTTCTTATCAGTTGTACACAATAACGATCGCATTAAGCCTATTCATAAATTTCATTATTTGACATCATATTTAGGTGATGCCGCTCGCATTATTTCAAAAATTGAGGTTTCCGAGGCTAACTAAGATGATGCGTGGCGCTTGCTATGTGAAAGATATGACAATAACGACAGCTAATAAATCATCATTTAAATGCTCTTTTTAAAATTGATCAGTTGAGTCGCGAATCTGATCGATCCCTACGTTTTCTTGTGGAGCACGTTACAAAGAACTTGCGCGTTTTGTGTAGTCTTGGTCAGCCTACTCAGCACTGGGATATATTAATAATACACATAGTGTCATCTAAACTAGACACGTATACTTTAACCAGATGGGAGGTACCTACGCTAGCTCAATTTAATAAATTCTTAACAGATCGTGCTGATACACTAAAAACATTACATCGTAATAAAATAGATAGACTAAAGGCGTCAGGTAGCTCTTCACGGCCTACAGGCCCTAATTTTAATAGTGAACGAGCGAAATCTTTTACATCTTTGCAAAACAATTGTAACAATTTTAAATCTTGCGTTATTTGCAACGGAGATCACAAAATATATGAATGTGGCATATTTAAACGAAAGAATTTTGATTAAAACTATGCCTGAATTGTTTAAGGGGAGGACATCAAACTTATAATTGTAAACTAGACCCTTGTCGTACTTGTAACACAATACATTGCTTCATCAAACGAAAGAACTCGATACCAATTTGTCTTCTTTAACTACTACGTTTACTAATACTATGTGAAAGTCAATCATCATTTATCAGCAAACAATTAAAAGAATATTTAAGTCTCGAATCAAGCCAAATAAAAAAATTAGCGTTATAGGTATTGGCAACAACTCGTCTAACCACATAACAGAGAATTTCATTCCTTAACTTATTTCAATACACGAAAAATATTATGTAACGCTAGCTTGTTTTGTGCTTAAAGAGTTAACAGGTTCGATTCCTGCTGCTCCCATTAACTTAGATAATTTAAAACTACCAAAGAATTTAAAACTTGCCGATCCTAATTTCAACATTCCATCGTACTGGTGGTAGGGCTTTGTGCAAGCTCGTCTGGGTAGGGTACCACCCACTCATCAGATATTCTACCGCAAAACAGCAATACTTGATATTGTTGTGTTCCGGTTTGAAGGGTGAGTGAGCCAGTGTAATTACAGGCACAAGGGACATAAAATCTTAGTTCCCAAGGTTGGTGGCGCATTGGATATGTAAGCGATGGTTGACATTTCTTACAATGCCAATGTCTAAGAGCGTTGGTGACCACTTACCATCAGGTGGCCCATATGCTCGTCCGCCTTCCTTTTCTATAAAAAAAAAAAAAATCGTCCATCGATGTACTCAGTGGTGCAGGCTTGTTTTGGGATGTTCTAGGTAACGGCGAGCAGTCATTGGGTCCAGGTCTTATTAAACTAAGAATTTATAAACTTGGCTGGCTAATTACAGCTGCTATTTCTACCAATTTGCGTACAACTAAGAAAATTCAAAGTTTTAATTCTGTTATAATCAGTCAACAAGATGAAATTTGCAGACGTCGCAACGTGGCAATGGAAACATTTTGTCTTGAAAAAAATATAAACATATAAATTAATAAATACATGTCGGGAAACATCGTTCTCATTGTAATCATCATTAGGGCCTGGCCACACTTTCTGGCGGTGCGGTGCGCGGTGCGGCGGGAGACGCGGCAGACGGCGTGATTTGTGGTGGTATGTCTTAGCTAGACTAGTTACGACCGCGGTAGCGTCAGCAGTGGACATATTTAGAGAACGGCTAAACTATTAAAATAACCATATCAAAAGTGGCACGGCATTGCCTTGAAGCAAGTGCGTACTTAGCTCAAGATATCTGTGGCATACTTCATAGGTTGTATACAATTTGTTTTCGCCGCTCACCGCTTGCCGGCTCGTTCGAAGGTTGTTTGAAATGCTTAATGAAGCCCACGGCGTCGCGGCGTGGATGTGGTGGGCGACGATGCAGGCGACGCCTACACCTAGATTTATTTGTTAATTATAAAAATTTTTGTTATGAATGTTCTCATCAATCATTTCCTAGTCTTTGAAGTAAGCTGATTGATAATAATGAAATGAATGAATGATAATAATAGAAAACCGTAAAATATTTTTTCAGCGGTTCTTGTTAGAATCTTACTTTTTTCCATTTGTCCCTTGGCTTTATTACTTCTCCACCTGGAGTTTAACAATTCTTCTAATTGTCGACACAGTCGGTCAGCTTTAATTTGGCCTTGAGGCCCTTGTTGTGGCCTCGGTATATCGCCATAAATAGAACAAGATAAAACTATTTTGATGCATTACTGAGTAGTTCGATAGACTACATTTAGTAAGTACTTACCTATCGGGTAGCGAGGACATGAGGTCATGATCTTAGCTGATCAGCTGTTGTTAATCGTTCGGTTACAGTAGTAAGAAAATGAAGGTTAAATGAAAAACTTCAACTATTATGGCTATTTCTGGTTCCAGACAATCGCGATTAGAATCATGATCATGTCGTTCGTGGTTGTCAGGAACTTTTCACTCAATAATTTTTCGTACCAAGGAAATGTTTCATCTTTCTCCCATTCGTCTCCATATTGTTTTACCATGAGAGACTTTACGTTTGCTTTCTTCAGATCACTTGGACATTTATTTTCGTTAAGTGCCATTGGCTAGGGATGTGTCTTTCATGATTTTAAGATAGATAGATAGATAGATAGATAAATAGATAAAGTCTTTATTTGGATCACACCACATGAGTAAAAATAAGAAGATAAAAAAGAAATGACAGATGCTAAACCGTTTTCTTTCCTGATCAGACTCGTTAGCCAAATTGCGGAAGGTTCTCACCTCATATAGAGTTTAGTTTGTCTCATTGTTCCTCGTCCCATTGTATTTTTTCAAATGAATTCGTCTTAAATCTAGAGGTGTAAAAGTAACGAAAAAAATCGTATTTGTTACTATAACAATTAGTACTCGTCACTATAGTATCGTTATGTTACTCGTTACCTCTCATGAGAAATTCGGATTTACTGTTTTCAAAATTTTACCTGCTGATCTTATGTTATATCACAGTAACATCGCAATCCATTATGCATCAATTATAATGAAAAAGCAACAAATAGGTGAATAATATTTAAATACAACAATAGATAATAATTTTTAAATAACATTCTCACCATCAATCACCATAAAATAGTTTTGCTTAGAATGTAATTAAACATAAAAAATGAAATAAAACATGGCAAACAAAATTAGAACAACAACAAAAATCTTTTGTTGTTAAAATAAAATTAAACATATTTTAAACAAAACTAAAACAACAAAGAAAATCTTTTTCTTTAGAATGAAATTGAACCTAGAGTACCGCAATTGTTATAGACAGAGTTAACATTTAACATCTGTGACTTGCTCGTCGCGCCATTTCGGTAAAAAAACATATTAAATAAAAACATTTTATGACCGGAATCTCTGGTTCATATTCAAAAATAAAATATTTTCCATTCGCTTTGGTTGAATAGAGGTGCGCCTCTCACTTAATATTTGGCCCGATTAGGAAAAAGTTCTTTCAGATGGTACCGATATAACCATTACTGATACATATTTTTCAGACAAGTTTGAGAGTTCAGGGTATAGAATTGTCCACGCCTGCAACCATCTTGATATTGCGTCATGGTAATTATGCTGCTGCTAACTGTAGAGCTCGAAGCAAACGCTGACATTGGCAAAGCGTCAAAATCTTCCCATATTGAGGTGTAGCTAACGTCGATTCGTTTTCGTTAGGTTCTATTGACTGCTTATGAAAGTTAATTTCATTTTGCAGCTCAGTTTTCAATGCATCTTTGGCAAACTTGTAACTTGATGCATCAAACTTAATGCCATCTTCTAACAGTGCTGCTTTAGATAACACTGGGTGCCTGTAACAATTCTTGAATCTCCTTTTAAATTCCGTCATTATTTTATTTGTTCATTTATTTATTTATTTATTAGATCACCAACAAAGTACACACAGATACATGATAGCACACAGTTCATAAAATAAAAAATAAAAGAAGTGGTACCTCAATTGCAGATGATAACTACATGAACAATATAACAAGGTAACATATATATTATAGCACAAAAAAAAGCAAATAAAAGACAAATCAAAATTTCAAGTTACAAAACAATGAATAAAAAATTAATAAATTAAAATAAAAATAATAATGAAAACCAATATTAATAATTAAGTAAATAATAATAATAATAGCCTTTATCAGACACATTTTTGCTACATTTTAAATTAATGAAATTATCACACTGGTAAATTGACATCGACAACTTAGTCTGTTAGCCACTTTTGGCAAAGGCCTCCTCCATTCCTTTCCATTCTATTTTATTTAGTGCGGTCCTGGTCCATGTATTTCTTGCTGTTGATTTAATTTCATCTTCCCACCTTCGTTTCCTTTTAGCGTTTCTGGGATACCAGAAAACCAAAGTTTTGTTCCATTTCTCAGTACCTCTTATTATATGACCTGCCCATTTCCACTTGAGTTTCCGAATTCTAGTTAATACGTCGTCTACTTTCGTGCGCTCTCTATTGGTTCTATTTTGTATTCTGTCGCTTTTCCTGATATTCGGCATGCTCCTCTCCATCGCTGTTTGGCATGTCTTAATTTTTTCATTTAGTGCTTTGGTGAGTGCCCAAGTTTGACAGCCATAAGTGAGTACAGGCAGCACACAGATATTATATAGCTTATTCTTAACAAACATCTTAGTTTCTTTATTTTTCATAACTTCTTTTAGTCTCCAATAACTTTTCCAAGCGTTACCTATTCTTGTGTCTATTTCTTTTGACATTGAATTAGTTGGTGAGATGAGTTGGCCTAAGTAAGTGTTCTCTTTTACATATTTGATGGGTTCACCATTTAATACAATAGGGTCTTCGGTAGCGTTTGTCAATACTTTGGTTTTAAAGGTATTCATAGTTAGACCAACTTTGTGGCTTTCTATATCCAGGTCCAGTAGCATATTTTGAAGGCAGGCACTTGATACAGCGAATATAATGATATCGTCAGCAAATCGTAGGTGGGTAAGCTATTCTCCATTTATGTTTAAACCATAGTGGTCCCATTTAACTTTGCGAAAGACGCTTTCTAAAACCGCAGTAAATAATTTGGGAGATAGGGGGTCTCCTTGGCGTACGCCTCTATTAATTTTTATTTCTTTTCCTTGTATTTCTTACTTTATTTTAGCTATACTGTTTGCGTATATATTTTTCAAAATTCTTATGTATTTATGTTCAACTCAACGACGTCAAAGATTTGCCTTAACTGGTTTACTGTTGAGAATTTAAGGCGTTAAATCCGGCTTGTTCTCTAGGTTGGTTCTCGTCTAGAGTTCTAGTTATTCTGTGAAGAATAACCTTTGCAAATACTTTGTATATATTGGATATTAGGCTTATAGGTCTATAGTTATTTATTTGACTCTTATCACCCTTTTTATGGAGAAGTATTATAGTGGAATTCTTCCACTGAGATAGTATTGTTTCGGTTTGTAGTATGTCATTATAAATAAGTTTTAGTATAGGTACAACAACTTTTTACAGTCGGTTAGTAGTTCATTGCTGATGTGGTCGGGTCCAGGGGCTTTGTCTGTTTTCTGTTCACTTACTATCAGGTGGCCCATATTGTTTTGTTTGTAATATCAATCAATTTTAACCTTTTTTCTAGAAGTTCATTTGTTTTTGTATGAATAATTAAGTATTACTTATTAATGGCATTATGGACCTTCTAAATTTAAGTAATTTTCTAATATTTTGGAATAAACAGCGTTGAATTTTTTAGTTTATATGATCTCTGTGAAATCGTTTTGAGTCAATTGAAGCACACCAAGCTACACTTATCAACATTGAGACTCATGCCGTTGTCTTCACACCATGTATTTAAGCAATCTAAATCGTAATCTGAAGTAAAGCCACGTCACTGGGCGAAGAAATGGTTCGAAAGAATTTAAGATCATCCACAAATAGCATGAAACTGGAATTCGTAAAGAAAACATTATATCGTTAATGAATATGTTAAAAAGAATTGGTCCTAAATGTAAGCCTTGTGGGACTCCAGAAATAGCCTGAAATGATTTATATTTATAACCATTGTCTACCACTAGTGATTCTCTTTTGTTAAGATAGGATTGAAACCACTCCTAAAAACATCCCGAGATGCCATATTCAGACATAAGAAGCCTAACGTGGGGAACCTTGTCGAACGCTTTACTGAAGTCAGTGTAAATAACATCAACTACCTGACGAGAATCAACAGCAGTCGATATGGCATTAATGAATGATACAAGATTGGTTGTCATAGACCTACATTTGAAAAAACTTGCTCAATAATAACATAACTTTTTCTGGAGTCTCTCCTCCTACTACTTTTAACCATTGTTTAGCAAAATTTAAATAATTATATAACGTAAGAATATCATCATTATACGTTGTTCAAAATTTAAAAGTTCTTTTGGATCTATAGACTTACAAGTACTTTTGAATCGTCAAGCGCTACTACCGAATCGGAATGTGGATTCTACCGAGAAGAACCGGCAAGAAACTCAGTAGTTACTCTTTTTTGTACAAAAATAATTTTTGTACTAAAAACGAGATCCCGCAATCATTCAAACCACGCATTGCAATGCCTGGATCCTAAATGCACTAAGTATGTTTTGCAGACGATGCAACGTGGCAATACAAACATTTTGTCATAAAATAAATATTAACGTTTGTCATTAATAAATATATGTCGGGAAACATCGTTCTCATTGACATCATCATTAGGGCCTAGCCACACTTTCTGGCGGTGCGGCGCGCGGTGCTGCGGGAGACGCGGCAGGCGGCGTGATTTGTGCTGGTATGCCATAGCTAGACTAGTTACGACCGCGGTGGCGTCAGCAATGAACGTATTTAGAGAACGGCTAAACTATTAAAATGACCCTATCAAAAGTGGCACAGTATTGCCTTGAAACATATTGCCGCTCGATAAAGCCCACGGCGCCGCAGCGTGGATGTGGTGTCGCCGCAGGCAACGGGCTTGCCCGATGTCGCCGCCGCTGCGGAGACCCCCGTGTTGTGGAGGCGGTGACGTCACTGACGGTATGACGGCGTTAGCAGTGGTGGTGGAGGATGTAGCAATGAAGAAGGGAATGAAAGAAAGAAAGGGAATGAAAGGAAGGGAAGGGAAGGGTAAATTGTGCCCAAATTAATTTGCTTGGGCAACACATTGTATCTTTAAAAAGAAAAGGTACCTTGTATAGAATAAGAAGGAATAAAATCCAACGTAATTTGATATGTGGCAGAAATTTGGGATGGAAAGACTGTACGTGCAGAATCTCTAGTCGAGGATGGTAGATTCTCTTTGATCGTGGAGCCTGAAAAATATGAAGAACATGAATACACTTGTTAATAGAAGAAAATACACTAATAAACAAAGACTACAAGCAAAAAATAAACTAGCATCGAAACCTCTCTCATTAATTCCAGCTTAAACAATAACAGCAGTCAAACCCATTACGCCCAACACCCTCTCTTCTGAAGCACTGAGAGTTTGTCTTCTGCTTGGGCCAGCACCAGTACCAGAAGCATCACCACGTATCGCCAAAGCTTTTTCTTAGTTATTTGTTAATTTTTGTTATGAACGTTTTCATCAATCATTTCCTAGTCTTTGAAGTAAGCTGATTGATAATAATGAAAGAATGAATGAAAATCTTCTTCTTCTGCCTAGCGTTTTCCCGGCCTAGTAACGCCAGGGTCCGCTTTCCTGCATCTATGCCTCCACTTTGCCCGATCTAAAGCGTCCTCCTTAGTGAGATCATGCTCTCTCATATCGTCCCTTACAACATCGAGCCAGCGCTTTTTGGGCCTGCCGCGGGGTCTAGGGCCTTCGACAACAAAGTCCAGGCATCGGTTCCTGACATAGTCTGGTGGTCTGCGGCTAATGTGGCCAAACCAACGCAGACGGCTTTCCTGCAACTTATCCGCTACATCGCAAACTCCAAGGCTGTGGTAGCCTTGGAGTGCTCGTTAAGAATGCGATCTAGTCGCGTTACGCCACACATCCACCGCAGCATCTTCATTTCCGCGACGTGAAGTTGCTGAACGTGTCTCGCGAGAGCTGGCCACGTCTCGCTGCCGTACAATAAGACTGGTCGGATGATGCATTTGTACACAAGGCCCTTTAATTTCACCGGTATCCTGTGATCACAGATAACCCTGGTGACTTCCCGCCATTTGGCCCAGGCTGCGTTTATTCGAGCTCTGAGGTCGTGGTCGATTATACCAGACTCGTGCAGTACGGACCCGAGGTATTGAAACTTTTCCGTCTTGATAACGGATTCTCCGCCTATCTTTATGGGTTCGGGGTCCGTACTGCCAGAGGCCATATACTCGGTCTTCGCAACATTAACATAAGACCTCCCCTCTCTAGCACTCCCTTCCACTGGCTCACCTTTTGCTCCAATACCTGTTTGTCCTCATCTACAAGTGCAATGTCATCAGCATACATCATGAGCCAGGGAGACGGCTAATGGGCTTTCACTGTCACAGCGTCAAGCACAACACTGAATAGAAAAGGATTCAGGGCTGAGCCTTAGTGGACACCAACTGTGATCGGGAAAGGGTGTGTGTCGCCAACGGCGGTCCTTACTATTGATTCCGAATTATGGTACATGTCTCGGATAATGTCAATATAGATTTGTGGCACGTTCTTCATCTTCAAAGCCCACCATATAATTTGGCGTGGGACGCAGTCAAATGCCTTTTGCAGGTCTAGAAACGCCATGTACAGCGGCTTCTTCTTTTCCCTGTGGGCCTCGGCCAGTATTCTTAGGGCGAAGATGGGGTCTATGGTTCCATAGCCTGGGCGAAACCCATATTGACATTCCAAGACAGTACATTCTTGCCGGAGCCTTGAATCGATTACGCGTTCGAAGAGTTTCATGGTGTGGCACATAACCTTAATACCGCGGTAGCTTTCGCAGTCCTGTACACTACCTTTGCCTTTATATACTGGAGTAATGATACACAATCTCCAAGAATTGGGCATCTTTCTTTTCATTCATTTTCTATTTTACTCTCTAGAGTTATATTTTTATTTGTTAAGAACGTTAGGTCAGTTTTAATCATATCTTGTTCTATTGTAAGAGACTCAGTAGTCGACTTTATATTACTTTATTGTGTTTTAATTACAGTAATATCATCCGTGATTTTTTCTATGAAGTGTTTTGGACTGTTAGTTATTAATGTCAATGTTGACATAATATTAGACATTTGCTGCCGTATTTCACTCAATTCATCCCTTATATGGTCATCCTGTTCATAATGTTTCCGTTTGCTGCGAAACGTTGTTTTAGTTGCGCCCGAAAATTCTTCTGTCGAATTCACTTTTGTAAGGTTCGGTTGTGATTCACTCCGTACTACGCTTGTGGCACTTCCAGTTGGAGATCTTACTACACTCATGTTGTTCTGTCACTTGCGTATGACGTTGTGCGTAGAGGACGAAAAATTATGAGCTCGTCTCGTTTCGCCGAGGTGGCGAGTGGAGGGCTAGTCCGTCACCGGCTTGAGGTATTATAATGTCAAAGGTCGTAACAACTCACAATATTTGTTGTCTCATCTCCTGATCTAACAACGCAGAATCAGAGTCAGACCCTTGTAAAATCGAAAGAATACGCTGTCGTTCTGCCTCTTCTCGATCAATTTTTTTCTAAGTACCTACAAAAAACACAAATAAAATACATTGAACTATATATCAGCAACTTTAATTGTAAACAACAACAAAAAACAACTATGAAAAGATAAATACACCGAACTTACGTTAGCTACAGTCGGAAGGCCGAAAAAAAAACAAAAACTTTTAAAACTAATTTAATTAATTCAAATTAATTTTACAATTAAACTTAATGTACAACCAACTCGATGTAAGCTTTACAATATAATAATGCTGAGAAAGTTATAATAAAGAAACTTATTTCAAAATTGCAATTTAGCATTCCCGATAAATGCACATTATCGTTTGGTTCGATGGAAATCTACGTCAGCTATCTTCCTGGAGCCGCAGCTCAACATTTGAAACAAGTGCGTACTTAGCTCAAAAGATCTGTGGCATACTTCATAGGTTGTCTACCATTTGTTTTCGCCGCTCACCGCTTGCCGCGCCGTAATCCGCGCCGCTGTTGGCTGTGGCCAGGGGGTTTATGGTTGCAGGCTTAGTAGGCATAATCGGGGTAAAATGGGAGCACAAAAGTTTTGTGGAGTGTTTTTTTTTGGAAGGATCTCCTTGAGACGGTTGTAATGAGCCGTCGCAAGGGGGGTTTTATTGAGGGGAATGGTAGGTTCCCTGGACCCTCACCTGTCAGCTAGCTCCTGAGTGGTGTTTCTGCTCCTCAGCGGACTCTTCAGTTATGTCGCGTCCGCAGCGGCGCTCTATGCGGTATACCACGAACACGAGTTTCGCGTTGCCGCGTGCAGACCACGTGGATTTTAAGGTTATTTTCTTGTATATGCTCACCTTATTAACTCCGCCGGTTCTTGTCCGATCTTTTCGTGGAACCCCCTACTTCTGCGGATAGGTGTTTATCCGCTCTTATCGGATATTTAACATTTTTTTTATAGTTGACACACCTAGGAGCTATTCGCTTGGGAGTTTGCTGTCTTCTCCCTCAGGAACTGTTAGTAGTGGAGCGCCACAAACACTTATCCCGGCGAATCACACCTTATTTATTCACGCAAACTCGTTTTTATCGCGATCGGCACGGATTTGGAATATTTACGAGTTTTTGACGCGGAGCCGATGTTTTTATGACCGTGTATAGGCGAGTACTCTGCGAGTGTACATGGATTAAAAGGGTTAAAGGAGGTGGAGGGGTAAATTGTGACAAAACTAAAATGATATATTTTTATCTGGATAAGTTCATTCGTTATCCATTTGTATGACAAATGTGGCTGGACGAGACCTTAATGTTAATTGTCAGTTCATCGAAAAATGGCGTCTTGAAGGTCGGCAAAACTGTTTCCGTAATTTTGGAAGTAGTTAAAGCGGATTTAAGTAGTTAAGTGGAATATTGTTGTATTATAAATGAATATATGTCGTTAACTGTTTGTTGTGCATAATACAGCGAAGTTATCAGCAATTCACTTGGAATATTTATAGATACGGTTTGTTTTTATCTATTCCTATTGTAATTGGAATAGTTTTTTTTTATTTAGTCCACAAAACTGACTACAATTATACAATCAACAATGACATACAATAATACATTTAACTGAAAATATTTACTATTATATTATATATATTATATATATTGAGTCTTCTCGATGTGGACATTACATGCTTATATGAGGGCTTAAAAGCAAAAAAAAATACATTAGCACACACACACATTACAGTAATTACAGAGTAACATTAGAACCAACATAAGAAAACTTATAAAAATATCATCTATAAAATAAAAATAAATAACTAAAAAGCAAAACAGAAATATACTAAACTAAAAAGTAACTAAATAATATAAAAATAGAACTAAAAATTAACCCATCTGTGTAGACATTTTCTTTTTAATGGCCCTGATCGTATAAATCGTTCGTTAAAGATATCTATAGTATCTCTAAAACAGTTAGCATAAGATAGCATTCTATACAGCGGACCATGCTGACCAAGATTGCTTCTTGTATGAGGCAAACAAAACGTCTTGCGATTCTGTAAGCAGCTAACGTCACGAGGCACTGCGAAACTTAAACGCTCGAGCAGTTCAGGTGCATCAATTAGGCCATTTATTAATTTAGACAAAAAAATTACATCTGCAACGTACGTTTTTTTAATCATCATTGTGCAACGTTCTCGCAATAACTCGTAAGTAAATTTATCCATTAAATTATTATATATCTTGCGTTTATGATGGACTTTAGCCTTTTCGCGTAGTGCCCTTATTAGAGGAGCTGTGTACCATATCGGATAATGATTTTGGTTTGCGCATGGGTGTGTGTTTATAGATAATAGGCATTAATATATTGTAGAAAATATTTAGTTTTTCATCAACAGAATTCGTATTTGTTAATAATAATGGCCAATTTATTTGATCTAATTCATTACATACATGTAATTACATACGTGTAATTTGTTTTACGGTCATTCTTGGCTGGACACACTTGGCACCTTTTGCGAACATTTCAAGACCGAGGCCTGGTTTCTTTTTAAATCGCCTGCGTTTTGTTTTTAAGCAACTATTATTAATTTTGTTTATTTTTAAGCCATTAATGGCAGCTACGTTCAATGAGGCACAAAAAACTGCCAATGGCCACCTTTTAGAATTACGACTTACGTCGTACATAGCACTTAGCTCCTCGGCTACATCCACACCACATTTTGTCGTGTTACAATATGTATATATTTCAGGCTTGCGCTGTTCTCTTGTTGCTTCATCAACGGCGTCAAAGAAAACGCAAACGTCTACCATCCGTTCGTCTATATCTGATCGTACGTAAGCATCAAGTGACCGTATTCACTATAATGAAATCTTACTCGGTAATAAATGTTACACTCACGATAACAATTAATTTATAATTATTATTATATATTAAGATTAACTAAACAACAACTGCATCCACTATCACACATTCGAAAGTTTAAAACAATTTTACAAATTGTAGTTAAACATCATTATTGCTACGGCGACGGCACGCGGCACGATATGCTTCTTACGGTGGGCCGCGGGAGCCACGCTTACACTGCTGACATTGCATCGACCAATCAACGAGCGAAGCTCACACTGCGGATATTTCATCGACCAATCATTGAGCGACGCTTACACAAACAGATAAACGAATATCGAAAGATTGACATATATTATCTGTAACGAAGACCGTTCAAAACAGTTGTACCATTCGAAAAATCAAACAGGTTTCACAGAATATATAACCGCGTAAAATAACTTTTTTTTAAATAATTAATGATAAAAATATTACTGATTTTGTTTGATCATCTCCCGCTGCCTTCCCGTCAGTGCAAGTCCAATCGCGTGCTCTATGTATCGTTCACGTAATCCAATATACTCATCGATACTTACTCGTGACTTCCCGTAAAAAATCGGAACTCGAAAAAACCGTGGCACTCAATCATCGCCACTACATTACTTCAAAATACTGATTGTAATTACTTTAATGTCGATTATTATAATATAGTTGTTAATGTGTATTTAAGATTGTGTCACAGGTATGGGCCGACATACCATGTCTGAACTCGCTATTAACCGCGAAGCTTTCAATCAGTTTAGCCAACTTTAAATAATGCTGAGAAAGTTATAATAAAGAAACTTATTTCAAAATTGCAATTTAGTATTCCCGATAAATGCACATTATTGTTTGGTTCGAGGGAAATCTACGTCAGCTATCTTACTGGAGCAGGTTTGCGTAACTCTGATAATAATAAAAATAATATACATACAAAATGGCGCGACTTTTTACACTTTTGGTTGAGAAGGAGTCCGAATGTGAAACTAACGCTTAGCAATATGTTCGATAGTCTACTAACGGAACGAAATAAAAGTCACTAGTCTATTCGGACACACGTATAATTCACTACATAATAAATAATGTTTTAGGGATTGGAAATTTTTGAATAGCTTCTATTTTAGATTGATCAGGTTTTAAACCATCTTTATTTAAAACATGACAAAAAAATCGATTTCGTCTGTCATAAATACACATTTATTTAATTTAAGGTTAGCTTTTCTTAAGGCTTCAAAAACTTGTTGCACTCTAATTATATGGTCTTGTTTTGTTTTTGAATATACTATAATATCATCTAAATAAACTAAGCAAATGTTACGCGAGATTTCCCTTTTTAAAACGTTGTTCATCATACGTTGAAATGTCGCGGGCGCCTTTTTTTAAACCAAAAGGCATATGAAGAAATTCATAATGACTGCGTACTAAAGGTTGTTTTTCTATTGAATCTCTATCCATTAAGATTTGATAATATCTCGATGTGAGGTCTAACGTCAAGAAATAATTATTTCCTTGTATTTTAGAAAATAACTCTTCAATATTTGGCAAAGGAAATTTATCAGACTTTGTTTTTTCATTAAGACTACGATAATCGATTACCATTCTCCACTTTTTTAAACCAGATTGACCTAATTTTTTTGGAAAGATGTGTACTATATACGACCCAGGGGATTACGAAGGCATTTTTATTTTTTCGTTTCACAATTTATTTATTTGTTTATTTACTTCTTCCTGTTGAGTTAGAGGTAGCCTAAAAGGACGTTGATAAATAGGTTCATTATCTGTTAAATTAATGTTATGTTTAATAGATGTAGTTGCACTAATTGGTACATTTTCAGTAAATGAATCATTATAGGTTTCATATAAATCTTTTATATTTAACAAATTATCATTTGTCAATTGGTAAACTAAAATTTCATTCGGTGGCAAAATTAATTTACGTTCCTTTAGATCACTTTTTGCATCCATTTGCTCTAGCTGTCATCCATTGAGGGGCATTCAATCCATTGAGGGACATAGGAAAACAGAGGATGCTTCTATGAAGAAACATCCTCTGTTTTCCTATGTGACATTCTATTTTGAATATTTTGTCCTATAAAAGAATGGCACTTCAAACAAATAGTTTCACCATACCAACATGTATTTTTCAAATGTAGGTCTATGACAACGAATCTTGTATCATTCATTGACGCCATATCGATAGTCTATACGTCGAACCCCTAGCACCCGACATTGTTAAAACATCGTGCATCGATCGCATAACTACATATAATTATCACCACATTCAGGAATGTTCCCTCATGCTACATGAGCCCACCCTTGACACCTGGTGCATTGTATTCAGTCCTTCTCATGGTTCTCTAAGTACACTACACAAGAAGTGTTTATACTAGTGTTAGGTTTTAATGGTTTTTTTTTTAACTTTATCTCCTTTCTCATTTCTTTTGCCTTTAACCTTCAAACCTTTGGTCAGTTTTCCCTTCCCTTCTTCCAGTACTTTGTAATTTGGTTTAAATTTTTGCTTTTCATTCTCTTTTTCTTGAGCAGTTTCTTTGTTGGGTAATGAAGTTAAAATTTGACTTCGTTCACATTTTCTTTTACGTGCTTCTGATCTTTTTCTGGCAGCATTTGGCAACGGCGATAATTTATGGACAGCTTGGACAACGTCCAGATCAAAGCTAGTTGAAGGTTGAGGATTGCTTACTGTAGGTTGTGGTGAGATTTCCATAGATAGTTTTGTGAATTGTTACATTTTGGGGTATAGATGAGCTACCATCCAAGGCTAAATCAGTGGAAATTGCAGCACCTTCCTCACAGGAGCTTCACGTATTTAACGAAGTCCCTGACTCTTCTTCTGGTGTATTGGTCATGTCTGCAGCTAAATAATCAATATCAGTAAACATGTCAAAATGCCCGTCAGACGAATATATGCCCGTGCATTTAAAGCCAGTTACCGCAATTTTCATCCATATTCACTACAAAATTATTCAATACTGTTGAAGCGCACATTGTTTTTAGAATGGCAACATTATTTTATTTTGTCTACGTATAATTTTCTTTTTTACCTACCTACAAATTATTCTTATTCAATATCTTTCTTGTAACGTTAATGAACAATAAATCTATCTTGAAAACAATAATTTTTTGATTTCCACAATCTCAAAACGAATACATTTGGCGACCGTGTGACAAAACGAATACATTAATTGCAATTTACAGCACAGAGCTCCATTATGCATTTCAGGATCAGCGGAATTGGGTCACGCTGCTCCTGGATGGCCACCAGAACCTGGTTAAGGGTGCTGATTACGTTAGTCAGTCTTGGGTCCAAGGGGGCCATCCGCTTCGCCTTCGTGTCCCTAACAGGGGCAGCGACCACGGTGGGCTCGGACGGTTTTTTGGGTGGCGGTGATGATGTCGATGCCGTTTTTGTTTTGATTGAGGGCACTGGGGTTGGTACAGCCTTAGGTGGCTTGCGTTGGCGTTTTCTGCCCCTTGCGTTCCCGCTCTGCGGTCCTTTGTCTCTTTAATGAAGACCGGACACGAAGTGTTATTCGCGGTGTGTGCGCTGACGCAGTTGGCGCACGTCGGGGGTTCCTTCAGGGAGCGCTGGCAGTCCCTGGCCGCGTGGTTCTCCCCGCAGCGCACACAGGCAATGGGCTTGTGGCAGTTGTGGGAAGAATGCCGGAAATGCTGGCAGCGGTGGCATTGTGCGGGTCCCTTGCGGCCGCGCCATGCCTCGATGGTGATCCCGTGCATACATAGGAGTTCGTTCACTTCGTATATGCCCGGGATGAGGTCTGGTGACCGCTGCAATTGAGCGAACATTAGACATCCTGGTCTTCCTGGGCGAGCGGGGATCGTCCGCATATGTTCCGGAACATAGTCTAGTCCGCGGAGCTCTGCTTCGACTAATGCCGGTTCGGTATTGACCGGCGGGCCACGTATTGCCACTTTGACGCTCCTTTCTGCCGGGAGCAAGTAGCAGAACCAGGAGATTCCGACGGTACTTTCCAGCTGGGTCAGGTACCGTTGGATTTGGCGGAACTCCTGGTCCGATTTCGGAATGAAACGGACGCCTTTTCCGAACGGCCGTCCGTTTGGGGTGTATCCGAGCAGCTTTTTCAGCTCTCGCAAGTGCATTGACCAGTCGGGTAGTGCTTCCACAATGAGGGGCGGGTAGCGACTGGATGATTTCGGCGCATTTGCGCCATCCGCATTGGTATCGGTAGCAGCGGCAGTGGTAGGAGCAGAGGTGTTGCTGTTTGACGATTTCTTTTTTGACGCGGTCGCAGCCGCGTACGTCGAGCCGAGTGTAGTCGGGTCGGATGTTGCCGCGTTTGTCTCCTTCGGGGATTCCAAAAGCGGCATGCAGGGCGGTGCAAGCACTGGAGACTTCTCTCCTAATTCCTTTGGGGGAGAGGGGAAACACCCCTCTGTGATGTTCGGCAGCGGGGCGGGGAAGCGTGGAATGCGCGCTGGCTTCGATGTTGCCTGCAGAGGCACAGTGGGTGTTAATACATAACGAATAATCTTTTTAAAGGAAAGGGGGATTCAACTAGGGTTTAATATAAATAATAAAACAACTCATTTAATATATGATCACTATTTTAGTAAGTGTATAAACATACAGTAATGAAAAAAATAATTCATTTACCTAACTCACGAAATATTAAGGATACATACAATATGCCCTAAAATCATACAACCTCACGCTAAACGTAACGTACTTTAATTTAAATTAAAAATCGATTTAAAATATTACTTTTTATGTTATCTTTAAAAAAAATCCTTTACAACTCGCATCGTGGAAATCTATATATCTTGAACTCTGCGTAATTTACATTATTGGGTCTTTTTAGGTTCGACTTTCGACTAATAAACATTTAATAATAACATTATTGAAAAAAAAAACAAACGAATAGTGTCCAATTTAATTTTATTTACACATCGAAGAATGAAAGAGTATGTACGTTCAGTCGAGATTCTAAATATGAAAAGTTATTCTTTTTTTTATTAACTTCTCTTCACCAAAAGGAGCCAAGTATTCGCAGAGCTTTGGACAGGGCGTAGCCCCCTTAGAGCCTACTCGCCGAATATATTATTATATATTATGTTATATTTCTGTATATAACTCCGATATCCAGAGAATAATTCTTAAGATGTACCCAGAGGTCCCACCCACCCAGATTGTCATCCAAGCATTTTTCTTCGATTAAATAATGATTTAGGTTCTTCTGTATAAAAAGAGAAACTCCGCCACCTCGTGCATTACACTTGTAATTGAAATAGTGTACATAACCATTATTTGGCGTCTTTTAGCTTCATAGTTTGATTTTATCCACGTTTCCGTCACAACTATTACATCCAGAGGATTTTTAAATGACTGAATTACACATTTTAGTTCATCTAATTTGGTTGACTTAACAAGGCTCCGAGCATTCGTATAAAGTAATCTAATAGATTTTTTGCTACTTAGGACATTTTTATAAGAATCAGTAATCTGGTAGGAGATAATGTTATCTAAAGGTGAAATATATTTATTGTTTTGATTAGTTTCTATTTTTCTTAGTTTTTTCGTGCAGATTCAGTGATTTTAGGAATTCCTTTTATATATTTTATAATAAGATGCTTATTGCCTTTGTCGTGTTCGTATTTAAGTTTTTTTCGTTTTTTTCGTTTTAATTGTTTTTGCTGTAAAGGTGTCTGATCAGAATATATTTTTAAATCAGTTAGACTTTTTTCTTACGTAATAGGGTGAATGTTGTTTATTTTGATTTAAATATTATTTTAATAGGACGGTTATATTTAGGATCATATTTTCCGGAAGATTCTTTCAGGTTCTGGACACTCTGTAACAATTCTGTTTATGGGTTTGCTTACTTCTGTCTTATCTTTCTCGATTCTTTCATCTTTATTGGTTGCAACTTGTTCCGGAATTCCAACAAGTATTATATTTTCACTTCTTAATTCTCGTTCTTCAATTTCTGTTATTACATTTTCACTGATATTATAAGAATCTTTTTCTAAAGATGCATCGGTTTTTCAACCAAAGATCGAAGGTTTTCTATTTTACTCTCTAGAGTTATATTTTTATTTGTTAAGCACGTTAGGTCAGTTTTAATCATATCTTGTTCTATTGTAAGAGACTCAGTAGTCGACTTTATATTACTTACTTGTGTTTTAATTACAGTAATATCATCCGTGATTTTTTCTATGAAGTCTTTTGGACTGTTACTTTTTAATGTCAATGTTGACTTAATATTAGACATTTGCTGCCGTATTTCACTCAATTCATCCCTTATATGGTCATCTTGTTCATAATGCTTCCGTTTGCTGCGAAATGTTGTTTTAGTTGCGCCCGAAAATTCTTCTTTCGAATTCACTTTTGTAAGGTTCGGTGGTGATTCACTCCGTACTACGCTTGTGGCAATTCCAGTCGGAGATCTTACTACAGTCATGGTGTTCTGTGTAACTTACGTATGACGGGACGAAAAATTATGAGCTCGTCTCGTTTCGCCGAGGTGGCGAGTGGAGGGCTAGTCCGTTACCGGCTTGAGGTATTGTAATGTCAAAGGTCGTAACAACTCACAATAGTTGTTGTCTCATCTCCTGGTCTAACAACGCACTCAGAGTCAGACTCTTATAAAATTGAAAGAATTCGCTGTCGTTCTATCTCTTCTCAATCCATTTTTTACTAAGTACCTACAAAAAACACAAATAAAATACATTGAACTTTATATCAGCAACTTTAATTGTAAACAACAACAAAAAAACAAATATGAAAGGATAAATACACCGAAGTTACGTTAGCTACAGTCGGAAGGCCGAAAAAAAAAAACCAAAACATTTTAAAACTATAATAATAATAATAATATCCTGGGACATTTTTCACACACGGCCATCTGATCCCAAATTAAGCTTATACAAAGCTTGTGCTATGGAAACCAGCAACCGATATACTACATATACTACTTTTCTTTTGTAAATACATACTTATATAGATAATTATACCCAGACTCAGAACAAACAGACATGTTCATGCACACAAATGTCTGACATTGTTTTAGACATTAGTGTAATTTAATCAATTCAAATTAATTTTACAATTAAACTTAACGTACAACCTACTCGATGTAAGCTTTACAATATAATACTGGTGAGAAAATTATATTAAAGAAACTTATTTCAAAATTGCGATTTAGCATTCCCGATAAATGCACATTATTGTTTGGTTCGATGGAAATTACATCAGCTGTCTTCCTGGAGCAGGTTTGCGTAACTCTAATAATAATAAAAATAATATACATACAATATGAGTGTTCTACCATATTAATGCTTAACGCGGCTTCTCCTTCTAACTTGCTCAACAATAAAATAGCTTTTTCTGGAGTCTCTCCTCCTACTACTTTTAACCATTGTTTAGCACAATTTAAATAATTATATAACGTAAGAATATCACCGTTATACGTTGGTACAAAATTTAAAACTTCTTTTGGATCGCTAAAATCGCTAGACAAATTATTTGTCGAACTTTCAATACCCTCTATATTAGAAGGAGGGTGATTCACATCACTCTTATTTTTATATACACAAGTAGGGGGTTTTAGATAGAAAGGAATTTTGAAAAGGATATTCGACTCAGTACTTACAGCAAATTAATACTGATTGTTGTCCTCAGCATTCTCTTTCTTCTTTTGACGTTGCTATTTCTTTTGTAGTCCTCAGCAATGGTATTAAGATACTTCGTAAAACTTTTGAACGGGATTTTATGATCGCGTTTATATTTTTAATGAATTTAGCGAAGTTTCTACGCTGCTGAGCCCCACGTTGGGTCAAATATGATCAAAATATTTGAAAAATAAATACTTTAAGAAAATAATTTTATTAAATATTTAATAAAATTAACAAAACTATACTAAAACTACTCTACTAAGTACGGTGAGTGAATCCTGTGTTCTCTTCAGTATTAAGTCTTTTTATAGGCAGCCGGAGTGGTGGGACGCAGTACAAAGCGATATCTAGAAATGTTCCTTTGTCTTTTTAATTACTTCATTGCTTTCGTTGGGTCTTTGTGTTCGTTCTTCAAAGTCCAGGGTGTTAACACAATGTTTTCAACCTGATCCTCCTTCGTTGATGTAATATTATTTATATTATTTTTAAAACTATATTCTTTTGTATTTGGGTGGCGTGACTCATGTCTGCAGCCAAATAATCAATATCAGTAAACAAATGCATGTCAAACGGATATATGCCCGTGCATTTAAATCCAGATACCGCAATGTCCATCCTAGCTGCATAAGTGAATTCATCAGAGACTGGACCGGCTATATCGATCCGTTATGCAAGATCCAGGATCAAGCTCACCCACTGATCACATTTTTGGTTATAGGCGTCTTTGAAAGGCTTCTTGAATGTTCTGTCCAGAGTTTGGATCGTGTGCGTGATGTGAGGTGGGGTGCTTATTAAGTGGATGCTATTTTCTTTACAAATTTATAACGGCTAGTGTCTTGTGACTGCAATGGCCACAACAAGTGCCAACGTCTTTACTAAGTGGCACCTCGCGGCGAACTGACTAGATTGAGTGATAGCGATGTTAGGGTGAATGAATACGACAGAAGTTAGGCGTTTGTTGCGTCTTTCAATTATTTGTCTCTGAGAATTGTTACTAGCCCATATTAAAGCACTAGCCCAGATTTAGTTATTTTCCTTTACATACATAATAAATCAAATCAAATTGAAGTGGTATGGCGATATATACCACTTACTTATAATAATTAATTAGTTCGAAGTACTGACGGTAAGAACAAAAAGTCAAACGAATTTAGATTTTGTTTATTGAACACTGTGATCAAGCGTATACAAAAGAATGCATTATTACTTTAAGGGCTATACACTATTTATACACAAACACACGCATGCGCATGAGTGGCCACGCCTATAAGTGACGTAGTCAGTCGTAGCCAATAGACTCACGGGCGACCATCTTGTCTTTCGGCGTTCAAACAAAAGACGTTATGCGATCATCTCGGCGGGTGTGGCCTAAAGTATCTTGTGTGAACGTACGAGGTGGCGTGTCTTTTAGCGCGCATTCAAGTGTACGAATATACTTGCTTGCCAGCTAATTAAATTACATATTTGCTACAAAATTATTCAAAACAAAATATTTTTTTATCGAATAGACTTTCACAAGTACTTATGAATCGTCAAGCGCTACTACCGAATCGGAATGTGGATTCTAACGAGAAGAACCGGCAAGAAACTCAGTAGTTACTCTTTCTTGTACAAAAATATTTGTATCAATTACATACAATTAGTTCCTGCACGAGATCCCACAATCATTTAAACCACGCATTGCAATGCCTGGATCCTAAATGCACTAAGTATGTTTTGCAGACGATGCAACGTGGCAATACAAACATTTTGTCATAAAATAAAATATAAACATATAAATTAATAAATATATGTTGGGAAACATCATTCTCATTGACATCATCATTAGGGCCTGTCCACACTTTCTGGCGGTGCGACGCGCGGTGCTGCGGGAGACGCGGCAGGCGGCGTGATTTGTGGTGGTATGCCATAGCTAGACTAGTTACGATCGCGGTGGCGTCAGCAGTGTACGTATTTAGAGAACGGCTAAACTATTAAAATGACCCTATCAAAAGTAGCACTGTATTGCCTTGAAACATATTGCCGCTCGATAAAGCCCACGGCGCCGCGGCGTGGATGTGGTGTCGCCGCAGGCAACGGGCTTGCCCGATGTCGCCACCGCTGCGGAGACCCCCGTGTTGTGGAGGCGGCGACGTCGCTGACGGCATGACGGCGTTAGCAGTGGTGGTGGAGGATGTAGCAATGAAGAAGGGAATGAAAGAAAGGAAGGGAATGAAAGGAAGGGAATGAAATGAAGGGAAGGGAAGGGTAAATTGTGCCCAAATTAATTTGCCTGGGCAACATATTGTATCTTTAAAAAGAAAAGGTACCTTGTATAGAATAAGAAGGAATAAAATCAAACAGAATTTGATCTGTGGCATAAATTTGGGATGGACAGACTGTACGTGCAAAAACTCTGGTCGAGGATGGTAGATTCTCTTTGATCGTGGAGCCTGAAAAATATGAAGAACATGAATACACTTGTTAATAGAAGAAAATACACTAATAAACAAAGACTACAAGCAAAAAATAAACTAGCATCGAAACCTCTCTCATTAATTCCAGCTTGAACAATAACAGCAGTCAAACCCATTACGTCCAACACCCTCTCTTCGGAAGCACTGAGAGTTTGTCTTCTGCTTGGGCCAGCACCAGTACCAGAAGCATCACCACGTATCGCAAAGGCTTTTTCTTAGTTATTTGTTAATTTTTGTTATGAACGTTTTCATCAATCATTTCCTAGTCTTTGAAGTAAGCTGATTGATAATAATGAAAGAATAAATGATAATCTTCTTCTTCTGCCTAGCTGTTTCCCGGCCTAGTAACGCCAGGGTCCGCTTTCCTGCATCTATGCCTCCACTTTGCCCGATCTAAAGCGTCCTCCTTAGTGAGATCATGCTCTCTCATATCGTCCGTTACAACATCGAGCCAGCGCTTTTTGGGCCTGCCGCGGGATTTAGGGCCTTCGACAACAAAGTCCAGGCATCGGTTCCCGACATAGTCTGGTGGTCTGCGGCTAATGTGGCCAAACCAACGCAGACGGCTTTCCTGCAACTTATCCGCTACATCGCAAACTCCAAGGCTACCACGGATGTGCGCGTTACGAATGCGATCTAGTCGCGTAACGCTACACATCCACCGCAGTATCTTCATTTCCGCGACGTGAAGTTGCTGAACGTGTCTCGCGAGAGCTGGCCACGTCTCGCTGCCGTACAATAAGACTGGTCGGATGATGCACTTGTACACAAGTCCCTTTAATTTCACCGGTATCCTGCGATCACAGATTACCCTGGTGACTTCCCGCCATTTGGCCCAGGCTGCGTTTATTCGAGCTCTGAGGTCGTGGTCGATTATACCAGACTCGTGCAGTACGGACACGAGGTATTGAAACTTTTCCGTCTTGATAACAGATTCTCCGCCTATCTTTATGGGTTCGGGGTCCGTACTGCCAGAGGCATATACTCGGTCTTCGCAACATTTAGCATTAGACCTCCCCTCTCTAGCACTCCCTTCCACTGGCTCACCTTTTGCTCCAATACTTGTTTGTCCTCATCTACAAGTGCAATATCATCAGCATACATCATGAGCCAGGGAGACGGCTCATGGGCTTTCACTGTGACAGCGTCAAGCACAACACTGAATAGAAAAGGATTCAGGGCTGAGCCTTGGTGGACACCAACTGTGAAAGGGTGTGTGTCGCCAACGGCGGTCCTTACTATTGATTCCGAATTATGGTACATGTCTCGGATAATGTCAATATAGATTTGTGGCACGTTCTTCATCTTCAAAGCCCACCATATAATTTGGCGTGGGACGCAGTCAAATGCCTTCTGCAGGTCTAGAAACGCCATGTACAGCGGCTTCTTCTTTTCCCTGTGGGCCTCGGCCAGTATTCTTAGGGCGAAGATGGGGTCTATGGTTCCATAGCCTGGGCGAAACCCATATTGACATTCCAAGACAGTACATTCTTGCCGGAGCCTTGAATCGATTACGCGTTCGAAGAGTTTCATGGTGTGGCACATAACCTTAATACCGCGGTAGCTTTCGCAGTCCTGTACACTACCTTCGCCTTTATATACAGGAGTAATGATACACAATCTCCAAGCTAAGCTAAGCTGGGCATCTTCCGGCTATTAAATATTTGGTTAAAAAGGTCAGTAAGTAGATTCACACCATGAGAACGCTTTCCAACGCTTTCCACGCTTCAATCGTAAGTCGTCAGGGCCTACGGCTTTTCGGTTCTTCATTGTACGAAGACATTTGAGTACTTCGTCAGATGTTACCGGTGCAACAAGTCCGAGATTAGTAGGCAGTTCTGGAGGAGAGACATTACCGTGTTGTGTGTTAAGTGTGAAAGAATGAATGATAATGATAGATAAAATGATGATAATAGAAAACCATAAAATATTTTTACAGCGGTCTTTGTTAGAATCTTACTTTTTCCATTTGTCTCTTGGCTTTACTACTCCTCCACCTGGAGTTTAACAATTCTTCTTATTCCTGCCACAGTCGTTCAGCTTTAATTCGACCTTGAGGCCCTTGCTGGGGCCTCGGTATATCGCCATAACTAGAACAAGTTAAAACTATTTCAGAGATACAGAGGGTCTATTGATTAAGTAAAGAATCAAACACAATTATTGTTTTGTGTGTTTCGTAAGTGGAAGTATTAGTTCATGTCGCGTATCACGTCATTGTTTATGTTTCAAACTTTCAAGTGCTAGAGTATGATAAATTTTCAAATTTCACATTTGTTAGTAAAATGAATACACTCAAGCGTGATTTTATGAGCCTCAATTTTCTTTAATTTTGCTTTAAATATAGTCGCATAATGGAAACATTTAGGCCGCAAAGTCCGTTTTATTGCGATAGTTAAGAGAAAACACCTCGGATTCCGCGTTCCGTCTTATTTTTCTCTATAATAAGCTATATTCCTTAATACATTATGATAAAAATTAAGTAAAATTGAAATTTCTCAGATCTTATTCCCTTGTTTGTTGGCCATGTTTGTATGTCGTCTTTCCTCCAAGACGACGTACAATTTAGGTAATTTCCTGTATTTTTAGATATATTTAATATTCCATATTATGTACAAATAAAAAAACAAAAATCTATTTAAAAAAATTTGTGATAAAACTAAAATGATATATTTTTATCTGGATAAGTTCATTCGTTCTCCATTTGTATGACAAATGTGGCTGGACGAGACCTTAATGTTAATTGTCAGTTCATCGAAAAATGGCGTCTTGAAGGTCGGCAAAACTGTTTCCGTAATTTTGGAAGTAAAGTTAAAGCGGATTTAAGTAGTTAAGTGGAATATTGTTTATCTTTTAGTAAGTACTTACCCATCGGGTAGCGAGGACATGAGGTCATGACCTTAGCTGATTAGTTGTTGTTAATCGTTCGGTTACAGTAGTAAGAAACTGAATTTTATGCACCTCTGACAAGAACTTTATTTTATGTGTACGAGATGAATCGTGTGACACAAATTATCATATTTTTTTTCCTCAGGCAAACGTACATGCTGTACGTAACATGTTGTAAATACTGTTTTCATAATTATGTCTGGTCTGATCCTAAATACACCAAGTATGTTTTGCAAACGTTTTGATGGCAACACAAACAGTTGCTCTTGAAGTTTGTATGCTTCTAAACTTTGTTTTAATACAGAGAAGTCCATTATTGTTTCGTCAATGATATATCTTAAAACACGGTCATCATTACTGTCTATGCTCTTCAATATGTATATGTCGGTGACTCAGAGTTCTCAATAGAAACGAACTTAATTGTATTTTCAAACAACTCAAAATAAATCAATAAAAACATAACTTCTGTGTAAACATATTTAGGAACTTTAATTAACCTTTGACAAAAAAAATCAACAATCGTTGCTATTGGCACTTAGTACCGGACAGTCTATACGTCGAACCCCTAGCACCCGACATTGTTAAAACATCGTGCATCGATCGCATAACTACATATAGTTATCACCACATTCAGGAAAGGGATTACATCGAGGCTGTTATAAAAACAGCTTCACTGATACTCGGAGTTCTGAACAAGGTGCGGCGTTTTTTCACGCCACAACAACTGTGCCTGCTGTACAAAACTCAGGTTCGGTCTTGCGTGAAATATTATCGACTCTGACGAACCAGGTCCACACGTACCACCAACATGGAGAAGGAGGGGTTCTCCAAGCAGCGCAGTCGGTGACAGCAAACATCCGTCCTGACGAACAAATATACTCCGGCTTTCGCTTTGAAGGATTCTTCAAGCGTGTAGCCGGGATAATTAAGGTAGTTGGTAACGGCAGGACGGAGTATTTGTGTCTCCGTGAGAAACAACATTGCGGCCGTGCTGTCTCGAGATGGTGGTGGACAGCGTTGAGGTTAGCGTGGAGTCCACGGATGTTAGAGAACTCGACCTCAAACAGCGAGGGTATGGTGGGGGTGTGCACCGCTGTACGACCGTTATTTCTGGTTTGTTGCGCTACCATTTGGGAAAAAAAAGTGGAAAAGAGACGTGAAGCGAGCGACGTATTGCCACGATAGGGATGGGTAAAGTGTGGAGGCGTGATTCCCCAAGTGGTTGCCAAAAGGAAAAATATACTGACTCGCCGGACGGAAGGGCCCCCGAACCCCCCCGGAAGTGGCCGCCGGGACCCCACCTTCCGGTCACCAACCGGCACGACGGTCCACCCCGAGATTATGCGTGGCCTGGTGGGGCAGCCTCGCGAGCTGGTTAGGCACACTCGGGACCCTGTACTATGCCACGGGCGGCCAGCGGAACAGCCGTTTCTTCGGGTCTCCCTGTCCGGCAGGTCAATACAGTTTCCCCCGGCATTGGTTCAACAGCCGTCTCCATTGGACCAACACCCATCGCGGCAATACTCGCTCGGGCACTGGCTGTACGCTGGCTGACCTCGAAACGCGGCTGCAAGCCACTTCACGAGTTTTTCACCATGCGTACGGTGGTAACAAGCCAGACGGATGATTAACATCCTACCACCAGATGAGCAGATGGTCGCTCAGATATCCCTTAGTTGCCTCTTACGACACCCATGGGAACGAGAGGGGCAGTGAAATATATTCTTTCTCCGTTACTACACGGATATGTATACGTCAGCGACTCACCAGAGTTCTAATGTAGTTCTCCCCAGGATCATAGATCCTAGGGAGACTACACTAAGTGCTAAGACACTAGGCCAAAGAATAAGACACTCAATAGAAACAAACTTAATTATATTTTTAAACAACTTGTACAGTGGAACAAGAAGCGTCGAAAGAATGCCAGCAAGACTTATACTTTGCAACTAACTGAACATATGTTTGTTTATCAATAATAATACTATATGAGGAGCGTCGGAACAAAAACCCATTGATAACTTTGTGTTTTTTGTGGAAAAATGTAAAAATATGGCCAAGTTCATGGTTTCTACCCTAGAGTTAAACGAAATCTATCAATTTCTTGTGTTAGAATCACTGTTTGGAAACCTAAATTCTGCATTTGTGACTGTGATACCCTTTGAATTATAAAAAAAAAGAAAATGGATATATCGGTTTTGATAAAACTCTAGCATATATCGGTATTTGATAAAACGCTGGTAGGAATATGAGAGCTTGATAAAATGCGGCTGAACATGCGTCAGTGTTTCTTAAGCCAGATTAGGTGGTTTCCAATCAAACGACTTTATTTAAAATCACATCACACTTTAATTAACTAAAAGCTTAATGGCTATTTCGGTTAAATGAAAAACTTAGCACTTAGATATTTATTTACGTTAAGTGCTGCTATTGACTGGTGATGTGTCTTTCTTGATTTTAAGATCCTAAACCGTTTTCTTTCCTGATCAGATTCGTTAGCCAAATTGCGGAAGGTTCTCACCTCATATTGAGTTTTAGTTTGTCTCCTTGTTCCTCGTCCCTGAATAACATTATATTTTTTCAAATGAATACGTTTTAAGTACCTCATTCCTTGGAGTTTTTGATAAAATGTTTCAAAAGATTTGACATCCTTCAAGCCCCAATCGTCTTCCAGCAATAAAATAACCCTATATCTCTTATAAACCGTTTGATATACTTCCTTTTGTGTAATTACGGGAACGGTTTTAACCGCGTTTTCGACTCTGCCGAAAACACGATCGGCGGTTAGAAATCTATGATTACGTACGGGAAATGTCAAATATATCTCTTTAATATTTTCTGGGGATTCATTGACGAGCCTAAACATAAGACAGTGGACTAGGGTAAAACCGGTAAAACTACCGGTAATCTGAAGTAAAGCCACGTCACTGGGCGAAGAAATGGTTCGAAAGAATTTAAGATCATCTACAAATAGCATGAAACTGGAATTCGTAAAGCAAACATTATATCGTAAATGAATATGTTGAAAAGAATTGGTCCTAAATGTAAGCCTTGTGGGACTCCAGAAATAGCCTGAAATGATTTATATTTATAACCATTGTCTACCACTAGTGATTCTCTTTTGTTAAGATAGGATTGAAACCACTCCAATAAACATCCCGAGATGGCATATTCAGACATAAGAAGCATAACGTGGGGAACCTTGTCGAACGCTTTACTGAAGTCAGTGTACATAACATCAACTACCTGACGAGAATCAACAGCAGTCGATATGGCATTAATGAACGATATAGGATTGGTTGTCTATGACCTAAATTTGAAAAATTCATGTTGGTATGGTCAAATTATTTGTTTGAAGTGCCATTCTTTTATAGGACTTAATATTTTCTCAAAAACTTTAGCAAAAGTTACTAGAATGGAAATCGGTCTGTAGTTACCAATTAATTCGGCATTGCCACTTTTAATAACCTGGGGTTGGAACGCAACATAAATTCTAGACGACTTTTATAGTTCACATAGCAGGACGATTGTAGTCTTAAGAAACGTTTCCTCAACAACTTAAATGCAAAAACGTCCAATGGGTTACTGTTATGTTTAATTTTTTAGTTTATATGATCTCTGTGAAATCATTTTGAGTCAATTGAAGCACACCAAGCTACACTTACCAACATTGAGACTCATGCCGTTATCTTCACACCATGTATTTAAGCAATCTAAATCGTAATCTGAAGTAAAGCCACGTCACTGGGCGAAGAAATGGTTCGAAAGAATTTAAGATCATCTACAAATAGCATGAAACTGGAATTCGTAAAGCAAACATTATATCGTAAATGAATATGTTGAAAAGAATTGGTCCTAAATGTAAGCCTTGTGGGACTCCAGAAATAGCCTGAAATGATTTATATTTATAACCATTGTCTACCACTAGTGATTCTCTTTTGTTAAGATAGGATTGAAACCACTCCAATAAACATCCCGAGATGGCATATTCAGACATAAGAAGCATAACGTGGGGAACCTTGTCGAACGCTTTACTGAAGTCAGTGTAAATAACATCAACTACCTGACGAGAATCAACAGCAGTCGATATGGCATTAATGAACGATATAGGATTGGTTGTCTATGACCTAAATTTGAAAAATTCATGTTGGTATGGTCAAATTATTTGTTTGAAGTGCCATTCTTTTATAGGACTTAATATTTTCTCAAAAACTTTAGCAAAAGTTACTATAATGGAAATCGGTCTGTAGTTACCAATTAATTCGGCATTGCCACTTTTAAACAGGGGGACAATTAGATCTGTCTTCCATGCAGACGGAAAAATACCTGACGAAAGTGATTTATTGTATATGGTAGAAAGGGGATAGGCTAGTGCAAAAGCACATTTGACAACATAAATAGAAGGTTTTCCGTCTGCCCCAGCACCTTTATAAGAGTCCATTCTTTTTAAAACCTTAAGAATATCATCAGGCGATATCTTAATAATATTCCGAAAATTACTCGTTAGTTCTATCTTATGAGAAGGTGAATCTTTCATGTACTTTGTCTCGATATTATAAATCGAGGAAAAGTGTGTTGCAAAAAGATTGCATATTTCAGGACCACTGGAGGCTTTCTTTTCGTTAAAAATCATTTCAGATGGATATGAGCGCTTATTTTTTCTTATGCCTTTATAAAAGAATCAAAAGAACCTGGGGTTGGAACGCAACATAAATTCTAGACGTTTATTAGCTATTCAATCCCAATAGTTGCAAGAGTCAATTGATGTTTTAAATTCAGATAATTTGGCATTGAAAATAAATGAGCGAGATGCTATTGAGCAAGATTGTGCGACATGTATTGCGATTGCTCAAACTATTATTACTGATTCTAACAGTCACAAAGACGAGCAAAATACCTCTTCCTTGTCTCGATGTCATCACGATCATTTTGAAACAGAATATAAATTACTGCAATTACAAATTAATAAGTTCAATGGTGCCTACTTTCGATGGCTGGAGTTTCGTAACACTTTCTTATCAGTTGTACACAATAACGATCGCATTAAGCCTATTCATAAATTTCATTATTTGACATCATATTTAGAAGGTGATGCCGCTCGCATTATTTCAAAAATTGAGGTTTCCGAGGCTAACTATGATGATGCGTGGCGCTTGCTATGTGAGAGATATGACAATAACGACAGCTAATAAATCATCATTTAAATGCTCTTTTTAAAATTGATCAGTTGAGTCGCGAGTCTGATCGATCCCTACGTTTTCTTGTGGACCACGTTACAAAGAACTTGCGCGCTTTGTGTAGTCTTGGTCAGCCCACTCAGCACTGGGATATATTAATAATACACATAGTGTCATCTAAACTAGACACGTATACTTTAACCAGATGGGAGGTACCTACGCTAGCTCAATTTAATAAATTCTTAACAGATCGTGCTGATATACTAAAAACATTACATCGTAATAAAATAGATAGACTACAGGCGTCAGGTAGCTCTTCACGGCCTACAGGCCCTAATTTTAATAGTGAACGAGCTCATACGAAATATTTTACATCTTTGCAAAATAATTGTAACAATTTTATATCTTGCGTTATTTGCAACGGAGATCACAAAATATTTGAATGTGGCATATTTAAACGAAAGAATTTTGATGAAAAGGTTTCTGATGTTCAAAGATTAAAACTATGCATGAATTGTTTAAGGGGAGGACATCAAACTTATAATTGAAAACCAGGCCCTTGTCGTACTTGTAAGAAAAAACACAATACATTGCTTCATCAAACGAAAGAACTCGATACCAATTCGTCTTCTTTAACTACTACGTCTACTAATACTATAGCAATCTTCTCAATGTAGCCAACAAATCAAGCTATACTATCTACTGCATTGATTAAAGCACGCAATCCAAAAACAAATAAATCGGTTCAAGTTCGTGCATTACTTGATTGTGGAAGTCAATCATCATTTATTAGCAAACTATTAAAAGAATATTTAAGTCTCGAATCAAACCAAATAAATAAAATTAGCGTTATAGGTATTGGCAACAACTCGTCTGACCACATAACAGAGAGTTGCATTGCTCAACTTAGTTCAATACACGAAAAATATTAAGTAACGCTAGCTTGTTTTGTGCTTAAAGAGTTAACAGGTTCGATTCCAGCTGCTCCTATTAACTTAGATAATTTAAAACTACCAAAGAATTAAAACTTGCCGATCCCAATTTCAACATTCCATCGTCTATCGATGTACTCATTGGGATTGTGCAGACTTGTTTTGGGATGTTCTAGGTAACGATGAGCAGTCATTCAAAGTCATAATTCTGTTATAATCAGTCAACAAGATGAAAGCATACAAAAATTATTACAAAAATTTTGGAGTTTTGAAGAGGTTCCACATGATTGCCTAGGTGACTCTTACAAAATGGCACTACAATGATTTCTTAATTTGGAAAGACGGCTTAGGAGAAATTTACAATTAAAAACCGAATATTTAAATTTCACTATTTGCTATTCTAATTAGAGCCAGACAATATAAGTTTTTACTTACGGCTGACATTGAGAAAATATATTCAAATTTCATTTTGGAATATTCTAAATTTGGACATTTAGAAGATCTCACTGAATCTATACCACCGGTACAATCTTATTTATTGTGTCATCATGCAGTATTCAAAGATACCAGTGAATCTACAAAAATAAGAGTTGTTTTTGACGGCTCTGTGCCTACCACATCAGAATATCCATTAAATGACATCCAAATGGTAGGACCAAACATTCAAGATTCACTATTTGCTATTCTAATTAGAGCCAGACAATATAAGTTTTTACTTACGGCTGACATTGAGAAAATGTATCGACAAATTAAAATACACGATGATCATCGAAATTTACAATTAATTGTATGGAGGGAAAGCGAAATAAAGCCAATTAAAATATTACGCCTTAAGACAGTTATGGTCTTGCAAGTTCTAGTTTTTTAAGTACTCGTTGATTGATTCGAACCTCTGTGTCAAGCACGCTTAAAAGGGGTTGTTTTAATCTACGTAAACAAATACAAATATAATTGTAAAACCATTATAAATTCGGATTTTATTAATAGAAACAATAAATTAAGTATAAGTTCCTCAATTAGTGCTTTAGGTATTAACTAGTGGAGCAGTTTTCTCAGCTCTATCATTAAAAAGGTTTACTGCATCGGTCTGTATATGATTTGTGTTGGGCCCAAACTAGCTCGATAGGTTTAAGCTCACAGTGGTATGGAGGAAAACTTTCCAGCGTTAAAAAAAAGGGTCTCACAGACCTTCGATACGGTATCATGCGTAAGCGATCCCGTGGCGCTCCTCGAAAACCCGAAGAACGCGTAGACAGTGAAATGTCATCATCACCAGACTTTCAAGATATCTTGGTCTGTTGCACTAGGATTACTACGTTCACTCAAGTGATCTCCTTCATCACACATCTACTGGTCTAACAACGCATAATCAGAGTCAGACTCTTGTAAAATCGAAAGAATACGCCGTCGGTCTGCCTCTTCTCGATCCATTTTTTACTAAGTACCTACAAAAAACACAAATAAAATACATTGAACTTTATATCAGCAACTTTAATTGTAAACAACAACAAAAAACAAATATGAAAGGATAAATACACCGAAGTTACGTTAGCTACAGTCGGAAGGCCGAAAAAAAATCAAAAACTTTTAAAACTAATTTAATTAATTCAAATTAATTTTTTCAATTAAACTTAATGTACAACCTTCTCGATGTAAGCTTTACAATAAAATAATGGTGAGAAAGTTTTAATAAAGAAACTTATTTCAAAATTGCAATTTAGCATTCCCGATAAATTCACATTATTGTTTGGTTTGATGGAAATCTACGTCAGCTATCTTCCTGCGTTCCAGGTTTGCGTAAGTCTGATAATAATAAAAATAATATATATACAAAATGGCGCGAAATTGTTACACTTTTGGTTGTGTAGGAGTCCGAATGTGAAACTAACGCTTAGCAGTATGTTCGATAGTCTACTAACGGAACGAAATAAAAGTCACTAGTCTATTCGGACACACGTATAATTCACTACATAATAAATAATGTTTTAGGGATTGGAAATTTTTGAATAGCTTCTATTTTAGATTGATCAGGTTTTAAACCATCTTTATTTAAAACATGACAAAAAAAATCGATTTCGTCTGTCATAAATACACATTTATTCAATTTAAGGTTAGCTTTTCTTAATGCTTCAAAAATTTGTTGCACTCAATTTATACGATCTTGTTTTGTTTTTGAAAATACAATAATATCGTCTTAATAAACTAAGCAAATGTTACGCGAGATTTCTCTTTTTAAAACGATGTTCATCATACGTTGAAATGTCGTAGGCGCATTTTTTAAACCAAAAGGCATATGAAGAAATTCATAATGACTACGTACTAAAGGCTGTTTTTCTATTGAATCTCTATTCATTAAGATTTGACAATATCCCGATCTGAGGTCTAACGTCGAGAAATAATTATTTCCTTATAATTTAGAGAATAACTTCAATATTAGGCAAAGGCAATTTATCAGACTTTGTTTTTTCATTAAGTCTACGATAATCAATTACCATTCTCCACTTTTTTAAACCAGATTGATCTAATTTTTGTGGAATAATGTGTACTGGAGACGACCAAGGGAATTCTGAAGGCTTAATTATTTTTTCGTTTAACAATTTATTTGTTTATTTATTTACTTCTTCCTGTTGAGTTTGAGGTAGCCTAAAAGGACGTTGATAGATAGGTTTATTATGTATTAAATAAATCATTATAGGTTTCATATAAATCTTTTATATTTAACAAATTATCATTTGTCATGTAAATTAAAATTAAAATTTCATTCTGAGGCCAAATTAATTTACGTTCCTTTAAATCACTTTTTGCATCCATTTGCTCTATCATATCGGTACCCATTAAAATATCATATTTATCACTAAAATTATAAATATAAAATTTCATTGAACAATCAGAATACCAGAACCGAAATATTTATTCAAATATGGCGTGTGGTTTCTAATAATTGTTAAAATATTTAGCAGCTTGCGGAGTAATAAACGACCGTTGACTACTACCTGTCGATTATTTTTTTTAAATATGGTTCATTTATCTCAAAACATGATAAATATGATTTAATATGATTAAAGTCTATGATTCTTTTTCTTGTTTTTGGATTTCTTGAAAATTTATTTATTTTCTTGAATATTATTTTCCTGGCAATACTGTTCATATTCATGTGGATATTAAAAATATTGTTCTGAAGTTTCATTATCATCATGATTAAATACCATCTCAGCTACCATCCCTTTTCCTAAATTAATTTGTCCCGATCGCATTTGCGGGGCTGTTCTCATAGAAACATCCTCTATTTTCCTATGTGACATTCTATTTTGAATATTTTATTGATTTTTAAATTATATTTTATAAGCCGCAATGGGATATTGATATTGTAACATTATTTTACTTTGTCTACATATAGTTTTCTTTTTTATCTAACTACAAATTATTCTTATTCAATATCTTTCTTTTAACGACAATGAACAATAAATCTATCTTGAAAACAATAATTTTTTGATTTCCACAATGTCAAAACGAATACACTATGCGACATTCTATTTTGAATATTTTGTTGATTTTTAAAAAAGAGATGTTGCGGCTTATTAAATATATTATTACTATTTGGATTCCATGGGTTTCTTTGATGGTAAGGTATATTTTGTCGCATTGGCAATATTTGATTCATGGATCGATTTCTATTTATATTAAAACTTGGTCTATTTTTTTCATTAAAACTTGATGTTTATGGTTAAAATTCGAATAATTCGACTTATAAGGAAATGTATTATTTATATACCTGTTGGTGGTAATATATTTGAAAACTTTTGTTTTATATTATCAACACTCCCTTCGGCTTCTAAATGCAGTATTTTCGTAGCGGTATCATTAATCTTACAATTTGAAACATAGATTTGGTCATGAAACGGCAAACTATTTCTTAAAGTATTCCGAGCCATACTTATATATATAGGTTCCATTATTTCTTCTACGATTACTGGATCACTATATTTATCTAACAATTTGCTTTTAATAAAAAATAATTTTTGTTTCAACTTAAATATTAAATCTTTAAAACTACCTTTACTTTTAATATTAGATAATTCTATTAACAAAGTATTAAAGTCACGATTATCACCACACTCTTTTTTTAAAGTTAACTCTATATTACACCATTTAAATGAGTGTTCTACCATATTAATGATTAACGCGGCTTTTCCTTCTAACTTGCTCAATAATAACATAACTATTTTGGAGTCTCTCCTCCTACTACTTTTAACCATTGCTTAGCACAATTTAAATAATTTTATAACGTAAGAATATCACCCTTATACGTTGTTCAAAATTTAAAAGTCCTTTTGGATCCATAGACTTTTATAAGTACTTATGAATCGTCAAGCGCTACTACCGGATCGGAATGTGGATTCTAACGAGAAGAACCGGCAAGAAACTCAGTAGTTACTCTTTCTTGTACAAAAATATTTGTATCAATTACATACAATTAGTTCCTGCACGAGATCCCACAATCATTTAAACCACGCATTGCAATGCCTGGATCCTAAATGCACTAAGTATGTTTGTTCAGACGATGCAACGTGGCAATACAAACATTTTGTCATAAAATAAAATATAAACATATAAATTAATAAATATATGTTGGGAAACATCATTCTCATTGTAATCATCATTAGGGCCTGGCTACACTTTCTGGCGGTGCGGTGCGCGGTGCGGCGGGAGACGCGGCAGACGGCGTGATTTGTGGTGGTATGTCTTAGCTAGACTAGTTACGACCGCGGTAGCGTCAGCAGTGGACATATTTAGAGAACGGCTAAACTATTAAAATAACCCTATCAAAAGTGGCACGGCATTGCCTTGAAGCCAGTGCGTACTTAGCTCAAGATATCTGTGGCATACTTCATAGGTTGTACACAATTTGTTTTCGCCGCTCACCGCTTGCCGGCTCGTTCGAAGGTTGTTTGAAATGCTTAATGAAGCCCACGGCGTCGCGGCGTGGATGTGGTGGGCGACGATGCAGGCGACGCCCACACCTAGAATTATTTGTTAATTTTTGTTATGAATGTTCTCATCAATCATTTCCTAGTCTTTGAAGTAAGCTGATTGATAATAATGAAATGAATGAATGATAATAATAGGAAAAAGTAAAATATTTTTTCAGCGGTTTTTGTTAGAATCTTACTTTTTTCCATTTGTCCCTTGGCTTTATTACTTCTCCACCTGGAGTTTAACAATTCTTCTAATTGCCGACACAGTCGGTCAGCTTTAATTTGGCCTTGAGGCCCTTGTTGTGGCCTCGGTATATCGCCATAAATAGAACAAGATAAAAATATTTTGATGCATTACTGAGTAGTTCAATAGACTATATTTAGTAAGTACTTACCTATCGGGTAGTGAGGACATGAGGTCATGATCTTAGCTGATCAGCTGTTGTTAATCGGTATAAGTCTGTGTAAATAACATCAACTACCTGACGAGAATCAACAGCAGTCGATATGGCATTAATGAATGATACAAGATTGGTTGTCATAGACCTACATTTGAAAAAACTTGCTCAATAATAACATAACTTTTTCTGGAGTCTCTCCTCCTACTACTTTTAACCATTGTTTAGCAAAATTTAAATAATTATATAACGTAAGAATATCACCATTATACGTTGTTCAAAATTTAAAAGTTCTTTTGGATCTATAGACTTACAAGTACTTTTGAATCGTCAAGCGCTACTACTGAATCGGAATGTGGATTCTACCGAGAAGAACCGGCAAGAAACTCAGTAGTTACTCTTTTTTGTACAAAAATGATTTTTGTACAAAAAACGAGATCCCGCAATCATTCAAACCACGCATTGCAATGCCTGGATCCAAAACGCCATGCTTGGTAGCGAGTGGTGCTGGATGGAGATGGTCTCCTACTGTGAAAATGTCATGCCGCAGAAGGAGGCCGTGGAGCGGGAGCGCGAGGAGAGTGCCTCCGCTGACCCACTTTGCCAAAGAAGACCGGGGAGAAGACGTCGGCCCTAGGATTTGGAGGCCCGCAGAGGCGGGCCAACCGTCGGGACGGCACGGTAGTATGCGTTAGCGATCCCGTGACGTCCTCCGACAAGACGGAGTGGGTAACGCTGGTCTTTCAGTGAGTTTTCCGGCGCCTTCAGCGCCGGCGAGTCCCATATACCCCCCACTTCATGTGGGGGAAAAACATTAATGTGTTTTTCCAGCGAGAAAAAAAAACCGCTGGTGTTTTAGTGAGTATTCCGCTGTTCGGGGCGCACTTAGCGCCTTCGACACCGGCAAGCCCCATATATCCCCCCACTGTTCCCGTGGGGGAAACGCGTAACGCGTTTTTCCAGCGATAAAGGGTCTCACAGACCTGTTCATTAGATATATTTTTTTTTTTTTTTTTTTTATATCGCCGGGAGGGCAAATGACTCTACTCCACCTGATGGTAAGTGGTAGTAGAGTCCAAACGCGACGACGGCCAGTACAGACGTTCTGTACTGGCCGCCTTCGCCTTGCCGGCCCGCAAGATGCCTCTTCACGCCTCGTTTGAAGGAACCCGGGTTGTAAGAGGAGGGGAATACGTGAGCTGGTAAGGAATTCCATTTTTTGGAAGTGCGACAAAGAAAGGAGTTGCCAAATTTCTTTGTTCGCGATGGAATTGATGTCACAGTTAGGCGGTGACATCGAGAACCAGCCCGCGTGGACTTAAGAAGGAAGGGGGAAGCAGGAATTAGAGAGAATAATTCCTCAGAGCACTCGCCGTGATACAGTCGATAGAAAGCGCTCAGTGCTGCTATCTCACGACGCAATTGTAAAGGTTCAAGGGTGTTTGTGACCTTTACGTCGCCAATAATGCGTACGGCACGTCGCTGCAACCGGTCCAAGGCCTCAAGTAGGTACTTAGCGGAGCCATCCCAAAGGTGCGAGCAATATTCCACGCAAGACCGTACCTGTGTTTTGTACAGCAGGCACAGTTGTTGTGGCGTGAAAAAGCGCCGCACCTTGTTCAGAACTCCGAGTTTCCGTGAAGCTGTTTTTATAACAGCCTCGATGTAATCCCTTGGACTAAGGTCGCAGCGAACGTCAATCCCCAGCATGGCGATTTTGCTTTGCATCACCAGCGGAGTACCACAGAGGGAGGGAAGAGGGGAAAATGTTGACTTTTTCGCCGTGAGAGCGCATACCTGTGTTTTCTTGGCATTAAACTCAACAAGATTATCAGAGCCCCATTTGGCGATGAGATCTAACGTCCTATCGAGTTCAATGACAAGATTCTCCCGCCTCTCCTCAGTTTCCGCCCGCCCAGCCACTGCGCGTCCGTGGTATCCACCATGCACTGTACTATCATCTGCATAGCAATGTATGTTCCCAAGGGAGAGCATATCATTGATATGCAAAAGAAAGAGTGTGGGAGATAGCACAGATCCCTGGGGGACCCCAGCATTCACTACATAGAATTGTGAAGCGCAACCATCTACTAAAACACGAAGGCTACGCTTGTGTAGGAAGCTGGCAATCCAGGTGCATAGCTGAGCAGGCAGACCATATGCCGGTAGCTTGGAGAGAAGACTTCTGTGCCAGACCCTGTCGAAAGCCTTGGAGATATCGAGGCTGACAGCCAACGATTCTCCATGCTTGTCGATAGCTTCACCCCAGAGGTGTGTTACGTACGCTAGAAGATCACCTGTGGACCGTTTTGGTCGAAACCCGTACTGACGATCATTAATTAGACAGTGATCTTCTAGGTAATGGATCAGTTGGTTGTTTAAAATCCGTTCCATCACCTTACAAAGTACTGAGGTGATAGCTATTGGCCGATAATTTGCCGGGTCAGACCGATCCCCTTTTTTGGGAACCGCTTGCACATTAGCTCTTCTCCAAGCCTCCGGCACACTTCCCGAAGAGAGAGAAAGTTGGAACAGGCGCGTTAACACAGGAGACAGCTCCGCTGCGCACTTCTTCAGCACTATGGCTGGTATTCCATCGGGACCGCTAGCTTTCCGTACATCAAGTGATTGCAGCTCCGCACGCACATCACGTTGCCTGATTTTAATGTCAGGCATCGTATGGCCACATGCAGGTATTGAAGGTGGCAGTGCACTACAATCATCGATGACGGAATTGTCGGCAAAGAGTTTAGCCAGGAGATCAGCTTGCTCTTGCGGACTGTGAGCTAGCGATCCGTCCGGATTTCTGAGCGGTGGCAGCGAAGGTTGGCAGAAATTGTTTTGCACAGACTTGGTCAGACGCCAGAAGCTACGGGAGCCCCTAGGATGCGAAACAAGGTCATGACCAATCTGTACAATGCGCTGTGCATCCGCTCTCGTGTATGCCTTTCTACAGGACTTGGAATTTTTATTATAGTTTGCTTTCAGTGAGTCAATGTTAGATGCCCCGCTAATGCAGCCGTTGATCCACTTGCGATATGCCGCCTGCTTAGCTGATACAGCATCGGCACATTCACGAGTGAACCAACGGTTACGCGTACTCCTACTGACGAGATCTGAGCTAGGAATGTAGTATTCCATTCCCAGCATGATCTCGCCAGCAACAGCAGCGGCACTAGCTGTCGGGTCATTCCCACTGAAGCAACGTTCCTTCCAAGGGACCGACGCATAGTAATCGCGCATACCGTCCCAATCCGCCGACTTATAGTGCCAAACGCGACGTTTGCATACCGCTAGTGGCGGCAGTTTGGCCTGTGGCACTCTGGTAGAAATAAGGCTGTGATCCGAAGAGCCAAGAGGAGCCTGAACCACAACCTGATATTCCACCGGGTGAGAAGTCAGCAGAAGGTCCAGTAGAGAAGGTGCTTGCCCATCAATGTCTGGGATCCTGGTGGGCTGATCAACCAGTTGGGTCAAGTCATGTGTGAGAGCAAAAGCATGAGCAGTCCTTCCAGCATGGTCAGTTTTGAGGGATTTCAACCAGGATTCGTGGTGAGCATTAAAGTCCCCCAAAAACACCAATTCCGCGTTAGGAAATTGCTCTTGCGCAGCATCTGCCACCCGACTAAGATGGTCAAATAGTCGGCTTGTCTCCAAGTCACCATTGTGGGATCTGTAGAGGCACACGTAGACTCGGCTCTGACGAACCAGGTCCACACGTACCACCAACATGGAGAAGGAGGGGTCCTCCAAGCAGCGCAGTCGGTGACAGCAAACATCCGTCCTGACGAACAAGCATACTCCGGCTTTCGCTTTGAAGGATTCTTCAAGCGTGTAGCCGGGATAATTAAGGTAGCTGGTATCGGCAGGACGGAGTATTTGTGTCTCCGTGAGAAACAACATTGCTGGCCGTGCTGTCTCGAGATGGTGGTGGACAGCGTTGAGGTTAGTGTGGAGTCCTCGGATGTTAGAGAACTCGACCTCAAACAGCGAGGGTATGGTGGGGGTGAGCACCGCTGTACGACCGTTATTTCTTTTTTGTTGCGCCATTTGGGAGAAATTAAATGGAAAAGAGACGTGAAGCGAGCGATGTATTGCCACGATAGGGATGGGCAAAGTGTGGAGGCGTGTTTCCCCAAGTGGTTGCCAAAAGGAAAAATACACTGACCCGCCGGACGGAAGGGCCCCCGAACCCCCCCGGAAGTGGCCGCCGGGACCCCACCTACCGGTCACCAACCGGCACGACGGTCCACCCCGAGATTATGCGTGGCCTGGTGGGGCAGCCTCACGAGCTGGTTAGGCACGCTCGGGCCCCTGTACTATGCCACGGGCGGCCAGCGGAACAGCCGTTTCTTCGGGTCTCCCTGACCGGCAGGTCAATACATTTTCCCCCGGCATTGGTTCAACAGCCGTCTCCAACCGGACCAACACCCATCGCGGCAATACTCGCTCGGGCTCTGGCTGTACGCTGGCTGACCTCGAAACGCGGCTGCAAGCCACTTCACGAGTTTTTCACCATGCGTACGGTGGTAACAAGCCAGGCGGATGTTAGCATCCTACCACCAGGATATAAAAATTATTCCAATACTTTATAAAAAATTAAGTAAATATTTATTCGTGTTTAGTTGTTTAGGTATTTATGTAAATAAATGAAACATAAATATCATATTATATTATGTTTTAATCATATTTATTTGAGCTTTTAAAAAGAACGAAAAATATCAACAAAATCTTTCTCTTCCTCTTATATGTAATTCTATTATTAATTAACAATCAGTCTTACTGTTTTAATTGCACTTTTTTGTAGGAAACTAAATTATCTTTAGAAGAAAAAAAACAATTAATCACTCCGAATCATTATCTTTGGTACAGTCAGCACAGAAAGATACAATATGTTCTAAACAAATATGTTTGTTGCAACTCTCGCAGGTGTAATTTGTTTTACGGTCATTCTTGGCTGGACACACTTGGCACCTTTTGCGAACATTAGCCTTTTTTGCCGGCGGTTCCCCTGAAGTGGTTTCACTGATACATTATAGCGAAGTTTTAGGTGTTCCATTACAAGACCGAGGCCTGGGTTTTTTTAAATCGCCTGCGTTTTGTTTTTAAGCAATTATTATTAATTTTGTTTATTTTTAAGCCATTAATGGCAGCTACGTTCAATGAGGCACAAAAAATTGCCAATGGTCACCTTTTAGAATTACGACTTACGTCGTACATAGCACTTAGCTCCTCGGCTACATCCACACCACATTTTGTCATGTTACAATATGTATTTATTTCAGGCTTGCGCTGTTCTCTTGTTGCTTCATCAACGGCGTCAAAGAAAACGCAAACTTTTTCCCATCCGTTCGTCTATATCTGATCGTACGTAAGCATCAAGTACCGTATTCACTATAATGAAATCTTACTCGGTAATAAATGTTACACTCACGATAACAATTAATTTATAATTATTATTATATGTTAAACATGTCAAAATGCCCGTCAGACGAATATATGCCCGTGCATTTAAAGCCAGTTACCGCAATTTTCATCCATATTCACTACAAAATTATTCAATACTGTTGAAGCGCACACAGGCAATGGGCTTGTGGCAGTTGTGGGAAGAATGCCGGAAATGCTGGCAGCGGTGGCATTGTGCGGGTCCCTTGCGGCCGCGCCATGACTCGATGGTGATCCCGGGCATACATAGGAGTTCTTTCACTTCGTATATGCCCGGGATGAGGTCTGGTGACCGCTGCAATTGAGCGAACATTAGACATCCTGGTCTTCCTGGGCGAGCGGGGATCGTCCGCATATGTTCCGGGACATAGTCTAGTCCGCGGAGCTCTGCTTCGACTAATGCCGGTTCGGTATTGACCGGCGGGCCACGTATTGCCACTTTGACGCTCCTTTCTGCCGGGAGCAAGTAGCAGAACCAGGAGATTCCGACGGTACTTTCCAGCTGGGTCAGGTACCGTTGGATTTGGCGGAACTCCTGGTCCGATTTCGGAATGAAACGGACGCCTTTTCCGAACAGCCGTCCGTTTGGGGTGTATCCGAGCAGCTTTTTCAGCTCTCGCAAGTGCATTGACCAGTCGGGTAGTGCTTCCACAATGAGGGGCGGGTAGCGACTGGATGATTTCGGCGCATTTGCGCCATCCGCATTGGTATCGGTAGCAGCGGCAGTGGTAGGAGCAGAGGTGTTGCTGTTTGACGATTTCTTTTTTGACGCGGTCGTAGCCGCGTACGTCGAGCCGAGTGTAGTCGGGTCGGATGTTGCCGCGTTTGTCTCCTTCGGGGATTCCAAAAGCGGCATGCAGGGCGGTGCAAGCACTGGAGACTTTTCTGCTAATTCCTTTGGGGGAGAGTGGAAACACCCCTCTGTGATGTTCTTCGGCAGCGAGGCGGGGAAGCGTGGAATGCGCGCTGGCTTCGATGTTGCCTGCAGAGGCACAGTGGGTGTCGGCGCGGATACAGCTGGGGTCATGCTGCTACATTAAGCAGTCGACCAGACTATCGTGTACCGATCGCTAAGATGTTTACACGAAAAAACCCAATGGATTTCTTCTCTTGGATCGAAGTGCTTCCTTTCGAACCGAAAGTTTTGATTTTTTTTTTTACTACATAACGAATAATCTTTTTAAAGGAAAGGGGGGATTCAACTAGGGTTTAATATAAATAATAAAACAACTCATTTAATATATGATCACTATTTTAGTAAGTGTATAAACATACAGTAATGAAAAAAATTATTCATTTACCTAACTCACGAAATATTAAGGATACATACAATATGCCCTAAAATCATACAACCTGACGCTAAACGTAACGTACTTTAATTTAAATTAAAAATCGATTTAAAATATTAGTTTTTATGTTATCTTTAAAAAAATCCTTTACAACTCGCATCGTGGAAATCTATATATCTTGAACTCTGCGTAATTTACATTATTGGGTCCTTTTAGGTTCGACTTTCGACTAATAAACATTTAATAATAACATTATTGAAAAAAAAACAAACGAATAGTGTCCAATTTAATTTTATTTACACATCGAAGAACGAAAGAGTATGTACGTTCAGTCGAGATTCTAAATATGAAAAGTTATTCTTTTTTTTATTAACTTCTCTTCACCAAAAGGAGCCAAGTATTCGCAGAGCTTTGGACAGGGCGTAGCCCCCTTAGAGCCTACTCGCCGAATATATTATTATATATTATGTTATATTTCTGTATATAACTCCGATATCCAGAGAATAATTCTTAAGATGTACCCAGAGGTCCCACCCACCCAGATTGTCATCCAAGCATTTTTCTTCGATTAAATAATGATTTAGGTTTTTCTGTATAAAAAGAGATACTCCGCCACCTCTTGCATTAAACCGGTAATTGAAATAGTGTACATAACCATTATTTGGCGTCTTTTAGCTTCATAGTTTGATTTTATCCACGTTTCCGTCACAACTATTACATCCAGAGGATTTTTAAATGACTGAATTACACATTTTAGTTCATCTAATTTGGTTGACTTAACAAGGCTCCGAGCATTTGTATAAAGTAATCTAATAGATTTTTTGCTACATAGGACATTTTTATAAGAATCGGTAATCTGGTAGGAGATAATGTTATCTAAAGGTGAAATATATTTATTGTTTTGATTAGTTTCTATTTTTCTTAGTTTTTTCGTGCAGATTCAGTGATTTTAGGAATTCCTTTTATATATTTTGTAATAAGATGCTTATTGCCTTTGTCGTGTTCGTATTTAAGTTTTTTTCGTAAGTCTTTTAATTGTTTTTGCTGTAAAGGTGTCTGATCAGAATATATTTTTAAATCAGTTAGACTTTTTTCTTACGTAATAGGGTGAATGTTGTTTATTTTGATTTAAATATTATTTTAATAGGACGGTTATATTTAGGATCATATTTTCCGGAAGATTCTTTCAGGTTCTGGACACTCTGTAACAATTCTGTTTATGGGTTTGTTTACTTCTGTCTTATCTTTCTCGATTCTTTCATCTTTATTGGTTGCAACTTGTTCCGGAATTCCAACAAGTATTATATTTTCACTTCTTAATTCTCGTTCTTCAATTTCTGTTATTACATTTTCACTGATATTATAAGAATCTTTTTCTAAAGATGCATCGGTTTTTCAACCAAAGATCGAAGGTTTTCTATTTTACTCTCTAGAGTTATATTTTTATTTGTTAAGCACGTTAGGTCAGTTTTAATCATATCTTGTTCTATTGTAAGAGACTCAGTAGTCGACTTTATATTACTTACTTGTGTTTTAATTACAGTAATATCATCCGTGATTATATATAAGTATAGTATATTAAAGCACTAGCCCAGATTTAGTTATTTTCTTTTACATACATAATAAATCAAATCAAATTGAAGTAGTATGGCGATATATACCACTTACTTATAATAATTAATTAGTTCGAAGTACTGACGGTAAGAACAAAAAGTCAAGCGAATTTAAACTTTGTTTATAAAACACAGTGGTCAAGCGTATACAAAAGAATGCATTATTACTTTAAGGGCTATACACTATTTATACACAAACGCACACATGTGCATGAGTGGCCACGCCTACAAGTGACGAAGTCAGTCGTAGACAATATACTCACGGGCGACCATCTTGTCTTTCGGCGTTCAAACAAAAGACGTTATGCGATCATCTCGGCGGTTGTGGCCTAATGTATCTTGTGTGTGACATAGGAGGTATATAATATATAATTATCAACACATTCAGGAAAGGGATTACATCGAGGCTGATATAAAAACAGCTTCACGGATACTGGGAGTTCTGACCAAGGTGCGGCGTTTTTTCACGCCACAACAACTGTGCCTGCTGTACAAAATTCAGGTACGGTCTTGCGTGGAATATTATCGACTCTGACGAACCAGGTCCACACGTACCACCAACATGGAGAAGGAGAGGTTCTCCAAGCAGCGCAGTCGGTGACAGCAAACATCCGTCCTGACGAACAAGCATACTCCGGCTTTCGCTTTGAAGGATTCTTCAAGCGTGTAGCCAGGATAATTAAGGTAGTTGGTAACGGCAAAGCGAGCGACGTATTGCCACGAAAGGGATGGGCAAAGTGTGGAGGCGTGCTTCCCCAAGTGGTTGCCAAAAGGAAAAATATACTGACTCGCCGGACGGAAGGGCCCCCGAACCCCCCCGGAAGTGGCCGCCGGGACCCCACCTTCCGGTCACCAACCGGCACGACGGTCCACCCCGAGATTATGCGTGGCCTGGTGGGGCAGCCTCGCGAGCTGGTTAGGCACACTCGGGACCCTGTACTATGCCACGGGCGGCCAGCGGAACAGCCGTTTCTTCGGGTCTCCCTGTCCGGCAGGTCAATACAGTTTCCCCCGGCATTGGTTCAACAGCCGTCTCCATTGGACCAACACCCATCGCGGCAATACTCGCTCGGGCACTGGCTGTACGCTGGCTGACCTCGAAACGCGGCTGCAAGCCACTTCACGAGTTTTTCACCATGTGTACGGTGGTAACAAGCCAGACGGATGATTAACATCCTACCACCAGATGAGCAGATGGTCGCTCAGATATCCCTTAGTCACCTCTTACGACACCCATGGGAACGAGAGGGGCAGTGAAATGTATTCTTTCTCCGTTACTACACGGATATGTATATGTCAGCGACTCACCAGAGTTCTAATGTAGTTCTCCCCAGGATCACAGATCCTAGAACTACACTAAGTGCTAAGACACTAGGCCAAAGAATAAGACACTCAATAGAAACAAACTTAATTATATTTTTAAACAACTTGTACAGTGGAACAAGAAGCGTCGAAAGAATGCCAGTAAGACCTTACTTTGCAACAGGCTTGCGCTGTTCTCTTGTTGCTTCATCAACGGCGTCAAAGAAAACGCAAACGTCTTCCCATCCGTTCGTCTATATCTGATCGCATGTAAGCATCAAGTGACCGTATTCACTATAATGAAATCTTACTCGGTAATAAATGTTACACTTACGATAACAATTAATTTATAATTATTATTATATGTTAAGATTAACTAAACAACAACTGCATCTACTATCACACATTCGAAAGTTTAAAACAATTTTACAAATAGTAGTCGAACATCATTATTGCAACGGCGACGGCACGCGGCACGATATGCTTCTTACGGTGGGCCGCGGGAGCCACGCTTACACTGCTGACATTGCATCAACCAATCATCGAGCGACGCTCACACTGCGGATATTTCATCGACCAATCATCGAGCGACGCTTACACAAACACATAAACGAATATCGAAAGATTGACATATCTTATCTGTAACGAAGACCGTTCAAAACAGTTGTACCATTCGAAAAATCAAACAGGTTTCACAGAATATATAACCGCGTAAAATAACTTTTTTTTAAATAATTAATGATAAAAATATTACTGATTTTGTTTGATCATCTCCCGCTGCCTTCCCGTCAGTGCAAGTCCAATCGCGTGCCCTATGTATCGTTCACGTAATCCAATATACTCATCGATACTAACTCGTGACTTCCCGTAAAAAATCATTCGCATTCGGAACTCGAAAAAACCGTGGCACCCAATCATCGCCACTACATTACTTCAAAATACTGATTGTAATTACTTTAATGTCGATTATTATAATATAGTTGTTAATTTGTATTTAAGATTGTGTCACAGGTATGGGCCGACATACCATGTCTGAACTCGCTATTAACCGCGAAGCTTTCAATCAGTTTAGCCAACTTTAAATAATGCTGAGAAAGTTATAATAAAGAAACTTATTTCAAAATTGCAATTTAGTATTCCCGATAAATGCACATTATTGTTTGGTTCGAGGGAAAACTACGTCAGCTATCTTACTGGAGCAGGTTTGCGTAACTGTGATAATAATAAAAATAATATATATACAAAATGGCGCGACTTTTTACACTTGGTTGTGAAGGAGACCGAATGTGAAACTAACGCTTAGCAATATGTTCGATAGTCTACTAACGGAACGAAATAAAAGTCACTAGTCGATACGTATAATTCACTACATAATAAATAATGTTTTAGGGATTGGAAATTTTTGAATAGCTTCTATTCTAGATTGATCAGGTTTTAAACCATCTTTATTTAAAACATGACAAAAAAAAATCGATTTCGTCTGTCATAAATACACATTTATTTTTATTTAATTTAAGGTTAGCTTTTCTTAAGGCTTCAAAAACTTGTTGCACTCTAATTATATGGTCTTGTTTTGTTTTTGAATATACTATAATATCGTCTAAATAAACTAAGCAACTGTTACGCGAGATTTCCCTTTTTAAAACGTTGTTCATCATACGTTGAAATGTCGCGGGCGCTTTTTTTAAACCAAAAGGCATATGAAGAAATTCATAATGACTGCGTACTAAAGGCTGTTTTTCTATTGAATCTCTATCCATTAAGATTTGATTAATTATTGGTACATTTTCAGTAAATGAATTATTATAGGTTTCATATAAATCTTTTATATTTAACAAATTATCATTTGTCAATTGGTAAACTAAAATTTCATTCGGTGGCAAAATTAATTTACGTTCCTTTAGATCACTTTTTGCATCCATTTGCTCCAGCTGTCATCCATTTATCCCAATCGCATTTGAGGGGCTGTTCATGAGAACAGCCCCTCAAATGCGATTGCATATGAATTCTTCATAGAAGCATCCTCTGTTTTCCTATGTGACATTCTATTTTGAATATTTTGTCCTATAAAAGAATGGCACTTCAAACAAATAATTTCACCATACCAACATGTGTTTTTCAAATGTTGGTCTATGACAACGAATCTTGTATCATTCATTGACGCCATATCGATAGTCTATACGTCGAACCCCTAGCACCCGACATTGTTAAAACATCGTGCATCGATCGCATAACTACATATAATTATCACCACATTCAGGAATGTTCCCTCATGCTACATGAGCCCACCCTTGACACCTGGTGCATTGTATTCAGTCCTTCTCATGGTTCTCTAAGTACACTACACAAGAAGTGTTTATACTAGTGTTAGGTTTTAATGGTTTTTTTTTTTAACTTTATCTCCTTTCTCATTTCTTTTGCCTTTAACCTTCAAACCTTTGGTCAGTTTTCCCTTCCCTTCTTCCAGTACTTTGTAATTTGGTTTAAATTTTTGCTTTTCATTCTCTTTTTCTTGAGCAGTTTCTTTGTTGGGTAATGAAGTTAAAATTTGACTTCGTTCACATTTTCTTTTACGTGCTTCTGATCTTTTTCTGGCAGCATTTGGCAACGGCGATAATTTATGGACAGCTTGGACAACGTCCAGATCAAAGCTAGTTGAAGGTTGAGGATTGCTTACTGTAGGTTGTGGTGAGATTTCCATAGATAGTTTTGTGAATTGTTACATTTTGGGGTATAGATGAGCTACCATCCAAGGCTAAATCAGTGGAAATTGCAGCACCTTCCTCACAGGAGCTTCACGTATTTAACGAAGTCCCTGACTCTTCTTCTGGTGTATTGGTCATGTCTGCAGCTAAATAATCAATATCAGTAAACATGTCAAAATGCCCGTCAGACGAATATATGCCCGTGCATTTAAAGCCAGTTACCGCAATTTTCATCCATATTCACTACAAAATTATTCAATACTGTTGAAGCGCACATTGTTTTTAGAATGGCAACATTATTTTATTTTGTCTACGTATAATTTTCTTTTTTACCTACCTACAAATTATTCTTATTCAATATCTTTCTTGTAACGTTAATGAACAATAAATCTATCTTGAAAACAATAATTTTTTGATTTCCACAATCTCAAAACGAATACATTTGGCGACCGTGTGACAAAACGAATACATTAATTGCAATTTACAGCACAGAGCTCCATTATGCATTTCAGGATCAGCGGAATTGGGTCACGCTGCTCCTGGATGGCCACCAGAACCTGGTTAAGGGTGCTGATTACGTTAGTCAGTCTTGGGTCCAAGGGGGCCATCCGCTTCGCCTTCGTGTCCCTAACAGGGGCAGCGACCACGGTGGGCTCGGACGGTTTTTTGGGTGGCGGTGATGATGTCGATGCCGTTTTTGTTTTGATTGAGGGCACTGGGGTTGGTACAGCCTTAGGTGGCTTGCGTTGGCGTTTTCTGCCCCTTGCGTTCCCGCTCTGCGGTCCTTTGTCTCTTTAATGAAGACCGGACACGAAGTGTTATTCGCGGTGTGTGCGCTGACGCAGTTGGCGCACGTCGGGGGTTCCTTCAGGGAGCGCTGGCAGTCCCTGGCCGCGTGGTTCTCCCCGCAGCGCACACAGGCAATGGGCTTGTGGCAGTTGTGGGAAGAATGCCGGAAATGCTGGCAGCGGTGGCATTGTGCGGGTCCCTTGCGGCCGCGCCATGCCTCGATGGTGATCCCGTGCATACATAGGAGTTCGTTCACTTCGTATATGCCCGGGATGAGGTCTGGTGACCGCTGCAATTGAGCGAACATTAGACATCCTGGTCTTCCTGGGCGAGCGGGGATCGTCCGCATATGTTCCGGAACATAGTCTAGTCCGCGGAGCTCTGCTTCGACTAATGCCGGTTCGGTATTGACCGGCGGGCCACGTATTGCCACTTTGACGCTCCTTTCTGCCGGGAGCAAGTAGCAGAACCAGGAGATTCCGACGGTACTTTCCAGCTGGGTCAGGTACCGTTGGATTTGGCGGAACTCCTGGTCCGATTTCGGAATGAAACGGACGCCTTTTCCGAACGGCCGTCCGTTTGGGGTGTATCCGAGCAGCTTTTTCAGCTCTCGCAAGTGCATTGACCAGTCGGGTAGTGCTTCCACAATGAGGGGCGGGTAGCGACTGGATGATTTCGGCGCATTTGCGCCATCCGCATTGGTATCGGTAGCAGCGGCAGTGGTAGGAGCAGAGGTGTTGCTGTTTGACGATTTCTTTTTTGACGCGGTCGCAGCCGCGTACGTCGAGCCGAGTGTAGTCGGGTCGGATGTTGCCGCGTTTGTCTCCTTCGGGGATTCCAAAAGCGGCATGCAGGGCGGTGCAAGCACTGGAGACTTCTCTCCTAATTCCTTTGGGGGAGAGGGGAAACACCCCTCTGTGATGTTCGGCAGCGGGGCGGGGAAGCGTGGAATGCGCGCTGGCTTCGATGTTGCCTGCAGAGGCACAGTGGGTGTTAATACATAACGAATAATCTTTTTAAAGGAAAGGGGGATTCAACTAGGGTTTAATATAAATAATAAAACAACTCATTTAATATATGATCACTATTTTAGTAAGTGTATAAACATACAGTAATGAAAAAAATAATTCATTTACCTAACTCACGAAATATTAAGGATACATACAATATGCCCTAAAATCATACAACCTCACGCTAAACGTAACGTACTTTAATTTAAATTAAAAATCGATTTAAAATATTACTTTTTATGTTATCTTTAAAAAAAATCCTTTACAACTCGCATCGTGGAAATCTATATATCTTGAACTCTGCGTAATTTACATTATTGGGTCTTTTTAGGTTCGACTTTCGACTAATAAACATTTAATAATAACATTATTGAAAAAAAAAACAAACGAATAGTGTCCAATTTAATTTTATTTACACATCGAAGAATGAAAGAGTATGTACGTTCAGTCGAGATTCTAAATATGAAAAGTTATTCTTTTTTTTATTAACTTCTCTTCACCAAAAGGAGCCAAGTATTCGCAGAGCTTTGGACAGGGCGTAGCCCCCTTAGAGCCTACTCGCCGAATATATTATTATATATTATGTTATATTTCTGTATATAACTCCGATATCCAGAGAATAATTCTTAAGATGTACCCAGAGGTCCCACCCACCCAGATTGTCATCCAAGCATTTTTCTTCGATTAAATAATGATTTAGGTTCTTCTGTATAAAAAGAGAAACTCCGCCACCTCGTGCATTACACTTGTAATTGAAATAGTGTACATAACCATTATTTGGCGTCTTTTAGCTTCATAGTTTGATTTTATCCACGTTTCCGTCACAACTATTACATCCAGAGGATTTTTAAATGACTGAATTACACATTTTAGTTCATCTAATTTGGTTGACTTAACAAGGCTCCGAGCATTCGTATAAAGTAATCTAATAGATTTTTTGCTACTTAGGACATTTTTATAAGAATCAGTAATCTGGTAGGAGATAATGTTATCTAAAGGTGAAATATATTTATTGTTTTGATTAGTTTCTATTTTTCTTAGTTTTTTCGTGCAGATTCAGTGATTTTAGGAATTCCTTTTATATATTTTATAATAAGATGCTTATTGCCTTTGTCGTGTTCGTATTTAAGTTTTTTTCGTTTTTTTCGTTTTAATTGTTTTTGCTGTAAAGGTGTCTGATCAGAATATATTTTTAAATCAGTTAGACTTTTTTCTTACGTAATAGGGTGAATGTTGTTTATTTTGATTTAAATATTATTTTAATAGGACGGTTATATTTAGGATCATATTTTCCGGAAGATTCTTTCAGGTTCTGGACACTCTGTAACAATTCTGTTTATGGGTTTGCTTACTTCTGTCTTATCTTTCTCGATTCTTTCATCTTTATTGGTTGCAACTTGTTCCGGAATTCCAACAAGTATTATATTTTCACTTCTTAATTCTCGTTCTTCAATTTCTGTTATTACATTTTCACTGATATTATAAGAATCTTTTTCTAAAGATGCATCGGTTTTTCAACCAAAGATCGAAGGTTTTCTATTTTACTCTCTAGAGTTATATTTTTATTTGTTAAGCACGTTAGGTCAGTTTTAATCATATCTTGTTCTATTGTAAGAGACTCAGTAGTCGACTTTATATTACTTACTTGTGTTTTAATTACAGTAATATCATCCGTGATTTTTACTATGAAGTCTTTTGGACTGTTACTTATTAATGTCAATGTTGACTTAATATTAGACATTTGCTGCCGTATTTCACTCAATTCATCCCTTATATGGTCATCTTGTTCATAATGTTTTCGTTTGCTGCGAAACGTTGTTGTAGTTGCGCCCGAAAATTATTTTTTCGAATTCACTTTGGAAGGTTCGGTGGTGATTCACTCCGTACTACGCTTGTGGCAATTCCAGTCGGAGATCTTACTAAAGTCATGGTGTTCTGTGTAACTTACGTATGACGGGACGAAAAATTATGAGCTCGTCTCGTTTCGCCGAGGTGGCGAGTGGAGGGCTAGTCCGTCACCGGCTTGAGGTATTGTAATGTCAAAGGTCGTAACAACTCACAATATTTGTTGTCTCATCTCCTGGTCTAACAACGCACTCAGAGTCAGACTCTTATAAAATTGAAAGAATACGCTGTCGTTCTATCCCTTCTCAATCCATTTTTTACTAAGTACCTAAAAAAAACACAAATAAAATACATTGAACTTTATATCAGCAACTTTAAAAATAATTTAATTAATTAACATTAATTTTACAATGAAACTTAACGTACAACCTACTTGATGTAAGCTTTACAATATAATAATGGTGAGAAAATTATATTAAAGAAACTTATTTCAAAATTGCAATAAGCATTTCCGAGAAATTCACGTTATTGTTTGGTTCGATGGAAATCTACGTTAGCTATCTTCCTGGAGCAGGTTTGCGTAACTTTGATAATAATAAAAATAATATATATACAAAATGAGTGTTCTGCCATATTAATGCTTAACGCGGCTTTTCCTTCTAACTTGCTCAACAATAACATAGCTTTTTCTGGAGTCTCTCCTCCTACTACTTTTAACCATTGTTTAGCACAATTTAAATAATTATATAACGTAAGAATATCACCGTTATACGTTGGTACAAAATTTAAAACTTCTTTTGGATCCCTAAAATCGCTAGACAAATTATTTGTCGAACTTTCAATACCCTCTATATTAGAAGGAGGGTGATTTACATCACTCTTATTTTTATATACACAAGTAGGGGGTTTTAGATAGAAAGGAATTTTGAAAAGGATATTCTACTCAGTACTTACAGCAAATTAATACTGATTGTTGTCCTCAGCATTCTCTTTCTTCTTTTGACGTTGCAATTTCTTTTGTAGTCCTCAGCAATGGTATTAAGATACTTCGTAAAACTTTTGAACGGGATTTTATGATCGCGTTTATATTTTTAATGAATTTAGCGAAGTTTCTACGCTGCTGAGCCCCACGTTGGGTCAAATATGATCAAAATATTTGAAAAATAAATACTTTAAGAAAATAATTTTATTAAATATTTAATAAAATTAACAAAACTATACTAAAACTACTCTACTAAGTACGGTGAGTGAATCCTGTGTTCTCTTCAGTATTAAGTCTTTTTATAGGCAGCCGGAGTGGTGGGACGCAGTACAAAGCGATATCTAGAAATGTTCCTTTGTCTTTTTAATTACTTCATTGCTTTCGTTGGGTCTTTGTGTTCGTTCTTCGAAGTGGCGTGACTCATGTCTGCAGCCAAATAATCAACATCAGTAAACAAATGCCTGTCAAACGGATTTATGCCCGTGCATTTAAAGCCAGATACCGCAATATCCATCCTAGCTGCTTAAGTGAATGCATCAGAGATTGGACCGGCTATATCGTAGTCCGTTATGCTAGATCCAGGATCAAGCTCACCCACAGGTCACATTTTTGGTTATAGGCGTCTTTCAAAGGAAAGGCTTCTTGAATGTTCTGTCCAGAGTTTGGATCGTATGCGTGATGTGGGGTAGGGTGCTTAGAAAGTGAATGCTATTTTCTTGACAAATTTATAGCGGCTAGTGTCTTGTAACTGCAATGGCCACAACAAGTGACAACGTCTTAACCAAGTGGCACCTCGTGGCTAACTGACTAGATTGAGTGATTGCGATGTTAGGACGAATGAATGCGACAGAAGTTAGGCGTTTGTTGCGTCTTTCAATTATTTGTTTCTGAGAATTGTTACTAGCCCATATTAAAGCACTAGCCCAGATTTAGTTATTTACCTTTACATACATAATAAATAACCGTGGGTAGCGGCGAGTCCAGCAGAGTGTGGACGTCAGCCACTGGAAGTCGGTTTTGCGGCGGCTTGTTAAAGACGCACACGCAGGAGGGCTGGCGGTCGATGCAGATCTCCACGCCCAGGGCGTACGACGTTTGCAGTTGTGGTACTGGAAGCATTCGCTGGTGGGATGCGCGCAGCTGTGGTGCGTGCTACTCTTTCCACTCGGCGGTTCTTTGTCTCTTTAATGAAGACCGGACACGAAGTTTTATTCGCGGTGTGTGCGCCGCCGCAGTCGGCGCACGTCAGGGGTTCCTCCAGGGGGCGCTGGCAGTCCCTGGGCGCGTGGTTCTCCCCGCAGCGCACACAGGCAATGGGCCTGTGGCAGTTGTGGGAAGAATGCCGGAAACGCTGGCAGCGGTGGCATTGTGCGGGTCCCTTGCGTCCGCGCTTTAAGTTTTCTTATTTTTTTAAAATTTCTTAATTATGTCTGGTCTGATCCTAAATACACGAAGTATGTTTTGCAAACGTTTTGATGGCAACACAAACAGTTGCTCTTAAAGTTTGTATGCTTCTAAACTTTGTTTTAATACAGACAAGTCCATTATTTTTTCGTCAATGATATATCTTAAAACACGGTCATCATTACTGTCTATGCTATTCAATATGTATATGTCGGCGATTCACCAGAGTTCTCAATAGAAACTAACTTAATTGTATTTTTAAACAGCTCAAAATAAATCAATAAAATCATAACTTCTGTGTAAATATATTTAGGAATTTTAATTAACCTTTGACAAAAAAACAACAATCGTTGCTAATGGCACTTAGTACCGGACAGTCTATACGTCGAACCCCTAGCATCCGACATTGTTAAAACATCGTGCATCGATCGCATAACTACATATAATCTTCACCACATTCAGGAAAGGGATTACATCGAGGCTGTTATAAAAACAGCTTCACGGAAACTCGGAGTTCTGAACAAGTTGCGGCGTTTTTTCACGCCACAACTGTGCCTGCTGTACAAAACTCAGGTACGGTCTTGCGTGGAATATTGCTCGCACGTTTGGGATGGCTCCGTTAAGTACCTACTGGAGGCCTTGGATCGGTTGCAGCAACGTGCGATCCGCATTATTGGCGACGTAAAGGTCACTAACACCCTCGAACCTTTACAATTGCGTCGAGAGATAGCAGCACTGAGCGCTTTCTATCGACTGTATCACGGCGAGTGCTCTGAGGAATTATTCTCTCTAATTCCTGCTTCCCCCTTCCTTCTTAAGTCACCGCCTAACTGTGACATATATTCCATCGCGCACAGATAAATTTGGCAACTCCTTTCTTTGTCGCACTTCCAAAAAATGGAATTCCTTACCAGCTCACGTGTTCCCCTCCTCTTACAACCCGGGTTCCTTCAAACGAGGCGTGAAGAGGCATCTTGCGGGCCGGCAAGGCGAAGGCGGCTAGTGCAGAACGTTTTTCCTTTCTGTACTGGCCGTCGTCGCGTTTGGACTCTACTACCACTTACCATCAGGTGGAGTAGAGTCATTTGCCATCCCGGCGAATATAAAAAATTCTCTCATGCTTCGTGAACCCACCATTGACACCTTGTGCATTGTTCTCATGGTCCTCTGAGTAAATTACACAAGAAGTGATTATTCTTTTGTTAGGTATTAATGGTTTTTTTTCTTAACTATATCTCCTTTCTCATTTATTTTTCCTTTAACCTTCAAACCTTTGGTCAGTTTTCTCTTCCCTTCTTTCAATACGTCTTGGACGTCTTAACCAAGTGGCACCTCGCGGCGAACTGACTAGATTGAGTTATTGCGATGTTAGGGCGAATGAATGCGACAGAAGTAAGGCGTTTGTTGCGTCTTTCAATTATTTGTCTCTGAGAATTGTTACTAGCCCATATTAAAGCACTAGCCCAGATTTAGTTATTTTCCTTTACATACATAATAAATCAAATCAAATTAAAGTGGTATGGCGATATATACCACTTACTTATAATAATTAATTAGTTCGAAGTACTGACGGTAAAAACAAAAAGTCAAGCGAATTTAGATTTTGTTTATTGAACACAGTGATCAAGCGTATACAAAAGAATGCATTATTACTTTAAGGGCTATACACTATTTATACACAAAAGTACACATGCGCATGAGTGGCCACGGCTACAAGTGACGTAGTCAGTCGTAGACAAAAGACTCGCGGGCGACCATCTTGTCTTTCGGCATTCAAACGAAAGGCGTTATGCGATCATCTCGGTGGGTGTGGCCTAAAGTATCTTGTGTGAACGTACGAGGTGGCGTGTCTTTTAACGCGTATTCAAGTGTACGAATATACTTGCTTGCCAGCTAATTAAATTACATATTCGCTGCAAAATTATTCAATACAAAATATTTTTTAATTGAATAGACTTACAAGTACTTATGAATCGTCAAGCGCTACTACCGGATAGGAATGTGGATTCTAACGAGAAGAACCGGCAAGAAACTCAGTAGTTACTCTTTCTTGTACAAAAATATTTGTATCTATTACATACAATTAGTTCCTGCACGAGATCCCGCAATCATTCAAATCACGCATTGCAAAGACTGGATCGTAATTGTAATAAGTACGTTTTGCAGACGTTGCAACGTGGCAATACAAACATTTTTCTTGAAAAAAGTATTAACATATAAATTAATAAATACATGTCGGGAAACATCGTTCTTATTGTAATCATCATTACGGCCTGGGCACACATTCTGGCGGTGCGGCGCGCGGTGCGGCGTGAGACGCGGCAGACGGCGTGATTTGTGGTGGTATGCCACAGCTAGACTAGTTACGACCGCGGTGGCGTCAGCAGTGGACGTATTTAGAGAACAGCTAAACTATTAAAATAACCCTATCAAAAGTGGCACGGTATTGCCTTGAAACAAGTGCGTACATAGCTCAAGAGATCTGTAGCGTAATTCATAGGTTGTCTACCATTTGATTTCGCCGCTCACCGCTTGCCGGCTCGTTCGAAGGGTGTTTGAAATGCTTAATGAAGCCCACGGCATCGCGGCGTGGACGTGGTGACGCTGCACGACGTGGCGCGTGGAAGATGTGGCGACGCCCACACCTGGACATCAGTGGTGGTATGCCACAGCTAGACTAGTTACGATCGCGGTGGCGGCAGCAGTGGACGTATTTACCGCCGCCGAAAACGGCTAAACTATTAAAATAACCCTATTAAGTGGCACGGTATTGCCTTGAAACAAGTGCGTATTTAGCTCAAAAGATCTGTGGCATACTTCATAGGTTGTCTACCATTTGTTTTCGCCGCTCACCGCTTGCTGCGCCTTAATCCGCGCCGCTGTTGGCTGTGGCCAGGGGGTTAGTAGTTGCAGGCTTAATAGGCGTCATCAAGGCAAGATGCGAGCACAAAACACAATTACCATAGTTTCACATCATTTAAATTTAAGATTAGAAAAATTAACAAGTAACAACACCGAGCAGCAATACGAAATTTGTAGGTAATTTGAAATGTTCCTTTGTCATAGTTGAGATTGCTATTACTGCATTAGACATTTTATGGAATAATATCTGTTGAAGGTGGTGATGGTGGTCATGACTATGGTAAAATTTCTATCAATTTGTCAACAGTATTAGCTAAACGACTTAAAATTTGATTCTGGTTTTCTTCTATATCAATTCTTCTCGATTCCAATCATAGCCTTTCCAGGTCCCTAACATGATTATTTTTTTCCGTTCTGCCTAGTTGTAGCCGGCGATTCTCAACAGCCATAAACTCACTTGCGGCTCGTTCGAAGGGTCTTTAAAATGTTTGAGAAAACCCACAGCGTCGCGGCGTGGATGTGGTGGGGGACGCTGCAGGCGACGCCCACACCTGGACATTATTTGTTAATTTTTGTTATGAATGTTTTCATCAATCATTTCCTAGTCTTTGAAGTAAGCTGATTGATAATAATGAAATGAATAAATGATAATAATAGAAAACCATAAAATATTTTTACAGCGGTTTTTGTTTGTGTGAATCTTACTTTTTCCATTTGTTCCTTGGCTTTACTACTCCTCCACCTGGAGTTTAACAATTCTTCTTATTCCTGACGCAGTCGGTCAGCTTTAATTCGACCTTGAGGCCCTTGCTGGGGCCTCGGTATATCGCCATAACTAGAACAAGTTAAAACGATTTCAGAGAAACAGAGGGTCTATTGATGAAGTAAAGAATCAAGCACAATTATTGTTTTGTGTTTCATAAGTAGAAATATATTAGTTCATGTCGCGTATCACGTCATTGTTTATGTTTCAAACTTTCAAGTGCTAGAGTATGATAAATTTTCAAATTTCACATTTGTTAGTAAAATGAATACACTCAAACTGTCTAAGCTAGATGGCGCCATAGTTAACTCATTTTCCGACATTAAGTTTAGCTGTCTTTGATTTTATGAGCCTCAATTTTCTTTAATTTCGGTTTGAATATAGTCGCGCAACGGAAACAATTAGGCCACAAAGTCCGTTTTGTTGCGATAGTTAAGAGAAAATACCTCGGATTCGCATTCCGTCTTGTATTTCTCTATAATAAACTATATTCCCTAATACATTATGATAAAGAAAATAAAATTGAAATTTCTCAGATCTTATTCCCTTGTTTGTTAGCCACGTTTGTATGTCGTCTTTCTTCCAAGAAGACGTACCATTTAGGTAATTTCCTATATTTTTAGAAATATTTCAAATTCTATATTATATACAAATACATAAACAAAAATCTATTTAAAAAAAATCTAAATTTTGTGACAAAACTAAAATGATATATTTTTATCTGGATAAGTTCATTTGTTCTCCATTATTATGACGAATGTGGCTGGATGAGACCTTAATATTAATTGTCAGTTCATCGAAAATTGGCGTCTTGAAGGTCGAGAAAACTGTTTCCGTAACTTTAGAAGTTAAGTTAAAGTGGATTTACGTAGTTAAGTGGAATATTGTTGTATTATAAATGAATATATATTGCTAACTGTTTGTAGTGCATAATACAGCGAAGTTATCAGCAATTCACTTGGAATATTTATAAATACGGTTTGCTTTTACCTATTCTTATTGTGATTGGAATAGTTACAGTATAGCTGCAGTACTGAGTAGTTCAATAGACTACGTTTAGTTAGTACTTATCTATCGGGTAGCGAGGACATGAGGTCATGACCTCAGTTGATCTGCTATCGTTGATCGTTTGGTTACAGTAATAAGAAAGTGAATTCTATGTACCTTTGGTTGTGAAGGAGTCCGAATGTGAAACTAACGCTTAGCAGTATGTTCGATAGACACACGTATAATTCACTACATAATAAATAATGTTTTAGGGATTGGAAATTTTTGAATAGCTTCTATTTTAGATTGATCAGGTTTTAAACCATCTTTATTTAAAACATGACAAAAAAAATCGATTTCGTCTGTCATAAATACACATTTATTTAATTTAAGGTTAGCTTTTCTTAAGGCTTCAAAAACTTGTTGCACTCTAATTATATGGTCTTGTTTTGTTTTTGAATATACTATAATATCGTCTAAATAAACTAAGCAAATGTTACGCGAGATTTCCCTTTTTAAAACGTTGTTCATCATACGTTGAAATGTCGCGGGCGCCTTTTTTTAAACCAAAAGGCATATGAAGAAATTCATAATGACTCCGTACTAAAGGTTGTTTTTCTATTGAATCTTTATCCATTAAGATTTGATAATATCTCGATGTGAGGTCTAACGTCAAGAAATAATTATTACCTTGTATTTTAGAAAATAACTCTTCAATATTTGGCAAAGGAAATTTATCAGACTTTGTTTTTTCATTAAGACTACGATAATCGATTACCATTCTCCACTTTTTTAAACCAGATTGACCTAATTTTTTTGGAAAGATGTGTACTATATACGACCCAGGGGATTACGAAGGCATTTTTATTTTTTCGTTTAACAATTTATTTATTTGTTTATTTACTTCTTCCTGTTGAGTTAGAGGTAGCCAAAAAGGACGTTGATAAATAGGTTCATTATCTATTAAATTAATGTTATGTTTAATAGATGTAGTTGCACTAATTGGTACATTTTCAGTAAATGAATCATTATAGGTTTCATATAAATCTTTTATATTTAACAAATTATCATTTGTCAATTGGTAAACTAAAATTTCATTCGGTGGCAAAATTAATTTACGTTCCTTTAGATCACTTTTTGCATCCATTTGCTCCAGCTGTCACCCATTTATCCCAATCGCATTTGAGGGGCTGTTCATGAGAACAGCCCCTCAAATGCGATTGCCACATAGGAAAACAGAGGATGCTTCTATGAAGAAACATCCTCTGTTTTCCTATGTGACATTCTATTTTGAATATTTTGTCCTATAAAAGAATGGCACTTCAAACAAATAATTTCACCATACCAACATGTATTTTTCAAATGTAGGTCTATGACAACGAATCTTGTATCATTCATTGACGCCATATCGATAGTCTATACGTCGAACCCCTAGCACCCAACATTGTTAAAACACCGTGCATCGATCGCATACCTACACATAATTATCACCACATTCAAGAATGTTCCCTCATGCTTCATGAGCCCACCCTTGACACCTGGTGCGTTGTATTCAGTTCTCCTCATGGTCCTCTAAGTACACTACACAAGAAGTGTTTATACTAGTGTTAGGTTTTAATGGGTTTTTTTTTAACTTTATCTCCTTTCTCAATAAATAATCAATATCAGTAAACGTGTCAAAATGCCCGTCAGACGAATATATGCCCGTGCATTTAAAGCCAGTTACCGCAATTTTCATCCATATTCACTACAAAATTATTCAATACTGTTGAAGCGCACATTGTTTTTAGAATGGCAACATTATTTTATTTTATCTACGTATAATTTTCTTTTTTACCTACCTACAAATTATTCTTATTCAATATCTTTCTTGTAACGTTAATGAACAATAAATCTATCTTGAAAACAATAACTTTTTGATTTCCACAATCTCAAAACGAATACATTTGGCGACCGTGTGACAAAACGAATACATTAATTGCAATTTACGGAAACGATCAACGAGAAATAAGAAATACGCAATTACGTTTCGGCGGTTATTCGACGATCCAACTATTGCATCATCCGTTGCAAGAGTAACCCAGCTGGAAGAGTGATCGTATTTCTGAAGATAAGAAAGACACTACAGAAGTCTGCGCGTAAATACAATCAACGCTTCGATCTAACTAATAAGCTAAGTGCCCAGCTATTTTCCAATTTTATACCCAATCCTACATCTAATACCTAATACCTATTTACCTATACCTATATACATTATTTTACTTTAAAACGTTCCTTAATCTCATTAGTTTTTTATATACTAGTAAATATGATATATTTACGATTAATTAAAATATGAGAATATATTATGTACCTACCTACATTGAGAACATAAAATTTTAAATAATTTATAAAGCTGTTAGTATTTTCGTTCTTTGTTTTAACGAAGCATAAATATATAAATATATATAATTATTGAAAACGTATATGTATTTAACGTTTTTTTTGGCGACTATTTCAGCTTAATCGAGACGAAGCTGTGCGGCCATTTTGTACGTGCAACGGGTATTGCGATTCGTGGTTCGCGAGCCAGGTGACACCAAATTGAGGAGAGTGAGCGATTATTTTAATTATTAATACGATTTTATTATTATTATTACTATTTTGATTTAATATCAAAAATGATTAGCGACATTAATTTTTAGTATGATCTAAATACATTACTTACTAAGCGTTCTTCTATAATAGGTCGTATAACTAAATTTAAAAATTATATTGATACTATTTCAATAAAGGAGGATTTATCTCCAATTCAATTATCGGAATTATCAATTAAATTAGAAAAAAAATGTTTATTAGCTATTCAATACGAATAGTTGCAAGATTCAATTGATGTTTTAAATTCAGATAATTTGGCATTGGCAATAAATGAGCGAGATACTATTGAGCAAGATTGTGCGACATGTATTGCGATTGCTCAAACTATTATTACTGATTCTAACAGTCGCAAAGACGAGCAAAATACCTCTTCCTTGTCTCGATGTCATCACGATCATTTTGAAACAGAATATAAATTACCGCAATTACAAATTAATAAGTTCAATGGTGCCTACTTTCGATAGCTGGAGTTTCGTGACACTTTCTTACCAGTTGTACACAATAACGATCGCATTAAGACTATTCATAAATTTCATTATTTGACATCATATTTAGAAGGTGATGCCGCTCGCATTATTTCAAAAATTGAGGTTTCCGAGGCTAACTATGATGATGCGTGGCGCTTGCTATGTGAGAGATATGACAATAACGACAGCTAATAAATCATCATTTAAATGCTCTTTTTAAAATTGATCAGTTGAGTCGCGAATCTGATCGATCCCTACGTTTTCTTGTGGAGCACGTTACAAAGAACTTGCGCGTTTTGTGTAGTCTTGGTCAGCCTACTCAGCACTGGGATATATTAATAATACACATAGTGTCATCTAAACTAGGCACGTACGTAGGATGAGGTATCTACGCTAGCTCAATTTAATAAATTCTTAACAAATCGTGCTGATATACTAAAAACATTACATCGTAATAAAATAGATAGACTAAAGGCGTCAGGTAGCTCTTCACGGCCTACAGGCCCTAATTTTAATAGTGAACGAGCGAAATCTTTTACATCTTTGCAAAACAATTGTAACAATTTTAAATCTTGCGTTATTTGCAACGGAGATCACAAAATATATGAATGTGGCATATTTAAACGAAAGAATTTTGATTAAAACTATGCCTGAATTGTTTAAGGGGAGGACATCAAACTTATAATTGTAAACTAGACCCTTGTCGTACTTGTAACACAATACATTGCTTCATCAAACGAAAGAACTCGATACCAATTTGTCTTCTTTAACTACTACGTTTACTAATACTATGTGAAAGTCAATCATCATTTATCAGCAAACAATTAAAAGAATATTTAAGTTTCGAATCAAGCCAAATAAAAAAAATAGCGTTATAGGTATTGGCAACAACTCGTCTAACCACATAACAGAGAGTTTCATTCCTTAACTTATTTCAATACACGAAAAATATTATGTAACGCTAGCTTGTTTTTTGCTTAAAGAGTTAACAGGTTCGATTGCAGCTGCTCCTATTAACTTAGATAATTTAAAACTACCAAAGAATTTAAAACTTGCCGATCCTAATTTCAACATTCCATCGTCCATCGATGTACTCAGTGGTGCAGGCTTGTTTTAGGATGTTCTAGGTAACGACGAGCAGTCATTGGGTCCAGGTCTTATTAAACTAAGAATTTATAAACTTGGCTGGCTAATTACAGCTGCTATTTCTACCAATTTGCGTACAACTAAGAAAATTCAAAGTTTTAATTCTGTTATAATCAGTCAACAAGATGAAATTTGCAGACGTTGCAACGTGGCAATGGAAACATTTTGTCTTGAAAAAAATATAAACATATAAATTAATAAATACATGTCGGGAAACATCGTTCTCATTGTAATCATCATTAGGGCCTGGCCACACTTTCTGGCGGTGCGGTGCGCGGTGCGGCGGGAGACGCGGCAGACGGCGTGATTTGTGGTGGTATGTCTTAGCTAGACTAGTTACGACCGCGGTAGCGTCAGCAGTGGACATATTTAGAGAACGGCTAAACTATTAAAATAACCTTATCAAAAGTGCCACGGCATTGCCTTGAAGCAAGTGCGTACTTAGCTCAAGGTATCTGTGTCATACTTCATAGGTTGTATACAATTTGTTTTCGCCGCTCACCGCTTGCCAGCTCGTTCGAAGGTTGTTTGAAATGCTTAATGAAGCCCACGGCGTCGCGGCGTGGATGTGGTGGGCGACGATGCAGGCGACGCCCACACCTAGATTTATTTGTTAATTTTTGTTATGAATGTTCTCATCAATCATTTCCTAGTCTTGAAGTATTGAAGATTGATAATAATGAAATGAATGAATGATAATAATAGAGAACCGTAAAATATTTTTTCAGCGGTTTTGTTAGAATCTTACTTTTTTCCATTTGTCCCTTGGCTTTATTACTTCTCCACCTGGAGTTTAACAATTCTTCTAATTGCCGACACAGTCGGTCAGCTTTAATTTGGCCTTGAGGCCCTTGTTGTGGCCTCGGTATATCGCCATAGATAGAACAAGATAAAACTATTTTGATACATTACTGAGTAGTTCAATAGACTACATTTAGTAACTACTTACCTATCGGGTAGCGAGGACATGAGGTCATGATCTTAGCTGATCAGCTGTTGTTAATCGTTCGGTTACAGTAGTAAGACAATGAAGGTTAAACGAAAAACTTCAACTATTATGGCTATTTCTGGTTCCAGACAATCGCGATTAGAATCATAATCATGATTGTCAGGAACATCTGCTTCTGTATCAACAGGTTCAGTGAAATTTTCACTCAATAATTTTTCGTACCAAGGAAATGTTCTATCTTTCTCCCATTCGTCTCCATATTGTTTTACCATGAGAGACTTTACGTTTGCTTTCTTCAGAGCACTTGGACATTTATTTTCGTTAAGTGCCATTGGCTAGGGATGTGTCTTTCTTGATTTTAAGATGCTAAACCGTTTTCTTTCCTGATCAGACTCGTTAGCCAAATTGCGGAAGGTTCTCACCTCATATAGAGTTTAGTTTGTCTCATTGTTCCTCGTCCCATTTTATTTTTTCAAATGAATTCGTCTTAAATCTAGAGGTGTAAAAGTAACGAAAAAAATCGTATCCTTATGTATTTGTTACTATAACAATTAGTACTCGTCACTATAGTATCGTTATGTTACTCGTTACTTCTCATGAGAAATTCGGATTTACTGTTTTCAAAATTTTACCTGCTGAGCTTATGTTATATCACAGTAACATCGCAATCCATTATGCATCAATTATAATGAAAAAGCAACAAATAGGTGAATAATATTTAAATACAACAATAGATAATAATTTTTAAATAACATTCTCACCATCAATCACCATAAAATAGTTTTGCTTAGAATGTAATTAAACATCAAAAATGAAATAAAACATGGCAAACAATAATTTTGTTTTGAACAACAACAAAAATCATTTGTTCTTAAAATAAAATTAAACATATTTTAAATAAAACTAAAACAACAAAGAAAATCTTTTTCTTTAGAATGAAATTGAACATAGAGTACCGCAATTGTTATAGACAGAGTTAACATTTAACATCTGTGACTTGCTCGTCGCGCCATTTCGGTAAAATAACATATTAAATAAAAACATTCTATGGCCGAAATCTCTGGTTCATATTCAAAAATAAAATCTTTTCCATTCGCTTTGGTTGAATAGAGGTGCGCCTCTCACTTAATATTTGGCCCGATTAGGAAAAAGTCCTCTCAGATGGTACCGATGTAGCCATTACTAATACATATTTTGCAGACAAGTTTGAGAGTTCAGGGTATATAATTGTCCACGCCTGCAACCATCTTGATATTGCGTCATGGTAATTATGCTGCTGCTAACTGTAGAGTTCGAAGCAAACGCTGACATTGGCAAAGCGTCAAAATCTTCCCATATTGAGGTGTAGCTAACGTCGATTCGTTTTCGTTAGGTTCTATTGACTGCTTATGAAAGTTAATTTCATTTTGCAGCTCAGTTTTCAATGCATCTTTGGCAAACTTGTAACTAGATGCATCAAACTTAATGCCATCTTAAAGTATAACATTTTTCAGGTCACATTTTTGGTTATAGGCGTCTTTGAAAGGCTTCTTGTATGTTCTGTCCAGAGTTTGGATCGTATGCTTGATGTATGCTTGACATCCACTTTCTAAGCACCCCATGCTTAGAAAGTGGATGCTATTTTATGCTACTTAGGACATTTTTATAAGAATCAGTAATCTGGTAGGAGATAATGTTATCTAAAGGTGAAATATATTTATTGTTCTGATTAGTTTCTATTTTTCTTAGTTTTTTCGTGCAGATTCAGTGATTTTAGGAACTCCTTTAATTTGAGAAACAAACAGTAACATAATACACAAATATATGATTGAAAAAGATAATACAGATACCAATTAGGTTTCCACTTACAAATAATACAGAATTAGAGCAATTTGAATACAATGATATGAATTTAATTAAATATATTAATTAACTAATCTAACCTAATATAAAATCTGAAGAGAAAAGAATTTAATTAAAATAAAATAATGTTAACAATAATAAATTAATAAAAATACATCAAATTACATCCTCTTTAAAAGTAACTCTAATTACGATTATCTAAAACATTTTTAATTAATTTTTTAAAATAATTTACTGAGGTTACAAACTTATTTGTATAAGTTATATAACAATAGAAAAGTATTTGTTATAGTTCCTACAAGATCGGAATATAAAACTGTTTTGTGTGAATTTGGTTCTTGTAGTAGGTACATCAAATAGACACTGGTGGCGAGAACTTAGTCTGGGACATTTAAAATTTATGTTGTATAAAAGGTAAGGGGAGTCAACTAGATTCCTTATAACTTTAAATAAGAAAACCTGATCTCTCAATATGCGTCTGTCGGCCAAAGGTGATAAATTATAGGAACAAGAATAGGAAGCACTTTGTTGTACTTTAAGCTCAAGGTGTTTAACAAATTTTTTTTGAATTTTCTCTAACTTGTCAGTGTAGATATTATATTGAGGATTCCAGATCACGGACCCATACCCGAGAATTGAGCGAACATATGCATTATATAAAATAATTAAAGTTTTCAAGCCTCTGAAGTCTTTGCCAATCCTGAGTACAAATCCAAGCACCCGATAAGCCTTTGCAACAGCATGGTTGATATGTGCATTAAATGTGAGTTTACTGTCGAGGTATATCCCCAAATCTCTCACCTCGGATACCCGTCTTAGACTTATACCATTTAAGTGATAGCTGAATTCTATCGGTTTTCGTTTTCTCGAAAAAGATATTATATTGCATTTATCAATGTTAAGAAGTAACTGGTTATCACAGCAATATTGAAATAATCTATTGAGGTCTTCTTATAGATACAAACAGTCAGATTGTGATTCGACTTCGAGAAATATTTTCATATCATCAGCATACAAAAATGTAGTCGAGTGCTTGATGATGCTCTGGACATCGTTAATAAATAAATTGAATAGTAATGGTCCGAGGTGAGAGCCCTGAGGAACACCTGAGGAAATCGGAACCAATGAGGAGCAGTAACCTCTTACCGCAACCGCCTGACTTCGATTTAATAAATAGGAAGAGAGCCAACGAAGCAGATCACCGTGTATACCGACCTCTTCCAATTTACGAACGAGAATGAAGTGTGAAATTTTATCGAAGGCTTTGGAGAAGTCGGTATACACAACGTCTACCTGGTATCCCCTGTCCATACTGGTTATGACGCGGTGGATTAATTCTGTCACATTAGTTTCCGTAGATCTTTTATCAATAAAGCCATGCTGTTCTTTAATAATCAAAGGTCTCAGCATAGGGTAGATGCTATCATATATTATTTTTTCAAAGAGTTTTGCTATTGTGCAAAGCTTAGATATGGGCCTGTAATTTTGGACAACGTGTTTGTCACCAGACTTCAATATGGGAACAACGTATGAGCGCTTCCACAACGCAGGCATTTCACCCGAGTTTAAGGATTTGTTAAATAATAAATAAAGGAGCATAGCAAGAGTTTCAGAGCATTCCTATAAAAATATAGGAGGCAAACCATCTGGCCCATAGCCTTTATTAACATCAAGCTTTTTGAGGTATTTCTTAACAGCTTGCAGTGAAATACTTATTGATCCTATATTTAAGCTATTAAAAGACAAAGCTTTTGGGTGACTGTTTGAACCTCCAGCATTCGACGTGGTGAAAACCGAACTGAAATATTCATTAAAGGTGTCGCATATATCAGTGCCTCCACCAACAGTCCTACTTCCGTAAGTTAGGGTATCGGGAATACCATTCGTTGTCTGTTTTGACTTCACAAAACTCCAAAAAAACCTGCTGTTACTTTTAATTTTTCTTTCGGATGCAGCAATATAATCGTCGTAACACGTATATATTTTATAATAAGATGCTTATTGCCTTTGTCGTGTTCGTATTTAAGTTTTTTTCGTAAGTCTTTTAATTGTTTTTGCTGTAAAGGTGTCTGATCAGAATATATTTTTAAATCAGTTAGACTTTTTTCTTACGTAATAGGGTGAATGTTGTTTATTTTGATTTAAATATTATTTTAATAGGACGGTTATATTTAGGATCATATTTTCCGGAAGATTCTTTCAGGTTCTGGACACTCTGTGACAATTCTGTTTATGGGTTTGCTTACTTCTGTCTTATCTTTCTCGATTCTTTCATTTTTATTGGTTGCAACTTATGGAGAAGTATTATAGTGGAATTCTTCCACTGAGATGGTATTGTTTCGGTTTGTAGTATGTCGTTATAAATAAGTTTTAGTATAGGTACAACAACTTTTTAGTCGATTAGTAGTTCATTGCTGGTGTGTAATATTCATCAATTTTAACCTTTTTTCTAGAAGTTCATGTGTTTTTGTATGAATAATTAAGTATTACTTATTAATGTCATTATGGACCTTCTAAATTTAAGTAATTTTCTAATATTTTGGAATAAACATCATATCATCAAGACAAAAGCATTATATAAAGTAATTAGGGTGGTTGGGTTTTTAAGTCCTTACAATTACACAATAAAAAACCTAAATTTTTAAAAGCCCTCCTACCGATTGTGTTGACATGCAAATGGAAACGTAATTTATGATCGAGAATGACTTCGAGATATCGAACCTCACTCTGTTCTTGAAGCGTTGAATTTTTTAGTTTATATGATCTCTGTGAAATCGTTTTGAGTCAATTGAAGCACACCAAGCTACACTTATCAACATTGAGACTCATGCCGTTATCTTCACACCAGGTATTTAAGCAATATAAATCGTAATCTGAAGTAAAGCCACGTCACTGGGCGAAGAAATGGTTCGAAAGAATTTAAGATCATCTACAAATAGCATGAAACTGGAATTCGTAAAGAAAACATTATATCGTTAATGAATATGTTGAAAAGAATTGGTCCTAAATGTAAGCCTTGTGGGACTCCAGAAATAGCCTGAAATGATTTATATTTATAACCATTATCTACCACTAGTGATTCTCTTTTGTTAAGATAGGATTGAAACCACTCCTAAAAACATCCCGAGATGCCATATTCAGACATAAGAAGCCTAACGTGGGGAACCTTGTCGAACGCTTTACTGAAGTCAGTATAAATAACATCAACTACCTGACGAGAATCAACAGCAGTCGATATGGCATTAATGAATGATACAAGATTGGTTGTCATAGACCTACATTTGAAAAAACTTGCTCAATAATAACATAACTTTTTCTGGAGTCTCTCCTCCTACTACTTTTAACCATTGTTTAGCAAAATTTAAATAATTATATAACGTAAGAATATCACCATTACACGTTGTTCAAAATTTAAAAGTTCTTTTGGATCTATAGACTTACAAGTACTTTTGAATCGTCAAGCGCTACTATCGAATCGGAATGTGGATTCTACCGAGAAGAACCGGCAAGAAACTCAGTAGTTACTCTTTTTTGTACAAAAATAATTGTATCAATTACATACAATTAGTTCCTGCACGAGATCCCGCAATCATTCAAACCACGCATTGCAATGCCTGGATCCTAAATGCACTAAGTATGTTTTGCAGACGATGCAACGTGGCAATACAAACATTTTGTCATAAAATAAAATATTAACATATATATTAATAAATATATGTCGGGAAACATCGTTCTCATTGACATCATCATTAGGGCCTAGCCACACTTTCTGGCGGTGCGGCGCGCGGTGCTGCGGGAGACGCAGCAGACGGCGTGATTTGTGGTGGTATGCCACAGCTAGACTCGTTACGACCGCGGTGGCGTCAGCAGTGAACGTATTTATAGAACGGCTAAACTATTAAAATGACCCTATCAAAAGTGGCACGGTATTGCCTTGAAACATATTGCCGCTCGATAAAGCCCACGGCGCCGCGGCGTGGATGTGGTGTCGCCGCATGCAACGGGCTTGCCCGATGTCGCCGCCGCTGCGGAGACCCCCGTGTTGTGGAGGCGGTGACGTCACTGACGGTATGACGGCGTTAGCAGTGGTGGTGGAGGATGTAGCAATGAAGAAGGGAATGAAAGAAAGGAAGGGAATGAAAGGAAGGGAAGGGAAGGGTAAATTGTGCCCAAATTAATTTGCTTGGGCAACACATTGTATCTTTAAAAAGAAAAGGTACCTTGTATAGAATAAGAAGGAATAAAATCCAACATAATTTGATATGTGGCAGAAATTTGGGATGGACAGACTGTACGTGCAGAATCTCTGGTCGAGGATGGTAGATTCTCTTTGATCGTAGAGCCTGAAAAATATGAAGAACATGAATACACTTGTTAATAGAAGAAAATACACTTATAAACAAAGACTACAAGCAAAAAATAAACTAGCATCGAAACCTCTCTCATTAATTCCAGCTTAAACAATAACAGCAGTCAAACCCATTACGCCCAACACCCTCTCTTCTGAAGCACTGAGAGTTTGTTTTCTGCTTGGGCCAGCACCAGTACCAGAAGCATCACCACGTATCGCCAAAGCTTTTTCTTAGTTATTTGTTCATTTTTGTTATGAATGTTTTCATCAATCATTTCCTAGTCTTTGAAGTAAGCTGATTGATAATAATGAAAGAATGAATGATAATCTTCTTCTTCTGCCTAGCGTTTTCCCGGCCTAGTAACACCAGGGTCCGCTTTCCTGCATCTATGCCTCCACTTTGCCCGATCTAAAGCGTCCTCCTTAGTGAGATCGTGCTCTCTCATATCGTCCCTTACAACATCGAGCCAGCGCTTTTGGGGCCTGCCGCGGGGTCTAGGGTTTTCGACAACAAAGTCCAGGCATCGGTTCCCGACATAGTCTGGTGGTCTGCGGCTAATGTGGCCAAACCAACGCAGACGGCTTTCCTGCAACTTATCCGCTACATCGCAAACTCCAAGGCTGTGGTAGCCTTGGAGTGCTCGTTCCGAATGCGATCTAGTCGCGTTACGCCACACATCCACCGCAGCATCTTCATTTCCGCGACGTGAAGTTGCTGAACGTGTCTCGCGAGAGCTGGCCACGTCTCGCTGCCGTACAATAAGACTGGTCGGATGATGCATTTGTACACAAGGCCCTTTAATTTCACCGGTATCCTGTGATCACAGATAACCCTGGTGACTTCCCGCCATTTGGCCCAGGCTGCGTTTATTCGAGCTCTGAGGTCGTGGTCGATTATACCAGACTCGTGAAGTACGGACCCGAGGTATTGAAACTTTTCCGTCTTGATAACGGATTCTCCGCCTATCTTTATGGGTTCGGGGTCCGTACTGCCAGAGGCCTTATACTCGGTCTTCGCAACATTGAGCATTAGACCTCCCCTCTCTAGCACTCCCTTCCACTGGCTCACCTTTTGCTCCAATACCTGTTTGTCCTCATCTACAAGTGCAATGTCATCAGCATACATCGTGAGCCAAGGAGACGGCTCATGGGCTTTCACTGTGACAGCGTCAAGCACAACACTGAATAGAAAAGGATTCAGGGCTGAGCCTTGGTGGACACCAACTGTGATCGGGAAAGGGTGTGTGTCGCCAACGGCGGTCCCTACTAATGATTCCGAATTATGGTACATGTCTCGGATAATGTCAATATATGTAGATTTGTGGCACGTTCTTCATCTTCACAGCCCACCATATAATTTGGCGTGGGACGCAGTCAAATGCCTTCTGCAGGTCTAGAAACGCCATGTACAGCGGCTTCTTCTTTTCCCTGTGGGCCTCGGCCAGTATTCTTAGGGCGAAGATGGGGTCTATGGTTCCATAGCCTGGGCGAAACCCATATTGACATTCCAAGACAGTACATTCTTGCCGGAGCCTTGAATCGATTACGCGTTCGAAGAGTTTCATGGTGTGGCACATAACCTTAATACCGCGGTAGCTTTCGCAGTCCTGTACACTACCTTTGCCTTTATATACTGGAATAATGATACACAATCTCCAAGAATTGGGCATCTTTCTTTTCATTCATTTTCTATTTTACTCTCTAGAGTTATATTTTTATTTGTTAAGCACGTTAGGTCAGTTTTAATCATATCTTGTTCTATTGTAAGAGACTCAGTAGTCGACTTTATATTACTTTATTGTGTTTTAATTACAGTAATATCATCCGTGATTTTTTCTATGAATTCTTTTGGACTGTTAGTAATTAATGTCAATGTTGACATAATATTAGACATTTGCTGCCGTATTTCACTCAATTCATCCCTTATATGGTCATCCTGTTTATAATGTTTCCGTTTGCTGCGAAACGTTGTTTTAGTTGCGCCCAAAAATTCTTCTGTCGAATTCACTTTTGTAAGGTTCGGTTGTGATTCACTCCGTACTACGCTTGTGGCACTTCCAGTCTTTCAATTATTTGTCTCTGAGAATTGTTACTAGCCCGTATTAAAGCACTAGCCCAGATTTAGTTATTTTCCTTTACATACATAATAAATCAAATCAAATTGAAGTGGTATGGCGATATATACCACTTACTTATAATAATTAATTAGTTCGAAGAACTGACGGTAAGAACAAAAAGTCAAGCGAATTTAGACTTTGTTTATTGAACACTGAATTTTTTAATCAAATTTACTTTTACAAGTACTTATGAATCGTAAAACGCTACTACCGAATCGGAATGTGGATTGTAACGAGAAGAACCGGCAAGAAACTCAGTAGTTACTCTTTTTTGTACAAAAATATTTGTATCTATTACATACAATTAGTTCCTGCACGAGATCCCGCAATCATTCAAATCACGCATTGCAAAGACTGGATCGTAAATGTAATAAGTACGTTTTGCAGACGTTGCAACGTGGCAATACAAACATTTTGTCTTGAAAAAAATATTAACATATAAATTAATAAATACATGTCGGGAAACATCGTTCTCATTGTAATCATCATTAGGGCCTGGCCACACTTTCTGGCGGTGCGGTGCGCGGTGCGGCGGGAGACGCGGCAGACGGCGTGATTTGTGGTGGTATGCCTTAGCTAGACTAGTTACGACCGCGGTAGCGTCAGCAGTGGACATATTTAGAGAACGGCTAAACTATTAAAATAACCCTATCAAAAGTGGCACGGCATTGCCTTGAAGCAAGTGCGTACTTAGCTCAAGATATCTGTGGCATACTTCATAGGTTGTATACAATTTGTTTTCGCCGCTCACCGCTTGCTGGCTCGTTCGAAGGTTGTTTGAAATGCTTAATGAAGCCCACGGCGTCGCGGCGTGGATGTGGTGGGCGACGATGCAGGCGACGCCCACACCTAGATTTATTTGTTAATTTTTGTTATGAATGTTTTCATCAATCATTTCCTAGTCTTTGAAGTAAGCTGATTGATAATAATGAAATGAATGAATGATAATAATAGAAAACCGTAAAATATTTTTTCAGCGGTTTTTATTAGAATCTTACTTTTTTCCATTTGTCCCTTGGCTTTATTACTTCTCCACCTGGAGTTTAACAATTCTTCTAATTGCCGACACAGTCGGTCAGCTTTAATTTGGCCTTGAGGCCCTTGTTGTGGCCTCGGTATATCGCCATAAATAGAACAAGATAAAACTATTTTGATGCATTACTGAGTAGTTCAATAGACTACATTTAGTAAGTACTTACCTATCGGGTAGCGAGGACATGAGGTCATGATCTTAGCTGATCAGCTGTTGTTAATCGTTCGGTTACAGTAGTAAGAAAATGAAGGTTAAATGAAAAACTTCAACTATTATGGCTATTTCTGGTTTCAGACAATCGCGATTAGAATCATGATCATGTCGTTCGTGGTTGTCAGGAACATCTGCTTCTGTATCAACAGGTTCAGTGAAATTTTCACTCAATAATTTTTCGTACCAAGGAAATGTTTCATCTTTCTCCCATTCGTCTCCATATTGTTTTACCATGAGAGACTTTACGTTTGCTTTCTTCAGAGCACTTGGACATTTATTTTCGTTAAGTGCCATTGGCTGGGGATGTGTCTTTCATGATTTTAAGATGCTAAACCGTTTTCTTTCCTGATCAGACTCGTTAGCCAAATTGCGGAAGGTTCTCACCTCATATAGAGTTTAGTTTGTCTCATTGTTCCTCGTCCCATTATATTTTTTCAAATGAATTCGTCTTAAATCTAGAGGTGTAAAAGTAACGAAAAAAAATCGTACCCTTATGTATTTGTTACTATAACAATTAGTACTCGTTACCATAGTATCGTTATGTTACTCGTTACCTCTCATGAAAAATTCGGATTTACTGTTTTCAAAATTTTACCTGCTGAGCTTATGTTATATCACAATAACATCGCAATCCATTATGCATCAATTATAATGAAAAAGCAACAAATAGGTGAATAATATTTAAATACAACAATAGATAATAATTTTTAAATAACATTCTCACCATCAATCAACATAAAAATAGTTTTGCTTAGAATGTAATTAAACATCAAAAATGAAATAAAACATGGCAAACAAAATTAGAACAACAACAAAAATCTTTTGTTCTTAAAATAAAATTAAACATATTTTAAACAAAACTAAAACAACAAAGAAAATCTTTTTGTTTAGAATGAAATTGAACCTAGAGTACCGCAATTGTTATAGACAGAGTTAACATTTAACATCTGTGACTTGCTCGTCGCGCCATTTCGGTAAAATAACATATTAAATAAAAACATTCTATGGCCGAAATCTCTGGTTCATATTCAAAAATAAAATCTTTTCCATTCGCTTTGGTTGAATAGAGGTGCGCCTCTCACTTAATATTTGGCCCGATTAGGAAAAAGTCCTTTCAGATGGTACCGATGTAGCCATTACTAATACATATTTTGCAGACAAGTTTGAGAGTTCAGGGTATAGAATTGTCCACGCCTGCAACCTTCTTGATATTGCGTCTTGGTAATTATGCTGCTGCTAACTGTAGAGTTTGAAGCAAACGCTGACATTGGCAAAGCGTCAAAATCTTCCCATATTGAGGTGTTATCAGCGTCGGTGTCGCGAGTAGATATAGCTAACGTCGATTCGTTTTCGTTAGGTTCTATTGACTGTTTATGAAAGTTAATTTCATTTTGCAGCTCAGTTTTCAATGAATCTTTGGCAAACTTGTAACTTGATGCATCAAACTTAATGCCATCTTCTTAAAACGAGGGTCTAACAGTGCTGCTTTAGATAACACTGGGTGCCTGTAACAATTCTTGAATCTCCTTTTAAATTCCGTCATTATTTTATTTGTTCATTTATTTATTTATTTATTAGATCACCAACAAAGTACACACAGATACATGATAGCACACAGTTCATAAAATAAAAAATAAAAGATGTGGTACCTCAATTACAGATGATAACTACATGAACAATATAACAAGGTAACATATACATTATAGCACAAAAAATACAAACAAAAGAGAAATCAAAATTTCAAGTTACAAAACAAAAAAAAAAAAACAATGAATAAAAAATTAATAAATTAAAATAAATGAAAACTAATATGAATAATTAAGTAAATAATAATAATAATAGCCTTTATCAGACACATTTTTGCTACATTTTAAATTAATGAAATTATCACACTGGGAAATTGACATGGACAACTTAGTCTGTTAGCCACATTTGGCAAAGGCCTCCTCCATTCCTTTCCATTCTATTTTATTTAGTGCGGTCCTGGTCCATGTATTTCTTGCTGTTGCTTTAATTTCATCTTCCCACCTTCGTTTCCTTTTAGCGTTTCTGGGATACCAGAAAACCAAAGTTTTGTTCCATTTCTCAGTACCTCTTATTATATGACCTGCCCATTTCCACTTGAGTTTCCGAATTCTAGTTAATACGTCGTCTACTTTCGTGCGCTCTCTATTGGTTCTATTTTGTATTCTGTCGCTTTTCCTGATATTCGGCATGCTCCTCTCCATCGCTATTTGGCATGTCTTAATTTTTTCATTTAGTGCTTTGGTGAGTGCCCAAGTTTGACAGCCATAAGTGAGTACAGGCAGCACACAGGTATTATATAGCTTATTCTTAACAAAAATCTTAGTTTCTTTATTTTTCATAACTTCTTTTAGTCTCCAATAACTTTTCCATGCGTTACCTATTCTTGTGTCTATTTCTTTTGACATTGAATTAGTTGGTGAGATGAGTTGGCCTAAGTAAGTGTACTTTTTTACATATTCGATGGGTTCACCATTTAATACAATAGGGTCTTCGGTCACGTTTGTCAATACTTTGGTTTTAAAGGTATTCATAGTTAGACCAACTTTGCGGCTTTCTATATCCAGGTCCTGTAGCATATTTTGAAGGTGGGCACTTGATACAGCGAATATAATGATATCGTCAGCAAATCGTAGGTGGGTAAGCTGTTCTCCATTTATGTTTAAACCATAGTGGTCCCATTTAACTTTGCGAAAGACGTTTTCTAAAACCGCAGTAAATAATTTGGGAGATAGGGGTCTCCTTGGCGTACGCCTCTATTAATTTTTATTTCTTTTCCTTGTATTTCTTACTTTATTTTAGCTATACTGTTTGCGTATATATTTTTCAAAATTCTTATGTATTTATGTTCAACTCCTTGGTTTTTTAGGCTTAACCAGATGCTTTCATGTTCTATTGAATCAAAAGCCTTGTTGTAATCTATGAAGCAACAGTAGAATGGGACATTATATTCTCTATTCTTTTCAAAGATTTGCCTTACTACGTATGTGTGGTCTACTGTTGCGAATTTAAGGCGTTAAATCCGGCGTGTTCTCTAGGTTGGTTCTCGTCTAGAGTTCTAGTTATTCGGCGATGAATAACCTTTGCAAATACTTTGTATATATTGGATATTAGGCTTATAGGTCTATAGTTATTTATTTGACTCTTATCACCCTTTTTATGGAGCAGTATTATAGTGGAAATCTTCTAGTGAATTTTGTATTGTTTCGGTTTGTAGTATGTCGGTATAAATAAGTTTTAGTATAGGTACAACAACTTTTTACAGTCGATTAGTAGTTCATTGCTGATGTGGTCGGGTCCAGGGGCTTTGTCTGTTTTCTGTTCACTTACTATCAGGTTGCCCATATTAATTTGTTTGTAATATTAATCAATTTTAACCTTTTTTCTAGAAGTTCATTTGTTTTTGTATGAATAATTAAGTATTACTTATTAATGGCATTATGGATCTTCTAAATTTAAGTAATTTTCTAATATTTTGGAATAAACATCATAGAAGGGATTCCATACAACGCTGCAGTACTCTAGTCCGCTGCGGACAAAAGCATTATATAAAGTAATTAGGGTGGTTGGGTTTTTAAGTCCTTACAATTACACAATAAAAAACCTAAATTTTTAAAAGCCCTCCTACAGGTTGTGTTGACATGGAAACGTAATGTATGATCGAGAATGACTTCGAGATCTCGAACCTCACTCTGTTCATGAAGCGTTGAATTTTTTAGTTTATATTATCTCTGTGAAATCGTTTTGAGTCAATGGAAGCACACCAATCTACACTTTTTAACATTGAGACTTCTCTGCTAGAGAAATAGCATGAAACTGGAATTCGTAAAGAAAAGATTATATCGTTAATGAATATGTTGAAAAGAATTGGTCCTAAATGTAAGCCTTGTGGGACTCCAGAAATAGCCTGAAATGATTTATATTTATAACCATTGTCTACCACTAGTGATTCTCTTTTGTTAAGATAGGATTGAAACCACTCCTCTAAAACATCCCGAGATGCCATATTCAGACATAAGAAGCCTAACGTGGGGAACCTTGTCGAACGCTTTACTGAAGTCAGTGTAAATAACATCAACTACCTCACGAGAATCAACAGCAGTCGATATGGCATTAATGAATGATACAAGATTGGTTGTCATAGACCTACATTTGAAAAAACTTCCTCAATAATAACATAACTTTTTCTGGAGTCTCTCCTCCTACTACTTTTAACCATTGTTTAGCAAAATTTAAATAATTATATAACGTAAGAATATCACCATTATACGTTGTTCAAAATTTAAAAGTTCTTTTGGATCTATAGACTTACAAGTACTTTTGAATCGTCAAGCGCTACTACCGAATCGGAATGTGGATTCTACCGAGAAGAACCGGCAAGAAACTCAGTAGTTACTCTTTTTTGTACAAAAATAATTGTATCAATTACACACAATTAGTTCCTGCGCGAGATCCCGCAATCATTCAAACCACGCATTGCAATGCCTGGATCCTAAATGCACTAAGTATGTTTTGCAGACGATGTAACGTGGCAATACAAACATTTTGTCATAAAATAAAATATTAACATATATATTAATAAATATATGTCGGGAAACATCGTTCTCATTGACATCATCATTAGGGCCTAGCCACACTTTCTGGCGGTGCGGCGCGCGGTGCTGCGGGAGACGCGGCAGGCGGCGTGATTTGTGCTGGTATGCCATAGCTAGACTAGTTACGACCGCGGTGGCGTCAGCAGTGAACGTATTTAGAGAACGGCTAAACTATTATAATGACCCTATCAAAAGTGGCACGGTATTGCCTTGAAACATTTTGCCGCTCGATAAAGCCCACGGCGCCGCGGCGTGGATGTGGTGTCGCCGCAGGCAACGGGCTTGCCCGATGTCGCCGCCGCTGCGGGGACCCCCGTGTTGTGGAGGCGGTGACGTCGCTGACGGCATGACGGCGTTAGCAGTGGTTGTGGAGGATGTAGCAATGAAGAAGGGAATGAAAGAAAGGAAGGGAATGAAAGGAAGGGAAGGGAAGGGTAAATTGTGCCCAAGTTAATTTGCTTGGGCAACATATTGTATCTTTAAAAAGAAAAGGTACCTTGTATAGAATAATAAGGAATAAAATCAAACATAATTTGATCTGTGGCAGAAATTTGGGATGGACAGACTGTACGTTCAGAATCTTTGGTCGAGGATGGTAGATTCTCTTTGATCGTCGAGCCTGAAAAATATGAAGAACATGAATACACTTGTTAATAGAAGAAAATATACTAATAAACAAAGACTACAAGCAAAAAAAAAACTAGCATCAAAACCTCTCTCATTAATTCCAGCTTAAACAATAACAGCAGTCAAACCCATTACGCCCAACACCCTCTCTTCTGAAGCACCGAGAGTTTGTCTTCTGCTTGGGCCAGCACCAGTACCAGAAGCATCACCACGTATCGCCAAAGCTTTTTTCTTAGTTATTTGTTAATTTTTGTTATGAATGTTTTCATCAATCATTTCCTGGTCTTTGAAGTAAGCTGATTGATAATAATGAAAGAGTGAATGAATGATAATCTTCTTCTTCTGCCTAGCGTTTTCCCGGCCTAGTAATGCCAGGGTCCGCTTTCCTGCATCTATGCCTCCACTTTGCCCGATCTAAAGCGTCCTCCTTAGTGAGATCATGTTCTCTCATATCGTCCCTTACAACATCGAGCCAGCGCTTTTTGGGCCTGCCGCGGGATCTAGGGCCTTCGACAACAAAATCCAGGCATCGGTTCCCGCTATAGTCTGGTGGTCTGCGGCTAATGTGGTCAAACCAACGCAGACGGTTTTCCTGCAACTTATCCGCTACATCGCAAACTCCAAGGCTACCACGGATATGCTCGTTACGAATGCGATCTAGTCGCGTAACGCCACACATCCACCGCAGCATCTTCATTTCTTCGACGTGAAGTTGTTGAATGTGTCTCGCGAGAGCTGGCCACGTCTCGCTGCCGTACAATAAGACTGATCGGATGATGCACTTGTACACAAGGCCTTTTAATTTCACCGGTATCCTGCGATCACAGATTACCCCGGTGACTTCCCGCCATTTGGCCCAGACTGCGTTTATTCGAGCTCTGACGTCGTGGTCGATTATACTAGACTCGTGCAGTACGGACCCGAGGTATTTAAACTTTTCCGTCTTGATAACGGATTCTCCACCTATCTTTATGGATTCGGGGTCCGTACTGCCAGAGGCCATATACTCGGTTTTCGCAACATTTAGCATTAGACCTCCCCTCTCTAGCACACCCTTCCACTGGCTCACCTTTTGCTTCCATACCTGTTTGTCCTCATCTAAAAGTGCAATGTCGTCAGCATACATCATGAGCCAGGGAGACGGCTCATGGGCTTTCACTGTGACAGCGTCAAGCACAACACTGAACAGAAAAGGATTCAGGGCCGAGCCTTGGTGGACACCAACTGTGATCGGGAAAGGGTGTGTGTCGCCAACGGCGGTCCTTATTATGGTAAATGTCACGGATAATGTCAATATAGATTCGAGAATCCGAGACAGTACATTCTTGCCATAGCCTTGAATCGATTACGCGTTCGAAGAGTTTCATGGTGTGGCACATAACCTTAATACCGCGGTAGCTTTCGCAGTCCTGTACACTACCTTTGCCTTTATATACTGGAGTAATGATACATAATCTCCAAGCTAAGCTCTAAGCCGGGCATCTTTCGGCTAGTAAATATTTGGTTAAAAAGTTCAGTAAGTAGATCACACCATGGGAACGCTTTCCAACGCTTTCCACGCTTCAATCGTAAGTCGTCAGGGCCTATGGCTTTTCGGTTCTTCATTGTACGAAGACATTTGAGTACTTCGTCAGGTGTTAAAGGTGCAACAAGTCCGAGATTAGTAGGCAGTTCTGGAGGAGAGACATTACCGTGTTGTGTGTTAAGTGTGAAAGAATGAATGATAATGATAGATAAAATGATGATAATAGAAAACCATAAAATATTTTTACAGCGGTTTTTGTTAGAATCTTACTTTTTCCATTTGTCCCTTGCTTTACTACTCCTCCACCTGGAGTTTAACAATTCTTTTTATTCCTGTCACAGTCGTTCAACTTTAATTCGACCTTGAGGCCCTTGCTGGGGCCTCGGTATATCGCCATAACTAGAACAAGCTTAAACTATTTCAGAGATACAGAGGGTCTATTGATTAAGTAAAGAATCAAGCACAATTATTGTTTTGTGTGTTTCGTAAGTGGAAGTATTAGTTCATGTCGCGTATCACGTCATTGTTTATGTTTCAAACTTTCAAGTGCTAGAGTATGATAAATTTTCAAATTTCACATTTGTTAGTAAAATGAATACACTCAAGCGTGATTTTATGAGCCTCAATTTTCTTTAATTTTGCTTTAAATATAGTGGCATAATGGAAACAATTAGGCCGCAAAGTCCGTTTTTTGCGATAGTTAAGAGAAAACACCTCGGATTCCGCGTTCCGTCTTATTTTTTCTATAATAAGCTATATTCGTATGTCGCTAGTTTGTATGTCGTCTTTCCTCCAAGACGACGTACAATTTAGGTAATTTCCTGTATTTTTAGAAATATTTAGTATTCCATATTATATACAAATAAATAAACAAAAATCTATTTTAAAAAAAATTGTGACAAAACTAAAATGATATATTTTTATCTGGATAAGTTCATTCGTTCTCCATTTGTATGACAAATGTGGCTGGACGAGACCTTAATGTTAATTGTCAGTTCATCGAAAAATGGCGTCTTGAAGGTCGGCAAAACTGTTTCCGTAATTTTGGAAGTAAAGTTAAAGCGGATTAAAGTAGTTAAGTGGAATATTGTTGTATTATAAATGAATATATGTCGTTAACTGTTTGTTGTGCATAATATAGCGAAGTTATCAGCAATTCACTTGGAATATTTATAGATACGGTTTGTTTTTATCTATTCCTATTGTGATTGGAATAGTTTTTTTTTATTTAGTCCACAAAACTGACTACAATTATACAATCAACAATGACATACAATAATACATTTAACTGAAAATATTTACAATTGAGTCTTCTCGATGTGGACATTACATGCTTATATGAGGGTTTAAAAGCAAAAAAAAAAAAATTACATTTGCACACACACACATTACAGTAATTACAGCGTAACATTAGAACAAACATAAGAAAACTTATAAAAATATCATCTATAAAATAAAAATAAATAACTAAAAAGCAAAACAGAAATATACTAAACTAAAAAGTAACTAAATAATATAAAAATAGAACTAAAAATTAACCCATCTGTGTAGACATTTTCTTTTTAATGGCCCTGATCGTATAAATCGTTCGTTAAAGATATCTATAGTATCTCTAAAACAGTTAGCATAAGATAGCATTCTATACAGCGGACCATGCTGACCAAGATTGCTTCTTGTATGAGGCAAACAAAACGTCTTGCGATTCTGTAAGCAGCTAACGTCACGAGGCACTGCGAAACTTAAACGCTCGAGCAGTTCAGGTGCATCAATTAGGCCATTTATTAATTTAGACAAAAAAATTACATCTGCAACGTACGTTTTTTTAATCATCATTGTGCAACGTTCTCGCAACAACTCGTAAGTAAATTTATCCATTAAATTATTATATGTCTTGCTTTTATGATGGACTTTAGCCTTTTCGCGTAGTGCCCTTATTAGAGGAGCTGTGTACCATATCGGATAATGATTTTGGTTTGCGCATGGGTGTGTGTTTATAGATAATAGGCATTAATATATTGTAGAAAATATTTAGTTTTTCATCAACAGAATTCGTATTTGTTAATAATAATGGCCAATTTATTTGATCTAATTCATTACATACATGTAATTACATACGTGTAATTTGTTTTACGGTCATTCTTGGCTGGACACACTTGGCACCTTTTGCGAACATTACAAGACCGAGGCCTGGTTTCTTTTTAAATCGCCTGCGTTTTGTTTTTAAGCAACTATTATTAATTTTGTTTATTTTTAAGCCATTAATGGCAGCTACGTTCAATGAGGCACAAAAAATTGCCAATGGCCACCTTTTCGAATTACGACTTACGTCGTACATAGCACTTAGCTCCTCGGCTACATCCACACCACATTTTGTCGTGTTACACTATGTATATATTTCAGGCTTGCGCTGTTCTCTTGTTGCTTCATCAACGGCGTCAAAGAAAACGCAAACGTCTTCCCATCCGTTCGTCTATATCTGATCGTACGTAAGCATCAAGTGACCGTATTCACTATAATGAAATCTTACTCGGTAATAAATGTTACACTCACGATAACAATTAATTTATAATTATTATTATATGTTAAGATTAACTAAACAACAACTGCATCTACTATCACACATTCGAAAGTTTAAAACAATTTTACAAATTGTAGTCGAACATCATTATTGCTACGGCGACGGCACGCGGCACGATATACGGTGGGCCGCGGGAGCCACGCTTACACTGCTGACATTGCATCGACCAATCATCGAGCGACGCTCACACTGCGGATATTTCATCGACCAATCATCGAGCGACGCTTACACAAACAGATAAACGAATATCGAAAGATTGACATATATTATCTGTAACGAAGACCGTTCAAAACAGTTGTACCATTCGAAAAATCAAACAGGTTTCACAGAATATATAACCGCGTAAAATAACTTTTTTTTAAATAATTAATGATAAAAATATTACTGATTTTGTTTGATCATCTCCCGCTGCCTTCCCGTCATTCCAATCGCGTGCCCTATGTATCGTTCACGTAATCCAATATACTCATCGATACTTACTCGTGACTTCCCGTAAAAAATCATTCGCATTCGGAACTCGAAAAAACCGTGGCACCCAATCATCGCCACTACATTACTTCAAAATACTGATTGTAATTACTTTAATGTCGATTATTATAATATAGTTGTTAATGTGTATTTAAGATTGTGTCACAGGTATGGGCCGACATACCATGTCTGAACTCGCTATTAACCGCGAAGCTTTCAATCAGTTTAGCCAACTTTAAATAATGCTGAGAAAGTTATAATAAAGAAACTTATTTCAAAATTGCCATTTAGTATTCCCGATAAATGCACATTATTGTTTGGTTCGAGGGAAATCTACGTCAGCTATTTTACTGGAGCAGGTTTGCGTAACTCTGATAATAATAAAAATAATATATATACAAAATGGCGCGACTTTTTACACTTTTGGTTGTGAAGGAGTCCGAATGTTTGAAGGTATATTTGATAATATTTAAATACAATAAATTAAATAAATAAATAATTAAATACAATATTTGAAGTTTGTTTGGAGCTACGATTTCCTTGTGTTTGTAATTGGTGAAACAGTTAAATTCTGCATTTTTTTTGGTTTATTTATGCAATTATTAAAGGCACGAAGATAGAAATTACTTTTTGTTTCTTGTATTTTTAGAGTAACTTCATTTCGATTTTTAATAAAAAGTTCTTTACATTTTTCATGATGAGAATTATTTTTGTAACTAGTCCATAAAATGTTCCGTTAATTAATTTTATTTACAATTTCTTTATTTATCTATTCTTGTCTTTTAAATTTTTTTTTCTTTTAAATTGGAACATACTCGATCAATAATGGTATTGGTAGTGGCTGTTTCTCTAGTACAGTAATCTGGATTGATGTTATTCAAAATATTATATCCATTTTCTTGTAAGATTTCTTTGTAGGACATAGTCAAGTTATCTGAGCTTAAAAGGTTAAAGCTGAAGTCTCCAAAGACGATTCCTCTCTTCTTGTGATGCAGCTGGTAACTATAAGTGTCGAGTAAGTTTTTAGCATTTGTCAATGTTGGTTTTCTGTATATAACTCCGATATCCAGAGAATAATTCTTAAGATGTACCCAGAGGTAATGATTGTCATCGGATGGCGAGTGCTTAGCCAGGTGTTCGGCAAAGAGTCGCCAGTCCTGACGATTTTTCGTAGAAGGTAATCATATTGTCATCGGCGCGGTCTTCAGCGTCAAAAGGACTGTTTGATGATCGGGAATGAGGTATTCATCCGTTACATCGATCGACGGTGCGGCAGCCAGGCTGCGAATGACTGCAATGTCGATAACGTCTGGCATGTGGGCTGCTTGGTACGGGACCTCTGGTCCTAGCACCTCGTAGCCATGTCGGTCTGCGTCATCCAGGAGTCGTCTGCCTGCGGGATTTACAGTGCTCGAATTCCACGCCGTGTGTTTCGCGTTGAAGTCTCCAGCAATAACTGTGGGTAGCGGCGAGTCCAGCAGTGTGGACGTCAGCCACTGGAAGTCGGTTTTTCGTAGGATTGTAAAAGACGCACACGTAGGAGGGCTGGCGGTCGATGCAGATCTCCACGCCCAGGGCGTACGACGTTTGCAGTTGTGGTAATGGAAGCATTCGCTGGTGGGATGCGCGCAGCTGTGGTGCGTGCTACTGTTTCCGCTCGGCGGTTCTTTGTCTCTTTAATGAAGACCGGACACGAAGTTTTATTCGCGGTGTGTGCGCCGCCGCAGTCGGCGCACGTCAGGGGTTTCTCCAGGGGGCGCTGGCAGTCCCTGGGCGCGTGGTTCTCCCCGCAGCGCACACAGGCAATGGGCCTGTGGCAGTTGTGGGAAGAATGCCGGAAACGCTGGCAGCAGTGGCTTTGTGCGGGTCCCTTGCGTCCGCGCTTTAAGTTTTCTTATTTTTTTAAAATTTCTTAATTATGTCTGGTCTGATCCTAAATACACGAAGTATGTTTTGCAAACGTTTTGATGGCAACACAAACAGTTGCTCTTGAAGTTTGTATGTTTCTAAACTTTGTTTTAATACAGACAAGTCCATTATTTTTTCGTCAATGATATATCTTAAAACACGGTCATCATTACTGTCTATGCTATTCAATATGTATATGTCGGCGATTCACCAGAGTTCTCAATAGAAACGAACTTAATTGTATTTTTAAACAGCTCAAAATAAATCAATAAAATCATAACTTCTGTGTAAATATATTTAGGAATTTTAATTAACCTTTGACAAAAAAACAACAATCGTTGCTAATGGCACTTAGTACCGGACAGTCTATACGTCGAACCCCTAGCACCCGACATTGTTAAAACATCGTGCATCGATCGCATAACTACATATAATCTTCACCACATTCAGGAAAGGGATTACATCGAGGCTGTTACAAAAACAGCTTCACGGAAACTCGGAGTTCTGAACAAGTTGCGGCGTTTTTTCACGCCACAACAACTGTGCCTGCTGTACAAAACTCAGGTACGGTCTTGCGTGGAATATTGCTCGCACGTTTGGGATGGCTCCGTTAAGTACCTACTGGAGGCCTTGGATCGGTTGCAGCGACGTGCGATCCGCATTATTGGCTACGTAAAGGTCACTAACACCCTCGAACCTTTACAATTGCGTCGAGAGATAGCAGCACTGAGCGCTTTCTATCGACTGTATCACGGCGAGTGCTCTGAGGAATTATTCTCTCTAATTCCTGCTTCCCCCTTCCTTCTTAAGTCCACGCGAGCTGGTTCTCGATGTCACCGACTAACTGTGACATATATTCCATCGCGCACAGATAAATTTGGCAACTCCTTTCTTTGTCGCACTTCCAAAAAATGGAATTCCTTACCAGCTCACGTGTTCCCCTCCTCTTACAACCCGGGTTCCTTCAAACGAGGCGTGAAGAGGCATCTTGCGGGCCGGCAAGGCGAAGGCGGCTAGTGCAGAACGTTTTTCCTTTCTGTACTGGCCGTCGTCGCGTTTGGACTCTACTACCACTTACCATCAGGTGGAGTAGAGTCATTTGCCATCCCGGCGAATATAAAAAATTCTCTCATGCTTGTGCATTGTTCTCAAGGTCCTCTAAGTAAATTACACAAGAAGTGATTATTCTTTTGTTAGGTATTAATGGTTTTTTTTTTCTTAACTATATCTCCTTTCTCATTTATTTTTCCTTTAACCTTCAAACCTTTGGTCAGTTTTCTCTTCCCTTCTTTCAATACGTCTTGGACGTCTTAACCAAGTGGCACCTCGCGGCGAACTGACTAGATGGAGTTATTGCGATGTTAGGGCGAATGAATGCGACAGAAGTAAGGCGTTTGTTGCGTCTTTCAATTATTTGTCTCTGAGAATTGTTACTAGCCCATATTAAAGCACTAGCCCAGATTTAGTTATTTTCCTTTACATACATAATAAATCAAATCAAATTAAAGTGGTATGGCGATATATACCACTTACTTATAATAATTAATTAGTTCGAAGTACTGACGGTAAAAACAAAAAGTCAAGCGAATTTAGATTTTGTTTATTGAACACAGTGATCAAGCGTATACAAAAGAATGCATTATTACTTTAAGGGCTATACACTATTTATACACAAAAGTATACATGCGCATGAGTGGCCACGGCTACAAGTGACTGACTACGTCAGTCAGTCGTAGACAATAGACTCACGAGCGACCATCTTGTCTTTCGGCATTCAAACAAAAGGCGTTATGCGATCATCTCGGTGGGTTTGGCCTAAAGTATCTTGTGTGAACGTACGAGGTGGCGTGTCTTTTAACGCGCATTCAAGTGTACGAATATACTTGCTTGCCAGCTATTTAAATTACATATTCGTTACAAACTTATTCAATACAAAATATTTTTTAATCGAATAGACTTTTACAAGTACTTATGAATCGTCAAGCGCTACTACCGGATAGGAATGTGGATTCTAACGAGAAGAACCGGCAAGAAACTCAGTAGTTACTCTTTCTTGTACAAAAATATTTGTATCTATTACATACAATTAGTTCCTGCACGAGATCCCGCAATCATTCAAATCACGCATTGCAAAGACTGGATCGTAAATGTAATAAGTACGTTTTGCAGACGTTGCAACGTGGCAATACAAACATTTCGTCTTGAAAAAAATATTAACATATAAATTAATAAATACATGTCGGGAAACATCGTTCTCATTGTAATCATCATTAGGGCCTGGCTACACTTTCTGGCGGTGCGGCGCAGGTGCGGCGTGAGACGCGGCAGACGGCGTGATTTGTGGTGGTATGCCACAGCTAGACTAGTTACGACCGCGGTGGCGTCAGCAGTGGACGTATTTAGAGAACAGCTAAACTATTAAAATAACCCTATCAAAAGTGGCACGGTATTGCCTAGAAACAAGTGCGTACTTAGCTCAAGAGATCTGTAGCGTAATTCATAGGTTGTCTACCATTTGATTTCGCCGCTCACCGCTTGCCGGCTCGTTCGAAGGGTGTTTGAAATGCTTAATGAAGCCCACGGCATCGCGGCGTGGACGTGGTGACGCTGTAGGCGACGCCCACACCTGGACATTATTTGTTAATTTTTGTTATGAATGTTTTCATCAATCATTTCCTAGTCTTTGAAGTAAGCTGATTGATAATAATGAAAGAATTAATGATAATAATAGTAAACCATAAAATATTTTTACAGTGGTTTTTGTTTGTATGAATCTTACTTTTTCCATTTGTTCCTTGGCTTTACTACTCCTCCACCTGGAGTTTAACAATTCTTCTTATTCCTGCCACAGTCGGTCAGCTTTAATTCGACCTTGAGGCCCTTGCTGGGGCCTCGGTATATCGCCATAACTAGAACAAGTTAAAACGATTTCAGAGAAACAGAGGGTCTATTGATGAAGTAAAGAATCAAGCACAATTATTGTTTTGTGTTTCATAAGCAGAAATATATTAGTTCATGTCGCGTATCACGTCATTGTTTATGTTTCAAACTTTCAAGTGCTAGAGTATGATAAATTTTCAAATTTCACATTTGTTAGTAAAATGAATACACTCGAACTGGCTAAGCTAGATGGCGCCATAGTTAACTCATTTTCCGACATTAAGTTTAGCTGTCTTTGATTTTATGAGCCTCAATTTTCTTTAATTTCGGTTTGAATATAGTCGCGCAACGGAAACAATTAGGCCACAAAGTCCGTTTTGTTGCGATAGTTAAGAGAAAATACCTCGGATTCGCATTCCGTCTTGTATTTCTCTATAATAAACTATATTCCCTAATACATTATGATAAAGAAAATAATAATTGAAATTTCTCAGATCTTATTCCCTTGTTTGTTAGCCACGTTTGTATGTCGTCTTTCTTCCAAGAAGACGTACAATTTAGGTAATTTCCTATATTTTTAGAAATATTTCATATTCCATATTATATACAAATACATAAACAAAAATCTATTTAAAAAAAATCTAAATTTTGTGACAAAACTAAAATGATATATTTTTATCTGGATAAGTTCATTTGTTCTCCATTTGTATGACGAATGTGGCTAGATGAGACCTTAATATTAATTGTTCATCGAAAAATGGCCTCTTGAAGGTCGAGAAAACTGTTTCCGTAACTTTAGAAGTTAAGTTAAAGTGGATTTACGTAGTTAAGTGGAATATTGTTGTATTATAAATGAATATATATATTGCTAACTGTTTGTAGTGCATAATACAGCAAAGTTATCAGGAATTCACTTGAAGTATTTATAAATACGGTTTGCTTTTACCTATTCTTATTGTGATTGGAATAGTTACAGTATAGCTGCAGTACTGAGTAGTTCAATAGACTACGTTTAATTAGTACTTATCTATCGGGTAGCGAGGACATGAGGTCATGACCTCAGTTGATCTGCTGTCGTTGATCGTTTGGTTACAGTAATAAGAAAGTGAATTCTATGTGAGTGAGTTCTATGATAGTGAATATGTCTACCTTTGGTTGTGAAGGAGTCCGAATGTGAAACTAACGCTTAGCAGTATGTTCGATAGTCTACTAACAGAACGAAATAAAAGTCACTAGTCGATTCGGACACACATATAATTTACTACACAATACAGTCGGAAGGAGTAAAGAGAACACTAAAATACATACAAAGTCAGTCACTGTAATCAGAACATCACAGAAGGAATACTTGGAATCACATTAAAATATATCTGCGTGGAAGAGAAAAAACAATTATTTAAGGTCGGTCGTATATCACCGGTAGAGGGTAGCGCAAGTAAACGGTCACTGCGCGCTGCGACGATCGTGGATGGCGCGTAGGCCCACACATCAGTACTGCTTAAAAAGGGTGTTCACTCGGGTTTGCGTTGTAATTATTATTAGTACATTTATTCCATATTACACCAGAGCTCTAGTGAGAGCTCTGGTGAGTCGCTGGGGAGAACTACACTTAGTTCTCCCCAGGATCATAGATCCTAGAACTACACTAAGTGCTAAGACACTAGACCAAAGAATAAGACACTCAATATAAACAAACTTAATTATATTTTTAAACAACTTGTAACAGTGGTACAAGAAGCGTCGAAAGAATGCCAGCAAGACCTTTCTTTGCAACTAACTGAACTACGACATATGTTTGTTTACCAATAATAATACTATATGAGGAGCGTCGGAACAAAAACCCATAGATAACATTTGTGTTTTTTGTGGAAAAATTTAAAAATATGGCCAAGTTCATGGTTTTCTACCCTAGAGTTAAACGAAATCTATCAATTTCTTGTGTTAGCATCATTGTTTGGAAAGCTAAATTCTGCATTTGTGACTGTGGTACCTGTTGAATTATAAAAAAAAAAGAAAATGGATATATCGGTTTTGATAAAACTCTAGGATATATCGGTTTTTTATAAAACGCTGGTAGGAATATGAGAGCTTGATAAAATGCGGCTGAACATGCGTCGGTGTTTCTTAAGCCAGATTAGGTGGTTTCCAATCAAACGACTTTATTTAAAATCACATCACACTTTAATTAACTAAAAGCTTAATGGCTATTTCGGTTAAATGAAAAACTTAGCACTTAGATATTTATTTACGTTAAGTGCTGCTATTGACTGGTGATGTGTCTTTCTTGATTTTAAGATCCTAAGCCGTTTTCTTTCCTGATCAGATTCGTTAGCCAAATTGCGGAAGGTTCTCACCTCATATTGAGTTTAAGTTTGTCTCCTTGTTCCTCGTCCCTGAATAACATTATATTTTTTCAAATGAATACGTTTTAAGCACCTCATTCCTTGGAGTTTTTGATAAAATGTTTCAAAAGATTTGACATCTTTCAAGCCCCAATCGTCTTCCAGTAATAAAATAACCCTATATCTCTTATAAACCGTTTGATATACTTCCTTTTGTGTAATTACGGGAACGGTTTTAACCGCGTTTTCGACTCTGCCGAAAACACGATCGGCGGTTAGAAATCTATGATTACGTACGGGAAATGTCAAATATATCTCTTTAATATTTTCTGGGGATTCATTGACGAGCTTATCATAAGACAGTCGACTAGGGTAAAACCGGTATAGATGCCCACTTTTTGAAATAGCCACCTAATTTTAAAAATATTAGTTTGTGCCGTCAGCACATCGCCTTTTTACAGAAAGTAGCAATCTAGCCTAAGCTGGCTGCCGCTTTTCCTTTTCGCCAAGTCGTGATCACTAGAAATATTTTCCTCCAACAAGCGAAATACTCCTCGTCTCTGGAGTTTCCAATCATGGAGAAAAGGACCTTCTCTATTGCTCGCTCTGCAAACCAGTTCCCCCCACGAGCTAATATCGTGTTCATGAGTGATTTAATGTCTTCATCCCTGCTGATATTAGGTTTTTCGAAGGTGAGACATCCAAGCATATTTACTGGTGTGAACAACGCTGTTATGACGAATAAATTGTATGTATATTCCTCCTTCATCGCAGCATTTTTTCTTATTGCGATAAAAAGCTACGAGTTTCATACACCATGCAATTGTTTATGTACTGGAGAAAAAGCCAAGATCTATCAGTCTTTTCAACCAGTTCTACTGTTGCCATCATTATCTTGTCCGTTGGTCTTCTTGAGTGATATGGTGCCCGGATGACGAAACCTGATGTGAGTCTTATTTTGCTCTCGGTGTTGTCATCACTTTCTGGTGCTGTTATCTCGGACAGAGTAGCCACTAGGGGGAATATGGCTACATTCTTAAACATTTCTCTAATCATACATCCATCCATCCATCCACTCCATCTTGAGCAAATACCTTTCCCTCTAAATTAGCAAATCTGGTCTATCGACTACATATTATAATAATCTTTATCGAACGTAAGGTAACTTTCTATGTTTCTATAAATGTTTCATATTCCATATTATATACAAATTAATAAACAAATTGCTATTTTTAAAAATATCTAAAATTTGTGTCAAAACTAAAATGATATAGTTTTATCTGGATAATTTTATTCGTTCTCCATTGGTTTTACGGACGTCTTTAGGGTCTCGTCTTAACCCGGGGTCATGGGGGTGGAAAAATGTTACACGGCCGTTGGGGTGGGTATCACAGACCTTTCGCGGGCGATCCGCCTTGGGAGCTTGGCAACACGTAACGCGTTTTTCCAGCGATAAAGGGTCTCACAGACCTGTTCATTAGATATAAAAATTATTCCAATACTTTATAAAAAATAAAGTAAATATTTATTCGTGTTTAGTTGTTTAGGTATTTATGTAAATAAATGAAACATAAATATCATATTATATCATGTTTTAATCATATTTATTTGAGCTTTTAAAAAGAACGAAAAATATCAACAAAATCTTTCTCTTCCTCTTATATGTAATTCTATTATTAATTAACAGTCTTACTGTTTTAATTGCACTTTTTTGTAGGAAACTAAATTATCTTTAGAAGAAAAAAAACCGAGATGGCCCTGTGGTAAGAACGCGTGAATCTTAACCGATGATCGTGGGTTTAAACCCGGGCAAGCACCACTGAATTTTCATGTGCTTAATTTGTGATTATAATTCATCTCGTGCTTTACGGTGAAGGAAAACATCGTGAGGAAACCTGCATGTGTCTAATTTCACCGAAGTTCTGCCACATGTGAATTCTACCAACCCGCATTGGAGCAGCGTGGTGGAATAAGCTCCAAACCTTCTCCTTAAAAAGAGGAGAGGAGGCCTTTAGCCCAGCAATGGGACATTCACAGGCTGTTACGGTTACGGTTACGGAAAAAAAACAATTAATCACTCCGAATCATTATCTTTGGTACAGTCAGCACAGAAAGGTACAATATGTTCTAAACAAATACGTTTGTTGCAACTCTCGCAGGTGTAATTTGTTTTACGGTCATTCTTGGCTGGACACACTTGGCACCTTTTGCGAACATTAGATTTTTTGCCGGCGGTTTCCTTGAAGATTCAAGTATTCACTATAATGAAATCTTACTCGGTAATAAATGTTACACTCACGATAACAATTAATTTATAATTATTATTATATGTTAAGATTAACTAAACAATAACTACATCACACATTCGAAAGTTTTAAAACAATTTTACAAATTGTAGTCGAACATCATTATTGCTACGGCGACGGCACGCGGCACGATATGCTTCTTACGGTGGGCCGCAGGAGCCACGCTTCCACTGTTGACATTGCATCAACCAATCATCGAGCGACGCTCACACTGCTGATATTTCATCGACCAATCATCGAGCGACGCTTACACAAACACATAAACGAATATCGAAAGATTGACATATCTTATCTGTAACGAAGACCGTTCAAAACAGTTGTACCATTCGAAAAATCAAACAGGTTTCACAGAATATATAACCGCGTAAAATAACTTTTTTTTAAATAATTAATGATAAAAATATTACTGATTTTGTTTGATCATCTCCCGCTGCCTTCCCGTCAGTGCAAGTCCAATCGCGTGCCCTATGTATCGTTCACGTAATCCAATATACTCATCGATACTAACTCGTGACTTCCCGTAAAAAATCATTCGCATTCGGAATTCGAAAAAACCGTGGCACTCAATCATCGCCACTACATTACTTCAAAATACTGATTGTAATTACTTTAATGTCGATTATTATAATATAGTTGTTAATGTGTATTTAAGATTGTGTCACAGGTATGGGCCGACATACCATGTCTGAACTCGCTATTAACCGCGAAGCTTTCAATCAGTTTAGCCAACTTTAAATAATGCTGAGAAAGTTATAATAAAGAAACTTATTTCAAAATTGCAATTTAGTATTCCCGATAAATGCACATTATTGTTTGGTTCGAGGGAAATCTACGTCAGCTATCTTACTGGAGCAGGTTTGCGTAACTCTGATAATAATAAAAATAATATATATATAAAATGGCGCGACTTTTTACACTTTTGGTTGTGAAGGAGTCCGAATGTGAAACTAACGCTTAGCAATATGTTCGATAGTCTACTAACGGAACGAAATAAAAGTCACTAGTCTATTCGGACACACGTATAATTCACTACATAATAAATGATGTTTTAGGGATTGGAAATTTTTGAATAGCTTCTATTCTAGATTGATCAGGTTTTAAACCATCTTTATTTAAAACATGACAAAAAAAAATCGATTTCGTCTGTCATAAATACACATTTATTTTTATTTAATTTAAGTTTTTTTTTTTTTATAGAATAGGAAGGCGGACGAGCATATGGGCCACCTGATGGTAAGTGGTCACCAAACGCCCTTAGACATTAGCATTGCAAGAAAGGTTAACCATTGCTTACATCACCAATGCGCCAACAACCATGGGAACTAAGATTTTATGTCCCTTGTGCATTCACTGGTGGTAGGGCTTTGTGCAAGCTCGTCTGGGTAGGTACCACCCACTCATCAGATATTCTACCGCAAAACAGCAGTACTTGATATTGTTGTGTTCCGGTTTGAAGGGTAAGTGAGCCAGTGTAATTACAGGCACAAGGGACATAAAGTCTTAGTTCCCAAGGTTGGTGGCGCATTGGATATGTAAGCGATGGTTGACATTTCTTACAATGCCAATGTCTAAGAGCGTTGGTGACCACTTACCATCAGGTGGCCCATATGCTCGTCCGCCTTCCTATTCTATAAAAAAAAAAAAAAAATGTAATTACACTGGCTCACTCACCCTTCAAACCGGAACACAACAATATTAAGTATTGCTGTTTTAGCTTTAGGTTTATTTAGGTTAGCTTTTCTTAAGGCTTCAAAAACTTGTTGCACTCTAATTATATGGTCTTGTTTTGATTTTGAATATACTATAATATCGTCTAAATAAACTAAGCAAATGTTACGCGAGATTTCCCTTTTTAAAACGTTGTTCAGCATACGTTGAAATGTCGCGGGCGCTTTTTTTAAACCAAAAGGCATATGAAGAAATTCATAATGACTGCGTACTAAAGGCTAGGCTAACTAAAGGCTGTACTAAAGGCTGTTTTGCTATTGAATCTCTATCCATTAAGATTTGATAATATCTCGATGTGAGGTCTAACGTCAAGAAATAATTATTTCCTTGTATTTTAGAAAATAACTCTTCAATATTTGGCAAAGGAAATTTATCAGATTTTGTTTTTTCATTAAGACTACGATAATCGATTACCATTCTCCACTTTTTTAAACCAGATTGACCTAATTTTTTTGGAAAGATGTGCACTATATACGACCCAGGGGATTACGAAGGCATTTTTATTTTTTCGTTTAACAATTTATTTATTTGTTTATTTACTTCTTCCTGTTGAGTTAGAGGTAGCCTAAAAGGACGTTGATAAATAGGTTCATTATCTATTAAATTAATGTTATGTTTAATAGATGTAGTTGTACTAATTGGTACATTTTCAGTAAATGAATCATTATAGGTTTCATATAAATCTTTTATATTTAACAAATTATCATTTGTCAATTGGTAAACTAAAATTTCATTCGGTGGCAAAATTAATTTACGTTCCTTTAGATCACTTTTTGCATCCATTTGCTCCAGCTTCTATGAAGAAACATCCTCTGTTTTCCTATGTGACATTCTATTTTGATTATTTTGTCCAATAAAAGAATGGCACTTCAAACAAATAATTTTAACATACCAACATGGATTTTTCAAATGTACGAATCTTGTATCATTCATTGACGCCATATCGATAGTCTATACGTCGAACCCCTAGCACCCGACATTATTAAAACATCGTGCATCGATCGCATAACTACATATAATTATCACCACAGTCAGGAATGTTCCCTCATGCAACATGAGCCCACCCTTGATACCTGGTGCATTGTATTCAGTCCTTCTCATGGTCCTCTAAGTACACTACACAAGAAGTGTTTATACTAGTGTTAGGTTTTAAGGTTTTTTTTTTTAACTTTATCTCCTTTCTCATTTCTTTTTCCTTTAACCTTCAAACCTATGGTCAGTTTTCCCTTCCCTTCTTCCAATACTTTGTAATTTGGTTTAAATTTTTGCTTTTCATTCTCTTTTTCTTGAGCAGTTTCTTTGTTGGGTAATGAAGTTAAAATTTGCTTTTAAATATAATCGCACAGTCACCGCAATTTCCATTCATATTCGCTACAAAATTATTCGATACTGTTGAAGCACACATTGTTTTTAGAATGGCAACATTATTTTACTTTGTCTACATATAATTTTCTTTAAGACATACCTAAAAATTATTCTTATTCAATATCTTTCTTGTAACGTCAATGAACAATAAATCTATCTTGAAAACAATAATTTTTTGATTTCCACAATCTCAAAACGAATACATTTGGCGACCGTGTGTCAAAACGAATACATTAATTGCAATTTACGGAAACGATCAACAAGAAATAAGAAATACGCAATTACGTTTCGGCGGTTATTCGACGATCCAACTATTGCATCATCCGTGGCAAGAGTAACCCAGCTGGGGAAGAGTGATCGTATTTCCGAAGATAGAAGGACACTACAGAAGTCTGCGCGTAAATACAATCAACGCTTTGATCTAACTAATAAGCTAAGTGCTCTGCTATTTTCCAATTTTATACCCAATCCTACATCTAATACCTATTTACCTATACCTATATACATCATTTTATTTTAAAACGTTCTTTAATCTCATTAGTTTTCTATATACCAGTAAATATGATATATTTACGATTAATTAAAATATGAGTATATATTATGTACCTACCTACATTGAGAACATAAAATTTTAAATAATTTATTAAGCTATTAGTATTTTCGTTCTTTTTTTTAACGAAGCATAAATATATATAATTATTGAAAACGTATATGTATTTAACGTTTTTTTTGCCAACTATTTCAGCTTAATCGAGACGAAGCTGTGTGGCCATTTTGTACGTGCAACGGGTATTGCGATTCGTGGTTCGCGAGCCAGGTGACACCAAATTGAGGAGAGTGAGCGATTATTTTAATTATTAATACGATTTTATTATTATTATTACTATTTTGATTTAATATCAAAAATGATTAGCGACAGTAATTTTTAGTATGATCTAAAGACATTACTTACTAAGCTTTCTTCTATGAAAGGTCGTATTACTAAATTTAAAAATTATATTGATACTATTTCAATAAAGGAGGATTTATTTATCGGAATCAATTTATTTATCGGAATTATCAATTAAATTAGAAAAAATTCGTTTATTAGCTATTCAATACGAACAGTTGCAAGATTCAATTGATGTTTTAAATTCAGATAATTTGGCATTGGAAATAAATGAGCGAGATGCTATTGAGCAAGATTGTGCGACATGTATTGCGATCGCTCAAACTATTATTATTGATTCTAACAGTCACAAAGACGAGCAAAATACCTCTTCCTTGCCTCGATGTCATCACGATCATTTTGAAACAGAATATAAATTACCGCAATTACAAATTAATAAGTTCGATGGTGCCTAGTTTCGATGGCTGGAGTTTCGTGACACTTTCTTATCAGTTGTACACAATAACGATCGCATTAAGCCTATTCATAAATTTCATTATTTGACATCATATTTAGAAGGTGATGCCGCACGCATTATTTCAAATATTGAGGTTTCCGAGGCTAACTCTGATGATGCATGGCGCTTGCTATGTGAGAGATATGACAATAAACGACAGCTAATAAATCATCATTTAAATGCTCTTTTTAAAATTGATCAGTTGAGTCGCGAGTCTGATCGATCCCAACGTTTTCTTGTGGACCACGTTACAAAGAACTTGCGCGCTTTGTGTAGTCTTGGTCAGCCTACTCAGCACTGGGATATATTAATAATACACATAGTGTCATCTAAACTAGACACGTTTACTTTAACTAGATGGGAGGAAAGGCGTAGCTCCTTGGATGAGGTACCTACGCTAGCTCAATTTAATAATTTCTTAACAGATCGTGCTGATATACTAGAAACATTACATCGTAATAAAATAGATAGACTAAAGGCGTGAGGTAGCTCTTCACGGCCTACAGGCCCTAATTGTAATAGTGAACGAGCTCATACGAAATCTTTTACATCTTTGCAAAATAATTGTAACAATTTTAAATCTTGCGTTATTTGCAACGGAGATCACAAAATATTTGAATGTGGCATATTTAAACGAAAGAATTTTGATGAAAAGGTTTCTGATGTTCAAAGATTAAAACTATGCATGAATTGTTTAAGGGGAGGACATCAAACTTATAATTGAAAACCAGGCCCTTGTCGTACTTGTAAGAAAAAACACAATACATTGCTTCATCAAACGAAAGAACTCGATACCAATTCGTCTTCTTTAACTACTACGTCTACTAATACTATAGCAATCTTCTCAATGTAGCCAACAAATCAAGCTATACTATCTACTGCATTGATTAAAGCACGCAATCCAAAAACAAATAAATCGGTTCAAGTTCGTGCATTACTTGATTGTGGAAGTCAATGATCATTTATTAGCAAACTATTAAAAGAATATTTAAGTCTCGAATCAAACCAAATAAATAAAATTAGCGTTATAGGTATTGGCAACAACTCGTCTGACCACATAACAGAGAGTTGCATTGCTCAACTTAGTTCAATACACGAAAAATATTAAGTAACGCTAGCTTGTTTTGTGCTTAAAGAGTTAACAGGTTCGATTCCAGCTGCTCCTATTAACTTAGATAATTTAAAACTACCAAAGAATTAAAACTTGCCGATCCCAATTTCAACATTCCATCGTCTATCGATGTACTCATTGGGATTGTGCAGACTTGTTTTGGGATGTTCTAGGTAACGACGAGCAGTCATTCAAAGTCATAATTCTGTTATAATCAGTCAACAAGATGAAAGCATACAAAAATTATTACAAAAATTTTGGAGTTTTGAAGAGGTTCCACATGATTGCCTAGGTGACTCTTACAAAATGGCACTACAATGATTTCTTAATTTGGAAAGACGGCTTAGGAGAAATTTACAATTAAAAACCGAATATTTAAATTTCACTATTTGCTATTCTAATTAGAGCCAGACAATATAAGTTTTTACTTACGGCTGACATTGAGAAAATATATTCAAATTTAATTTGGGAATATTCTAAATTTGGACATTTAGAAGATCTCACTGAATCTATACCACCGGTACAATCTTATTTATTGTGTCATCATGCAGTATTCAAAGATACCAGTGAATCTACAAAAATAAGAGTTGTTTTTGACGGCTCTGTGCCTACCACATCAGGATATCCATTAAATGACATCCAAATGGTAGGACCAAACATTCAAGATTCACTATTTGCTATTCTAATTCGAGCCAGACAATATAAGTTTTTACTTACGGCTGACATTGAGAAAATGTATCGACAAATTAAAATACACGATGATCATCGAAATTTACAATTAATTGTATGGAGGGAAAGCGAAATAAAGCCAATTAAAATATTACGCCTTAAGACAGTTATGGTCTTGCAAGTTCTAGTTTTTTAAGTACTCGTTGATTGATTCGAACCTCTGTGTCAAGCACGCTTAAAAGGGGTTGTTTTAATCTACGTAAACAAATACAAATATAATTGTAAAACCATTATAAATTCGGATTTTATTAATAGAAACAATAAATTAAGTATAAGTTCCTCAATTAGTGCTTTAGGTATTAACTAGTGGAGCAGTTTTCTCAGCTCTATCATTAAAAAGGTTTACTGCATCGGTCTGTATATGATTTGTGTTGGGCCCAAACTAGCTCGATAGGTTTAAGCTCACAGTGGTATGGAGGAAAACTTTCCAGCGTTAAAAAAAAGGGTCTCACAGACCTTCGATACGGTATCATGCGTAAGCGATCCCGTGGCGCTCCTCGAAAACCCGAAGAACGCGTAGACAGTGAAATGTCATCATCACCAGACTTTCAAGATATCTTGGTCTGTTGCACTAGGATTACTACGTTCACTCAAGTGATCTCCTTCATCACACATCTACTGGTCTAACAACGCATAATCAGAGTCAGACTCTTGTAAAATCGAAAGAATACGCTGTCGGTCTGCCTCTTCTCGATCCATTTTTTACTAAGTACCTACAAAAAACACAAATAAAATACATTGAACTTTATATCAGCAACTTTAATTGTAAACAACAACAAAAAACAAATATGAAAGGATAAATACACCGAAGTTACGTTAGCTACAGTCGGAAGGCCGAAAAAAAATCAAAAACTTTTAAAACTAATTTAATTAATTCAAATTAATTTTTTCAATTAAACTTAATGTACAACCTTCTCGATGTAAGCTTTACAATAAAATAATGGTGAGAAAGTTTTAATAAAGAAACTTATTTCAAAATTGCAATTTAGCATTCCCGATAAATTCACATTATTGTTTGGTTTGATGGAAATCTACGTCAGCTATCTTCCTGCGTTCCAGGTTTGCGTAAGTCTGATAATAATAAAAATAATATATATACAAAATGGCGCGAAATTGTTACACTTTTGGTTGTGTAGGAGTCCGAATGTGAAACTAACGCTTAGCAGTATGTTCGATAGTCTACTAACAGAACGAAATAAAAGTCACTAGTCGATTCGGACACATGTATAATTCACTACACAATAAATTTGATTTCCTCTGTCATAAATACACTTTTATTCAATTTAAGGTTAGCTTTTCTTAATGCTTCAAAAATTTGTTGCACTCAATTTATACGATCTTGTTTTGTTTTTGAAAATACAATAATATCGTCTTAATAAACTAAGCAAATGTTACGCGAGATTTCCCTTTTTAAAACGATGTTCATCATACGTTGAAATGTCGTAGGCGCATTTTTTAAACCAAAAGGCATATGAAGAAATTCATAATGACTACGTACTAAAGGCTGTTTTTCTATTGAATCTCTATTCATTAAGATTTGACAATATCCCGATGTGAGGTCTAACGTCGAGAAATAATTATTTCCTTATAATTTAGAGAATAACTTCAATATTAGGCAAAGGCAATTTATCAGACTTTATTTTTTCATTAAGTCTACGATAATCAATTACCATTCTCCACTTTTTTAAACCAGATTGATCTAATTTTTGTGGAATAATGTGTACTGGAGACGACCAAGGGAATTCTGAAGGCTTAATTATTTTTTCGTTTAACAATTTATTTGTTTATTTATTTACTTCTTCCTGTTGAGTTTGAGGTAGCCTAAAAGGACGTTGATAGATAGGTTTATTATGTATTAAATAAATCATTATAGGTTTCATATAAATCTTTTATATTTAACAAATTATCATTTGTCATGTAAATTAAAATTAAAATTTCATTCTGAGGCCAAATTAATTTACGTTCCTTTAAATCACTTTTTGCATCCATTTGCTCTATCATATCGGTACCCATTAAAATATCATATTTATCACTAAAATTATAAATATAAAATTTCATTGAACAATCAGAATACCAGAACCGAAATATTTATTCAAATATGGCGTGTGGTTTCTAATAATTGTTAAAATATTTAGCAGCTTGCGGAGTAATAAACGACCGTTGACTACTACCTGTCGATTATTTTTTTTAAATATGGTTCATTTATCTCAAAATATGGTAAATATGATTTAATATGATTAAAGTCTATGATTCTTTTTCTTGTTTTTGGATTTCTTGAAAATTTATTTATTTTCTTGAATATTATTTTCCTGGCAATACTGTTCATATTCACGTGGATATTAAAAATATTGTTCTGAAGTTTCATTATCATCATGGTTAAATACCATCTCAGCTACCATCCCTTTTCCTAAATTAATTTGTCCCGATCGCATTTGCGGGGCTGTTCTCATAGAAACATCCTCTATTTTCCTATGTGACATTCTATTTTGAATATTTTATTGATTTTTAAATTATATTTTATAAGCCGCAATGGGATATTGATATTGTAACATTATTTTACTTTGTCTACATATAGTTTTCTTTTTTATCTAACTACAAATTATTCTTATTCAATATCTTTCTTTTAACGACAATGAACAATAAATCTATCTTGAAAACAATAATTTTTTGATTTCCACAATGTCAAAACGAATACACATGCGACATTCTATTTTGAATATTTTGTTGATTTTTAAAAAAGAGATGTTGCGGCTTATTAAATATATTATTACTATTTGGATTCCATGGGTTTCTTTGATGGTAAGGTATATTTTGTCGCATTGGCAATATTTGATTCATGGATCGATTTCTATTTATATTAAAACTTGGTCTATTTTTTTCATTAAAACTTGATGTTTATGGTTAAAATTCAAATAATTCGACTTATAAGGAAATGTATTATTTATATACCTGGTGGTGGTAATATATTTGAAAACTTTTGTTTTATATTATCAACCCTCCCTTCGGCTTCTAAATGCAGTATTTTCGTAGCGGTATCATTAATCTTACAATTTGAAACATAGATTTGATCATGAAACGGCAAACTATTTCTTAAAGTATTCCGAGCCATATTTATATATATAGGTTCCATTATTTCTTCTACGATTACTGGATCACTATATTTATCTAACAATTTGCTTTTAATAAAAAATAATTTTTGTTTCAACTTAAATATTAAATCTTTAAAACTACCTTTACTTTTAACATTAGATAATTCTATTAACAAAGTATTAAAGTCACGATTATCACCACACTCTTTTTTTAAAGTTAACTCTATATTACACCATTTAAATGAGTGTTCTACCATATTAATGATTAACGCGGCTTTTCCTTCTAACTTGCTCAATAATAATAATATGTTCGATAGTCTACTAACGGAACGAAATAAAAGTCACTAGTCGATACGGACACACGTATAATTCACTACATAATAAATAATGTTTTAGGGATTGGAAATTTTTGAATAGCTTCTATTCTAGATTGATCAGGTTTTAAACCATCTTTATTTAAAACATGACAAAAAAAATCGATTTCGTCTGTCATAAATACACATTTATTTTTATTTAATTTAAGGTTAGCTTTTCTTAAGGCTTCAAAAACTTGTTGCACTCTAATTATATGGTCTTGTTTTGTTTTTGAATATACTATAATATCGTCTAAATAAACTAAGCAAATGTTACGCGAGATTTCCCTTTTTAAAACGTTGTTCATCATACGTTGAAATGTCGCGGGCGCTTTTTTTAAACCAAAAGGCATATGAAGAAATTCATAATGACTGCGTACTAAAGGCTGTTTTTCTATTGAATCTCTATCCATTAAGATTTGATAATATCTCGATGTGAGGTCTAACGTCAAGAAATAATTATTTCCTTGTATTTTAGAAAATAACTCTTCAATATTTGGCAAAGGAAATTTATCAGACTTTGTTTTTTCATTAAGACTACGATAATCGATTACCATTCTCCACTTTTTTAAACCAGATTGACCTCATTTTTTTGGAAAGATGTGTACTATATACGACCCAGGGGATTACGAAGGCATTTTTATTTTTTCGTTTCACAATTTATTTATTTGTTTATTTACTTCTTCCTGTTGAGTTAGAGGTAGCCTAAAAGGACGTTGATAAATAGGTTCATTATCTATTAAACTAATGTTATGTTTAATAGATGTAGTTGCACTAATTGGTACATTTTCAGTAAATGAATCATTATAGGTTTCATATAAATCTTTTATATTTAACAAATTATCATTTGTCAATTGGTAAACTAAAATTTCATTCGGTGGCAAAATTAATTTACGTTCCTTTAGATCACTTTTTGCATCCATTTGCTCTAGCTGTCATCCTATGAGGGGCATTCAATCCATTGAGGGGCATTCAATCCATTCTATTTTGAATATTTTGTCCTATAAAAGAATGGCACTTCAAACAAATAATTTCACCATACCAACATGGCTTTTTCAAATGTAGGTCTATGACAACGAATCTTGTATCATTCATTGACGCCATATCGATAGTCTATACGTCGAACCCCTAGCACCCAACATTGTTAAAACATCGTGCATCGATCGCATAACTAAAAAATTAAAAAGACACTAAAACTACCCTAAGCAAATATTAATAGTAGTTCAGATTTTTGTATCGTGTAGTTTTTTCGTTTGTATAGTATATGTAGTTTTTTCGTTTTTTTTTTTTTTAATTAAGTAAGGTCTCCGTTATTTAAGGTGATTGTTCTTTTTCCCTATATTTTTTTCTCTTTATTGTTTTATATTATATTTAAATTTTACATAGTCTAACTGATTTTAAGTATTTCAAGCACATAGTCTATAAGTTTTTAAATAAGCATGCAGTGTTTATCTATAATTAGTTGTACAATTGCGTTTGATATTTTGTTTATTTTAATTGTATCTATTGTAAGTTTTATATTGTAACAACTGTTGATAAACCTAAATAATAAAAAAAAAAAAATAAAAAATAACTACACATAATTATCACCACATTCAGGAATGTTCCCTCATGCTACATGAGCCCACCCTTGACACCTGGTGTATTGTATTCAGTTCTCCTCATGGTCCTCTAAGTACACTACACAAGAAGTGTTTATACTAGTGTTAGGTTTTAATGGTTTTTTTTTTAACTTTATCTCCTTTCTCATTTCTTTTGCCTTTAACCTTCAAACCTTTGGTCAGTTTTCCCTTCCCTTCTTCCAATACTTTGTAATTTGGTTTAAATTTTTGCTTTTCATTCTCTTTTTCTTGAGCAGTTTCTTTGTTGGGTAACGAAGTTAAAATTTGACTTCGTTCACATTTTCTTTTACGTGCTTCTGATCTTTTCCTGGCAGCATTTGGCAACGGCGATAATTTATAGACAGCTTGGACAACGTCCAGGTCAAAGCTAGGTGAAGGTTGAGGATCGCTTACTGTAGGTTGTGGTGAGATTTCCATAGAAAGTTTTGTGAATTGTTACATTTTGGGGTATAGATGAGCTACCATCCAAGGCTAAATCAGTGGAAATTGCAGCACCTTCCTCACAGGAGCTTCACGTATTTAACGAAGTCCCTGACTCTTCTTCTGGTGTATTGGTCATGTCTGCAGCTAAATAATCAATATCAGTAAACATGTCAAAATGCCCGTCAGACGAATACAGGCCCGTGCATTTAAAGCCAGTTACCACAATTTTCATCCATATTCACTACAAAATTATTCAATACTGTTGAAGCGCACATTGTTTTTAGAATGGCAACATTATTTTATTTTGTCTACGTATAATTTTCTTTTTTACCTACCTACAATTATACTTATTCAATATCTTTCTTGTAACGTCAATGAACAATAAATCTATCTTGAAAACAATAATTTTTTGATTTCCACAATCTCAAAACGAATACATTTGGCGACCGTGTGACAAAACGAATACACTAATTGAAATTTACGAAAACGATCAACGAGAAATAAGAAATACGCAATTACGTTTCGGCGGTTATTCGACGATCCAACTATTGCATCATCCGTGGCAAGAGTAACCCAGCTGGAAGAGTGATCGCATTTCTGAAGATAGAAGGGCGCTACAGAAGTCTGCGCGTAAATACAATCAACGCTTCGATCTAACTAATAAGCTAAGTGCCCTGCTATTTTCCAATTTTATACCCAATCCTACATCTAATACCTATTTACCTATACCTATATACATAATTTTATTTTAAAACGTTCTTTAATCTCATTAGTTTTTTATATACTAGTAAATATGATTAATTCATGATTAATTAAAATATGAGGATTTATTATGTACCTACCTACATTGAGAACATAAAATTTTAAATAATTTATAAAGCTGTTAGAATTTTCGTTCTTTGTTTTAACGAAGCATAAATATATTGATTATTGAAAACGTATATGTATTTAACGTTTTTTTTGGCGACTATTTCAGCTTAATCGAGACGAAGCTGTGTGGCCATTTTGTACGTGCAACGGGTATTGCGATTCGTGGTTCGCGAGCCAGGTGACACCAAATTGAGGAGAGTGAGCGATTATTTTAATTATTAATACGATTTTATTATTATTATTACTATTTTGATTTAATATCAAAAATGATTAGCGACATTAATTTTTAGTATGATCTAAATACATTACTTACTAAGCGTTCTTCTATAATAGGTCGTATAACTAAATTTAAAAATTATATTGATACTATTTCAATAAAGGAAGATTTATCTCCAATTCAATTATCGGAATTATCAATTAAATTAGAAAAAAATGTTTATTAGCTATTCAATACGAATAGTTGCAAGATTCAATTGATGTTTTAAATTCAGATAATTTGGCATTGGCAATAAATGAGCGAGATACTATTGAGCAAGATTGTGCGACATGTATTGCGATTGCTCAAACTATTATTACTGATTCTAACAGTCGCAAAGACGAGCAAAATACCTCTTCCTTGTCTCGATGTCATCACGATCATTTTGAAACAGAATATAAATTACCGCAATTACAAATTAATAAGTTCAATGGTGCCTACTTTCGATAGCTGGAGTTTCGTGACACTTTCTTATCAGTTGTACACAATAACGATCGCATTAAGACTATTCATAAATTTAATTATTTGACATCATATTTAGAAGGTGATGCCGCTCGCATTATTTCAAAAATTGAGGTTTCCGAGGCTAACTATGATGATGCGTGGCGCTTGCTATGTGAGAGATATGACAATAACGACAGCTAATAAATCATCATTTACGTGTTTTTTTTTAAAATTGATCAGTTGAGTCGCGAATCTGATCGATCCCTACGTTTTCTTGTGGAGCACGTTACAAAGAACTTGCGCGTTTTGTGTAGTCTTGGTCAGCCTACTCAGCACTGGGATATATTAATAATACACATAGTGTCATCTAAACTAGGCACGTACGTAGGATGAGGTATCTACGCTAGCTCAATTTAATAAATTCTTAACAAATCGTGCTGATATACTAAAAACATTACATCGTAATAAAATAGATAGACTAAAGGCGTCAGGTAGCTCTTCACGGCCTACAGGCCCTAATTTTAATAGTGAACGAGCGAAATCTTTTACATCTTTGCAAAACAATTGTAACAATTTTAAATCTTGCGTTATTTGCAACGGAGATCACAAAATATATGAATGTGGCATATTTAAACGAAAGAATTTTGATTAAAACTATGCCTGAATTGTTTAAGGGGAGGACATCAAACTTATAATTGTAAACTAGACCCTTGTCGTACTTGTAACACAATACATTGCTTCATCAAACGAAAGAACTCGATACCAATTTGTCTTCTTTAACTACTACGTTTACTAATACTATGTGAAAGTCAATCATCATTTATCAGCAAACTATTAAAAGAATATTTAAGTCTCGAATCAAGCCAAATAAAAAAAATAGCGTTATAGGTATTGGCAACAACTCGTCTAACCACATAACAGAGAGTTTCATTCCTTAACTTATTTCAATACACGAAAAATATTATGTAACGCTAGCTTGTTTTTTGCTTAAAGAGTTAACAGGTTCGATTGCAGCTGCTCCTATTAACTTAGATAATTTAAAACTACCAAAGAATTTAAAACTTGCCGATCCTAATTTCAACATTCCATCGTCCATCGATGTACTCAGTGGTGCAGGCTTGTTTTAGGATGTTCTAGGTAACGACGAGCAGTCATTGGGTCCAGGTCTTATTAAACTAAGAATTTATAAACTTGGCTGGCTAATTACAGCTGCTATTTCTACCAATTTGCGTACAACTAAGAAAATTCAAAGTTTTAATTCTGTTATAATCAGTCAACAAGATGAAATTTGCAGACGTTGCAACGTGGCAATGGAAACATTTTGTCTTGAAAAAAATATAAACATATAAATTAATAAATACATGTCGGGAAACATCGTTCTCATTGTAATCATCATTAGGGCCTGGCCACACTTTCTGGCGGTGCGGTGCGCGGTGCGGCGGGAGACGCGGCAGACGGCGTGATTTGTGGTGGTATGTCTTAGCTAGACTAGTTACGACCGCGGTAGCGTCAGCAGTGGACATATTTAGAGAACGGCTAAACTATTAAAATAACCTTAACAAAAGTGCCACGGCATTGCCTTGAAGCAAGTGCGTACTTAGCTCAAGGTATCTGTGTCATACTTCATAGGTTGTATACAATTTGTTTTCGCCGCTCACCGCTTGCCAGCTCGTTCGAAGGTTGTTTGAAATGCTTAATGAAGCCCACGGCGTCGCGGCGTGGATGTGGTGGGCGACGATGCAGGCGACGCCCACACCTAGATTTATTTGTTAATTTTTGTTATGAATGTTCTCATCAATCATTTCCTAGTCTTGAAGTAAGCTGATTGATAATAATGAAATGAATGAATGATAATAATAGAGAACCGTAAAATATTTTTTCAGCGGTTTTGTTAGAATCTTACTTTTTTCCATTTGTCCCTTGGCTTTATTACTTCTCCACCTGGAGTTTAACAATTCTTCTAATTGCCGACACAGTCGGTCAGCTTTAATTTGGCCTTGAGGCCCTTGTTGTGGCCTCGGTATATCGCCATAGATAGAACAAGATAAAACTATTTTGATACATTACTGAGTAGTTCAATAGACTACATTTAGTAACTACTTACCTATCGGGTAGCGAGGACATGAGGTCATGATCTTAGCTGATCAGCTGTTGTTAATCGTTCGGTTACAGTAGTAAGACAATGAAGGTTAAACGAAAAACTTCAACTATTATGGTTATTTCTGGTTCCAGACAATCGCGATTAGAATCATAATCATGATTGTCAGGAACATCTGCTTCTGTATCAACAGGTTCAGTGAAATTTTCACTCAATAATTTTTCGTACCAAGGAAATGTTCTATCTTTCTCCCATTCGTATCCATATTGTTTTACCATGAGAGACTTTACGTTTGCTTTCTTCAGAGCACTTGGACATTTATTTTCGTTAAGTGCCATTGGCTAGGGATGTGTCTTTCTTGATTTTAAGATGCTAAACCGTTTTCTTTCCTGATCAGACTCGTTAGCCAAATTGCGGAAGGTTCTCACCTCATATAGAGTTTAGTTTGTCTCATTGTTCCTCGTCCCATTGAATTTTTTCAAATGTATTCGTCTTAAATCTAGAGGTGTAAAAGTAACGAAAAAAAATCGTACCCTTATGTATTTGTTACTATAACAATTAGTACTCGTCACTATAGTATCGTTATGTTACTCGTTACCTCTCATGAGAAATTCGGATTTACTGTTTTCAAAATTTTACCTGCTGAGCTTATGTTATATCACAGTAACATCGCAATCCATTATGCATCAATTATAATGAAAAAGCAACAAATAGGTGAATAATATTTAAATACAACAATAGATAATAATTTTTAAATAACATTCTCACCATCAATCAACATCAAAATAGTTTTGCTTAGAATGTAATTAAACATCAAAAATGAAATAAAACATGGCAAACAAAATTAGAACAACAACAAAAATCATTTGTTCTTAAAATAAAATTAAACATATTTTAAACAAAACTAAAACAACAAAGAAAATCTTTTTCTTTAGAATGAAATTGAACCAATATATAATAACTAGAGTACCGCAATTGTTATAGACAGAGTTAACATTTAACATCTGTGACTTGCTCGTCGCGCCATTTCGGTAAAAAAACATATTAAATAAAAACATTTTATGGCCGGAATCTCTGGTTCATATTCAAAAATAAAATCTTTTCCATTCGCTTTGGTTGAATAGAGGTGCGCCTCGCACTTAATATTTGGCCCGATTAGGAAAAAGTCCTTTCAGATGGTACCGATATAGCCATTACTGATACATATTTTTCAGACAAGTTTGAGAGTTCAGGGTATAGAATTGTCCACGCCTGCAACCATCTTGATATTGCGTCATGGTAATTATGCTGCTGCTAACTGTAGAGCTCGAAGCAAACGCTGACATTGGCAAAGCGTCAAAATCTTCCCATATTGAGGTGTAGCTAACGTCGATTCGTTTTCGTTAGGTTCTATTGACTGCTTATGAAAGTTAATTTCATTTTGCAGCTCAGTTTTCAATGCATCTTTGGCAAACTTGTAACTTGATGCATCAAACTTAATGCCATCTTCTAACAGTGCTGCTTTAGATAACACTGGGTGCCTGTAACAATTCTTGAATCTCCTTTTAAATTCCGTCATTATTTTATTTGTTCATTTATTTATTTATTTATTAGATCACCAACAAAGTACACACAGATACATGATAGCACACAGTTCATAAAATAAAAAATAAAAGAAGTGGTACCTCAATTGCAGATGATGGCTACATGAACAATATAACAAGGTAACATATATATTATAGCACAAAAAAAAGCAAATAAAAGACAAATCAAAATTTCAAGTTACAAAACAATGAATAAAAAATTAATAAATTAAAATAAAAATAATAATGAAAACCAATATTAATAATTAAGTAAATAATAATAATAACAGCCTTTATCAGACACATTTTTGCTCCATTTTAAATTAATGAAATTATCACACTGGTAAATTGACATCGACAACTTAGTCTGTTAGCCACATTTGGCAAAGGCCTCTTCCATTCCTTTCCATTCTATTTTGTTTAGTGCGGTCCTGGTCCATGTATTCCCTGCTGTTGCTTTAATTTCATCTTCCCACCTTCGTTTCCTTTAAGCGTTTCTGGGATACCAGAAAACCAAAGTTTTGTTCCATTTCTCAGTACCTCTTATTATATGACCTGTCCATTTCCACTTGAGTTTCCGAATTCTAGTTATTACGTCGTCTACTTTCGTGCGCTCTCTAATGGTTCTATTTTGTATTCTGTCGCTTTTCCTGATATTCAGCATGCTCCTCTCCATCTCTGTTTGGCATGTCTTAATTTTTTCATTTAGTGCTTTGGTGAGTGCCCAAGTTTGACAGCCATAAGTGAGTACTGGCAGCACACAGGTATTATATAGCTTATTCTTAACAAACATCTTAGTTTCTTTATTTTTCATGACTTCTTTTAGTCTCCAATAACTTTTCCAAGCGTTACCTATTCTTGTGTCTATTTCTTTTGACATTGAATTAGTTGGTGAGATGAGTTGGCCTAAGTAAGTGTACTCTTTTACATATTCGATGGGTTCACCATTTAATACAATAGGGTCTTCGGTAGCGTTTGTCAATACTTTGGTTTTAAAGGTATTCATAGTTAGACCAACTTTGTGGCTTTCTATATCCAGGTCCAGTAGCATATTTTGAAGGTGGGCACTTGATACAGTGAATATAATGATATCGTCAGCAAATCGTAGGTGGGTAAGCTGTTCTCCATTTATGTTTAAACCATAGTGGTCCCATTTAACTTTGCGAAAGACGTTTTCTAAAACCGCAGTAAATAATTTGGGAGATAGGGGGTCTCCTTGGCGTACGCCTCTATTAATTTTTATTTCTTTTCCTTGTATTTCTTACTTTATTTTAGCTATACTGTTTGCGTATATATTTTTCAAAATTCTTATGTATTTATGTTCAACTCAACGACGTCAAAGATTTGCCTTAACTGGTTTACTGTTGAGAATTTAAGGCGTTAAATCCGGCTTGTTCTCTAGGTTGGTTCTCGTCTAGAGTTCTAGTTATTCGGTGAAGAATAACCTTTGCAAATACTTTGTACATATTGGATATTAGGCTTATAGGTCTATAGTTATTTATTTGACTCTTATCACCCTTTTTATGGAGAAGTATTATAGTGGAATTCTTCCACTGAGATAGTATTGTTTCGGTTTGTAGTATGTCGTTATAAATAAGTTTTAGTATAGGTACAACAACTTTTTACAGTCGAGTAGTAGTTCATTGTTGATGTGGTCGGGTCCAGGGGCTTTGTCTGTTTTCTGTTCACTTACTATCAGGTGGCCCATATTGTTTTGTTTGTAATATTAATCAATTTTAACCTTTTTTCTAGAAGTTCATTTGTTTTTGAATGAATAATTAAGTATTACTTATTAATGGCATTATGGACCTTCTAAATTTAAGTAATTTTCTAATATTTTGGAATAAACATCATATCATCAAGACAAAAGCATTATATAAAGTAATTAGGGTGGTTGGGTTTTTAAGTCCTTACACTTACACAATAAAAAACCTAAATGTTTAAAAGCCCTCATACAGGTTGTGTTGACATGCAAATGGAAACGTAATTTATGATCGAGAATGACTTCGAGATCTCGAACCTCACTCTGTTCTTGAAGCGTTGAATTTTTTAGTTTTTATGATCTCTGTGAAATCGTTTTGAGTCAATTGAAGCACACCAAGCTACACTTATCAACATTGAGACTCATGCCGTTATCTTCACACCATGTATTTAAGCAATCTAAATCGTAATCTGAAGTAAAGCCACGTCACTGGGCGTAGAAATGGTTCGAAAGAATTTAAGATCATCTACAAATAGCATGAAACTGGAATTCGTAAAGAAAACATTATATCGTTAATAAATATGTTAAAAAGAATTGGTCCTAAATGTAAGCCTTGTGGGACTCCAGAAATAGCCTGAAATGATTTATATTTATAACCATTGTCTACCACTAGTGATTCTCTTTTGTTAAGATAGGATTGAAACCACTCCTAAAAACATCCCGAGATGCCATATTCAGACATAAGAAGCCTAACGTAGGGGAACCTTGTCGAACGCTTTACTGAAGTCAGTGTAAATAACATCAACTACCTGACGAGAATCAACAGCAGTCGATATGGCATTAATGAATGATACAAGATTGGTTGTCATAGACCTACATTTGAAAAAACTTGCTCAATAATAACATAACTTTTTCTGGAGTCTCTCCTCCTACTACTTTTAACCATTGTTTAGCAAAATTTAAATAATTATATAACGTAAGAATATCACCATTATACGTTGTTCAAAATTTAAAAGTTCTTTTGGATCTATAGACTTACAAGTACTTTTGAATCGTCAAGCGCTACTACCGAATCGGAATGTGGATTCTACCGAGAAGAACCGGCAAGAAACTCAGTAGTTACTCTTTTTTGTACAAAAATAATTGTATCAATTACATACAATTAGTTCCTGCACGAGATCCCGCAATCATTCAAACCACGCATTGCAATGCCTGGATCCTAAATGCACTAAGTATGTTTTGCAGACGATGCAACGTGGCAATACATTTTGTCATAAAATAAAATATTAACATATATATTAATAAATATATGTCGGGAAACATCGTTCTCATTGACATCATTATTAGGGCCTAGCCACACTTTCTGGCGGTGCGGCGCGCGGTGCTGCGGGAGACGCGGCAGGCGGCGTGATTTGTGCTGGTATGCCATAGCTAGACTAGTTACGACCGCGGTGGCGTCAGCAGTGAACGTTTTTAGAGAACGTCTAAACTATTAAAATGACCCTATCAAAAGTGGCACGGTATTGCCTTGAAACATATTGCCGCTTGATAAAGCCCACGGCGCCGCGGCGTGGATGTGGTGTCGCCGCAGGCAACGGGCTTGCCCGATGTCGCCGCCGCTGCGGAGACCCCCGTGTTGTGGAGGCGGCGACGTCACTGACGGCATGACGGCGTTAGCAGTGGTGGTCTTCTTCATTGCTACATCCTCCATGTAGCAATGAAGAAGGGAATGAAAGAAAGGAAGGGAATGAAAGGAAGGGAAGGGAAGGGTAAATTGTGCCCAAATTAATTTGCTTGGGCAACACATTGTATCTTTAAAAAGAAAAGGTACCTTGTATAGAATAAGAAGGAATAGAATCCAACAAAATTTGATATGTGGCAGAAATTTGGGATGGACAGACTGTACGTGCAGAATCTCTGGTCGAGGATGGTAGATTCTCTTTGATCGTGGAGCCTGAAAAATATGAAGAACATGAATACACTTGTTAATAGAAGAAAATACACTTATAAACAAAGACTACAAGCAAAAAATAAACTAGCATCGAAACCTCTCTCATTAATTCCAGCTTAAACAATAACAGCAGTCAAACCCATTACGCCCAACACCCTCTCTTCTGAAGCACTGAGAGTTTGTCTTCTGCTTGGGCCAGCACCAGTACCAGAAGCATCACCACGTATCGCCAAAGCTTTTTCTTAGTTATTTGTTAATTTTTGTTATGAACGTTTTCATCAATCATTTCCTAGTCTTTGAAATAAGCTGATTGATAATAATGAAAGAATGAATGAAAATCTTCTTCTTCTGCCTAGCGTTTTCCCGGCCTAGTAACGCCAGGGTCCGCTTTCCTGCATCTATGCCTCCACTTTGCCCGATCTAAAGCGTCCTCCTTAGTGAGATCATGCTCTCTCATATCGTCCCTTACAACATCGAGCCAGCGCTTTTTAGGCCTGCCGCAGGATCTAGGGCCTTCGACAACAAAATCCAGGCATCGGTTCCCGCTATAGTCTGGTGGTCTGCGGCTAATGTGGCCAAACCAACGCAGACGGCTTTCCTGCAACTTATCCGCTACATCGCAAACTCCAAGGCTGTGGTAGCCTTGGAGTGCTCGTTACGAATGCGATCTAGTCGCGTTACGCCACACATCCACCGCAGCATCTTCATTTCCGCGGCGTGAAGTTGCTGAACGTGTCTCGCGAGAGCTGGCCACGTGTCGCTGCCGTACAATAAGACTGGTCGGATGATGCATTTGTACACAAGGCCCTTTAATTTCACCGGTATCCTGCGATCACAGATTACCCTGGTGACTTCCCGCCATTTGGCCCAGGCTGCGTTTATTCGAGCTCTGAGGTCGTGGTCGATTATACCAGACTCGTGCAGTACGGACCCGAGGTATTGAAACTTTTCCGTCTTGATAACGGATTCTCCGCCTATCTTTAAGGGTTCGGGGTCCGTACTGCCAGAGGCCATATACTCGGTCTTTGCAACATTTAGCATTAGACCTCCCCTCTCTAGCACTCCCTTCCACTGGCTCACCTTTTGCTCCAATACCTGTTTGTCCTCATCTACAAGTGCAATGTCATCAGCATACATCATGAGCCAGGGAGACGGCTCATGGGCTTTCACTGTGACAGCGTCAAGCACAACACTGAATAGAAAAGGATTCAGGGCTGAGCCTTGGTGGACACCAACTGTGATCGGGAAAGGGTGTGTGTCGCCAACGGCGGTCCTTACTATTGATTCCGAATTATGGTACATGTCTCGGATAATGTCAATATAGATTTGTGGCACGTTCTTCATTTTCAAAGCCCACCATATAATTTGGCGTGGGACGCAGTCAAATGCCTTCTGCAGGTCTAGAAACGCCATGTAGAGCGGCTTCTTCTTTTTCCTGTGGGCCTGGGCCAGTATTCTTAGGGCGAAGATGGGGTCTATGGTTCCATAGCCTGGGCGAAACCCATATTGACATTCCAAGACAGTACATTCTTGCCGGAGCCTTGAATCGATTACGCGTTCGAAGAGTTTCATGGTGTGGCACATAACCTTAATACCGCGGTAGCTTTCGCAGTCCTGTACACTACCTTTGCCTTTATATACTGGAGTAATGATACACAATCTCCAAGAATTGGGCATCTTTCTTTTCATTCATTTTCTATTTTACTCTCTAGAGTTATATTTTTATTTGTTAAGAACGTTAGGTCAGTTTTAATCATATCTTGTTCTATTGTAAGAGACTCAGTAGTCGACTTTATATTACTTACTTGTGTTTTAATTACAGTAATATCATCCGTGATTTTTTCTATGAAGTCTTTTGGACTGTTAGTAATTAATGTCAATGTTGACATAATATTAGACATTTGCTGCCGTATTTCACTCAATTCATCCCTTATATGGTCATCCTGTTCATAATGTTTCCGTTTGCTGCGAAACGTTGTTTTAGTTGCGCCCGAAAATTCTTCTGTCGAATTCACTTTTGTAAGGTTCGGTTGTGATTCACTCCGTACTACGCTTGTGGCACTTCCAGTCGGAGATCTTACTACACTCATGTTGTTCTGTCACTTGCGTATGACGTTGTGCGTAGAGGACGAAAAATTATGAGCTCGTCTCGTTTCGCCGAGGTGGCGAGTGGAGGGCTAGTCCGTCACCGGCTTGAGGTATTATAATGTCTCAAAGGTCGTAACAACTCACAATATTTGTTGTCTCATCTCCTGGTTTAACAACGCAGACTCAGAATCAGACTCTTATAAAATTGAAAGAATACGCTGTCGTTCTATCTCTTCTCAATCCATTTTTTACTAAGTACCTACAAAAAACACAAATAAAATACATTGAACTTTATATCAGCAACTTTAACTTGCTCAATAATAACATAATTTTTTCTTAAGTCTCTCCTCCTACTACTTTTAACCATTGTTTAGCACAATTTAAATAATTATATAACGTAAGAATATCACCGTTATACGTTGGTACAAAATTTAAAACTTCTTTTGGATCGCTAAAATCACTAGACAAATTATTTGTCGAACTTTCAATACCCTCTATATTAGAAGGAGGGTGATTCACATCACTCTTATTTTTATATACAAAAGTAGGGGATTTTAGATAGAAAGGAATTTTGAAAACGGATATGCTACTCAGTACTTACAGCAAATTAATACTGATTGTTGTCCTCAGCATTCTCTTTCTTCTTTTGACGTTGCAATTTCTTTTGTAGTCCTCAGCAATGGTATTATGATACTTCGTAAAACTTTTGAACGGGATTTTATGATCGCGTTTATATTTTTAATGAATTTAGCGAAGTTTCTACGTTGCTGAGCCCCACGTTGGATCAAATATGATCAAAATATTTGAAAAATAAATACTTTAAGAAAATAATTTTATTAAATATTTAATAAAATTAACAAAACTATACTAAAACTACTCTACTGAGTACGGTGAGTGAATCCTGTGTTCTCTTCAGTATAAAGTATTTTTATAGGCAGCCGGAGTGGTGGGACGCAGTACAAAGCGATATCTAGAAATGTTCCTTTGTCTTTTTAATTACTTCATTGCTTTCGTTGGGTCTTTGTGTTCGTCAGTTCATCGAAAAATGGCGTCTTGAATGTCGGCAAAACTGTTTCCGTAACTTTAGAAGTAGAATTAAAGTGGATTTAAGTGGTTAAGTGGAATATTGTTGTATTATAAATGAATATATATCGTTAACTGTTTGTAGTGCATAATACAGCGAAGTTATCAGCAATTCACTTGGAATATTTATAGATACGGTTTGTTTTTATTTATTCCTATTGTGATTGGAATAGTTATAGTATAGGTACATTACTGAGTAGTTTAATAGACTACGTTTAGTAAGTACTTACCCATCGGGTAGCGAGGACATGAGGTCATGACCTTAGCTGATCAGTTGTTGTTAATCGTTCGGTTACAGTAGTAAGAAACTGAATTTTATGCACCTCTGACAAGAACTTGTGAAGAATGTGTCCCAGTTGAATCGGGTGTCACAAATTATCATATTTTTTTTCCTCAGGCAAACGTACATGCTGTACGTAACATGTTGTAAATACTGTTTTCATAATTATGTCTGGTCTGATCCTAAATACACCAAGTATGTTTTGCAAACGTTTTGATGGCAACACAAACAGTTGCTCTTGAAGTTTGTATGCTTCTAAACTTTGTTTTAATACAGAGAAGTCCATTATTGTTTCGTCAATGATATATCTTAAAACACGGTCATCATTACTGTCTATGCTCTTCAATATGTATATGTCGGTGACTCACCAGAGTTCTCAATAGAAACGAACTTCATTGTATTTTTAAACAACTCAAATTAAATCTATAAAAACATAACTTCTGTGTAAACATATTTAGGAATTTTAATGAACGTTTGACAAAAACAACAATCATTGCTAATAGCACTTAGTACCGGACAGTCTATACGTCGAACCCCTAGCACCCGACATTGTTAAAACATCGCGCATCGATCGCATAACTACACATAATTATCACCACATTCAGGAATGTTCCCTCATGCTTCATGAGCCCACCCTTGACACCTGGTGCATTGTATTCAGTCCTTCTCATCGTCCTCTAAGTACACTACACAAGAAGTGTTTATACTAGTGTTAGGTTTTAATGGTTTTTTTTTTTTTAACTTTAACTCATTTCTCATTTCTTTTTCCTTTAACTTCAAACCTTTGGTCAGTTTTCTCTTCTCTTCTTCCAATACTTTGTACTTTGGTTTAAATTTTTGCTTTTCATTCTCTTTTTATTGAGCAGTTTCTTTGTTGAAACTTGACTTCGTTCACATTTTAAAAATTGACTTTGTTCACATTTTCTTTTGTGTGCTTCTGATCTTTTTTCGGCAGCATTTGGCAACGGCGATAATTTATGGACAGCTTGGACAACGTCCAGATCAAAGCTAGTTGAAGGTTGCGGATTGCTTACTGTAGGTTGTGGTGAGATTTCCATAGAAAGTTTTGTGAATTGTTACATTTTGGGGTATAGATGAGCTACCATCCAAGGCTAAATCAGTGGAAATTGCAGCAACTTCCTCACGTTCTGCTTCTCGTACTCACTCAGGCAAAGCATTCTATAGTTTCGCAGTGCGAATGATGAATGTAGACTCAAAGCGCTTCGTACGCAGGCGGGGAATTTCCACTGTGTACCTATGGCGCTTTGGTCGCGTTTGCCTGGCCGTTCGACAGTAAGAAGGGGCTGGAGGAATCAGTTTGTGTAATTCTTGAGCACATTTTCCGAAATGTATCCGATAGAAGACTGAGAGTGATGCAACCACACGTCGATGTTCAAGACTTTGGAGCCTAGACTCGACCAATGCGTCGTCTAACTCTAGAGCCTGAAGGTGGTTCTTGGCAGAACCATCCCAAAGGTGAGAGCAGTACTCCATACATGACCTCACTTGTGGCTTATATAAGTTGAGCAGTTGTTCTGGGGTAAAGTAACGTTTCACTTTGGAGAAGATACCAAGTTTTCGAGCGGCTATTTGGGCTTTGGACTCAATAAAAGAGCCGAAATTTAGAGTCGACGTGAGAGTAATGCCAAGAAGGTCAAGATGGTCAGTTATAGGTACAGACACCTTTCGGAAGGAGGGAAGTAGCTGGAATTTCCTTCTTTTGGCGGAATACAAACACGCCTGCGTCTAAGATGCATTGAACTTGACCAGATTGGCATCGCCCCAATCGGACACTGCCTTAAGGGTCATGCTCAGGCGTTCTACCATGGCCTCTCTCTGAGCCTGGATTTGGGCCTCACTAGCTCGCGCGTTGGACTTGTATCTCTCGACAACTGTGCAATCATCTGCGTACCCATGGATACCGGGCATCAGCATTATCATTCATGTGCAGCAGAAATAGTGTCGCCGAGAGTACTGACCCCTGTGGAACACCGGCATTTATAGCCATTTGATCCGAAGAGTGGCCATCAACCACTACTCGTAACGATCGATTCCTTAGGAAGTCTGAAATCCACGCACACAGGCTAGCAGGCAGGCCATATGCAGGAAGCTTGCTGATAAGGCCATCATGTCAAACCCTATCAAAGGCCTTCGAGATATCCAAAGAAACAGGGAGTCCTTCCCCGTGTTTCTCGATGGTCTCACTCCAGATGTGTGTGACGTACACCAGAAGATCACCAGTGGACCGGTTTCGGCGAAACCCGTACTGTCGGTAACTGAGAATGTCATTGGCTTCCAGGTACGTCAGGAGCCTAGTATTATGGATACGTTCCATTGTCTTGCACAAAATGGACGTAACCTGCGTAGGTAAGTCGCGTGCGGACGTACGCTTTGTAAACGCATAGTTTCACACGGAGCGGCAGGTGTGACGCCAGTAGAGAACGTAGGAGGGTTCTTACGGCGCGCGCCTGCGCTACCACGGTCTTCACATGGTGTCGCATTAAGAGCTTTCTGTCGATGGTCACGCCAAGGTACTTAACAGTCGGGGACCAATCGACAGATTCCCCTAGAAGTGACACCGGCGGGAAAAGGGTTTGTGCCCGCCCGATATGTAGTGCCTGAGTCTTCGCCACGTTGACCTTAAGCCTCCAGTGCTCCAGCCAAAGGGGAAGTGCGTCCAGTGCTCGCTGTATTTCGGTCGCTGCATACGAGGTATTCATAGATGTAGTTATAAATGGAGCGTCGTCGGCGTACAGTGCTACTGTAGCACCGTTCGCAACTGGAATATCAGGCGCGTACCCCTTGTGCCAGACGGGTGACAGGCAGCTTCCCTGGGGTACACCGGCTCGGATGAGGCGTTCCTTGGACAAGGCGTCTTCAACCGCCACTTGAAAACGTCTGTCTTCCAGGAAGCTGGCCACAGTCATAACTACTCGACGGGGAATAGTAGACATAGACAGTTTGTATATGAGTCCGGTGTGCCAGACGCGGTCAAACGCTTTCTCCATATCAAGAAGTACTGCGACGGAATGTTCTAGCTTGATGTAGGCGGTAGCGAGATAGTGTAGTACCCTTGAGACTTGCAGCGTGGTGGTGTGCTCGGCACGGAAACCAGCCAGGTGTTCGGCAAAGAGTCGCCAGTCCTGGCGATGCTCATATCACCTCGTAGCCATGTCGGTCTGCGTCATCCAGGAGGCGTCTGCCTGCCGGATTTACAGTGCTCGAATTCCACGCCGTGTGTTTCGCGTTGAAGTCTTCAGCACTAACCGTGGGTAGCGGCGAGTCCAGCAGAGTGTGGACGTCAGCCACTGCAAGTCGGTTTTGCGGAGGCTTGTAAAAGGCGAACACACGGGAGGGTTAGCGGTCGATGCAGATCTCCACGCCCAGGGCGTACGACGTTTGCAGTTGTGGTACTGGAAGCAATCGGTGGATAATCTTCCGACGGACCAAGACTGCTAAGCCCCGATAAGCAGTCCCGGACGGTGAGGTCTGGTCCTCCCGGTAGACATGATAGTCGGGAACCTTCAGCTTGTCTACCGGTCTGAGGTGAGTCTCACTGATCAGGCAGATGTCCACTCGAAGCTGGGGGAGCAGGCTCTTGAAGAGACGGGCTTTTTGCGAAGAGAGTCCGTCGGCGTTCCAGAATGCAATGCAGAGTTCACCCAGCACAGAGCGCCATTATGCATTTCAGGATCAGCGGAATTGGGTCACGCTGCTCCTGGATGGCCACCAGAACCTGGTTAAGGGTGCTGATTACGTTAGTCAGTCTTGGGTCCAAGGGGGCCATCCGCTTCGCCTTCGTGTCCCTAACAGGGGCAGCGACCACGGCGACAGCCTTAGGTGAACGTGGTACAGCCTTAGGTGGCTTGTCTTGGCGAGCGCGCCTTGCGCGCTTGCGTTGGCGTTTTCTGCCCGGTTGCTGCTGCAGCTGGTTAGCGGTAGCCATGAGCGAGCCGGGTGCGTTAATCTCTTCTTCTGTGGAAGCATTCGCTGGTGGGATGCGCACAGCTGTGGTGCGTGCTACTGTTCCCGCTCGGCGGTTCTTTGTCTTTTTAATGAAGACCGGACACGAAGTGTTATTCGCGGTGTGTGCGCTGCCGCAGTTGGCGCACGTCGGGGGTTCCTTCAGGGGGCGCTGGCAGTCCCTGGCCGCGTGGTTCTCCCCGCAGCGCACACAGGCAATGGGCTTGTGGCAGTTGTGGGAAGAATGCCGGAAATGCTGGCAGCGGTGGCATTGTGCGGTGGTCCCTTGCGGCCGCGCCATGCCTCGATGGTGATCCCGGGCATACATAGGAGTTCGTTCACATCGTATATGCCCGGGATGAGGTCTGGTGACCGCTGCAATTGAGCGAACATTAGACATCCTGGTCTTCCTGGGCGAGCGGGGATCGTCCGCATATGTTCCGGGACATAGTCTAGTCCGCGGAGCTCTGCTTCGACTAATGCCGGTTCGGTATTGACCGGCGGGCCACGTATTGCCACTTTGACGCTCCTTTCTGCCGGGAGCAAGTAGCAGAACCAGGAGATTCCGACGGTACTTTCCAGCTGGGTCAGGTACCGTTGGATTTGGCGGAACTCCTGGTCCGATTTCGGAATGAAACGGACGCCTTTTCCGAACGGCCGTCCGTTTGGGGTGTATCCGAGTAGCTTTTTCAGCTCTCGCAAGTGCATTGACCAGTCGGGTAGTGCTTCCACAATGAGGGGCGGGTAGCGACTGGATGATTTCGGCGCACTTGCGCCATCCGCATTGGTATCGGTAGCAGCGGCAGTGGTAGGAGCAGAGGTGTTGCTGTTTGACGATTTCTTTTTTGACGCGGTCGCAGCCGCGTACGTCGAGCCGAGTGTTGTCGGGTCGGATGTTGCCGCGTTTGTCTCCTTCGGGGATTCCAAAAGCGGCATGCAGGGCGGTGCAAGCACTGGAGACTTTTCTCCTAATTCCTTTGGGGGAGAGGGGAAACACCCCTATGTGATGTTCGGCAGCGGGGCGGGGAAGCGTGGAATGCGCGCTGGCTTCGATGTTGCCTGCAGAGGCACAGTGGGTGCCGGCGCGGATACAGCTGGGGTCATGCTGCTACATTGAGCAGTCGACCAGACTATCGTGTACCGATCGCTAAGATGTTTACACGAAAAAACCCAATGGATTTCTTCTCTTGGATCGAAGTGCTTCCTTTCGAACCGAAAGTTTTGATTTTTTTTTAATACATAACGAATAATCTTTTTAAAGGAAAGGGGGGATTCAACTAGGGTTTAATATAAATAATAAAACAACTCATTTAATATATGATCACTATTTTAGTAAGTGTATAAACATACAGTAATGAAAAAAATAATTCATTTACCTAACTCACGAAATATTAAGGATACATACAATATGCCCTAAAATCATACAACCTCACGCTAAACGTAACGTAATTTATATAGGTAAGTTTAATTTAAATTAAAAATCGATTTAAAATATTACTTTTTATGTTATCTTTAAAAAAAATCCGTTACAACTCGCATCGTGGAAATCTATATATCTTGAACTCTGCGTAATTTACATTATTGGGTCCTTTTAGGTTCGACTTTCGACTAATAAACATTTAATAATAACATTATTGAAAAAAAAACAAACGAATAGTGTCCAATTTAATTTTATTTACACATCGAAGAACGAAAGAGTATGTACGTTCAGTCGAGATTCTAAATATGAAAAGTTATTCTTTTTTTATTAACTTCTCTTCACCAAAAGGAGCCAAGTATTCGCAGAGCTTTGGACAGGGCGTAGCCCCCTTAGAGCCTACTCGCCGAATATATTATTATATATTATGTTATATTTCTGTATATAACTCCGATATCCAGAGAATAATTCTTAAGATGTACCCAGAGGTCCCACCCACCCAGATTGTCATCCAAGCATTTTTCTTCGATTAAATAATGATTTAGGTTCTTCTGTATAAAAAGAGATACTCCGCCACCTCGTGCATTAAACCGGTAATTGAAATAGTGTACATAACCATTATTTGGCGTCTTTTAGCTTCATAGTTTGATTTTATCCACGTTTCCGTCACAACTATTACATCCAGAGGATTTTTAAATGACTGAATTACACATTTTAGTTCATCTAATTTGGTTGACTTAACAAGGCTCCGAGCATTCGTATAAAGTAATCTAATAGATTTTTTGCTACTTAGGACATTTTTATAAGAATCAGTAATCTGGTAGGAGATAATGTTATCTAAAGGTGAAATATATTTATTGTTTTGATTAGTTTCTATTTTTCTTAGTTTTTTCGTGCAGATTCAGTGATTTTAGGAATTCCTTTTATATATTTTATAATAAGATGCTTATTGCCTTTGTCGTGTTCGTATTTAAGTTTTTTTCGTTTTTTTCGTTTTAATTGTTTTTGCTGTAAAGGTGTCTGATCAGAATATATTTTTAAATCAGTTAGACTTTTTTCTTACGTAATAGGGTGAATGTTGTTTATTTTGATTTAAATATTATTTTAATAGGACGGTTATATTTAGGATCATATTTTCCGGAAGATTCTTTCAGGTTCTGGACACTCTGTAACAATTCTGTTTATGGGTTTGCTTACTTCTGTCTTATCTTTCTCGATTCTTTCATCTTTATTGGTTGCAACTTGTTCCGGAATTCCAACAAGTATTATATTTTCACTTCTTAATTCTCGTTCTTCATATTTTGTTGTTACATTTTCACTGATATTATAAGAATCTTTTTCTAAAGATGCATCGGTTTTTCAACCAAAGACCGAAGGTTTTCTATTTTACTCTCTAGAGTTATATTTTTATTTGTTAAGCACGTTAGGTCAGTTTTAATCATATCTTGTTCTATTGTAAGAGACTCAGTAGTCGACTTTATATTACTTACTTGTGTTTTAATTACAGTAATATCATCCGTGATTTTTTCTATGAAGTCTTTTGGACTGTTACTTATTAATGTCAATGTTGACTTAATATTAGACATTTGCTGCCGTATTTCACTCAATTCATCCCTTATATGGTCATCTTGTTCATAATGCTTCCGTTTGCTGCGAAATGTTGTTTTAGTTGCGCCCGAAAATTCTTCTTTCGAATTCACTTTTGTAAGGTTCGGTGGTGATTCACTCCGTACTACGCTTGTGGCAATTCCAGTCGGAGATCTTACTACAGTCATGGTGTTCTGTGTAACTTACGTATAACGGGACGAAAAATTATGAGCTCGTCTCGTTTCGCCGAGGTGACGAGTGGAGGGCTAGTCCGTCACCGGCTTGAGGTATTGTAATGTCAAAGGTCGTAACAACTCACAATATTTGTTGTCTCATCTCCTGGTCTAACAACGCACTCAGAGTCAGACTCTTATAAAATTGAAAGAATTCGCTGTCGTTCTATCTCTTCTCAATCCATTTTTTACTAAGTACCTACAAAAAACACAAATAAAATACATTGAACTTTATATCAGCAACTTTAATTGTAAACAACAACAAAAAAACAAATATGAAAGGATAAATACACCGAAGTTACGTTAGCTACAGTCGGAAGGCCGAAAAAAAAACCAAAACATTTTAAAACTATAATAATAATATCCTGGGACATTTTTCACACACGGCCATCTGATCCCAAATTAAGCTTATACAAAGCTTGTGCTATGGAAACCAGACAACCGATATACTACATATACTACTTTTCTTTTGTAAATACATACTTATATAGATAATTATACCCAGACTCAGGACAAACAGACATGTTCATGCACACAAACGTCTGACATTGTTTTAGACATTTGTGTAATTTAATCAATTCAAATTAATTTTACAATTAAACTTAACGTACAACCTACTCGATGTAAGCTTTACAATATAATACTGGTGAGAAAATTATATTAAAGAAACTTATTTCAAAATTGCGATTTAGCATTTAGGTTTGCGTAACTCTGATAATAATAAAAATAATATATATACAAAGTGGCGCGACTTTTTACACTTTTGGTTGTGTAGGAGTCCGAATGTGAAACTAACGCTTAGCAATATGTTCGATACTCTACTAACGGAACGAAATAAAAGTCACTAGTCTATTCGGACACACGTATAATTCACTACATAATAAATTCAATAGAAGAACAGCCCCTCAAATGCGATTGTCACATTGTTTCTTCATAGAATCATCCTCTGTTTTCCTATGTGACATTCTATTTTGAATATTTTGTCCTATAAAAGAATGGCACTTCAAACAAATAATTTCACCATACCAACATGGATTTTTCAAGTGTAGGTCTATGACAACGAATCTTGTATCATTCATTGACGCCATATCGATAGTCTATACGTCGAACCCCTAGCACCCGTCATTGTTAAAACATCGTACATCGATCGCATAACTACATATAATTATCACCACATTCAGGAATGTTCCCTCATGCCCACCCTTGACACCTGGTGCATTGTATTCATTCCTTCTCATGGTCCTCTAAGTACACTACACAAGAAGTGTTTATACTAGTGTTAGGTTTTAATGGTTTTTTTTTAACTTTATCTCCTTTCTCATTTCTTTTTCCTTTAACCTTCAAACCTTTGGTCAGTTTTCCCTTCCCTTCTTCCAATACTTTGTAATTTGGTTTAAATTTTTGCTTTTCATTCTCTTTTTCTTGAGCAGTTTCTTTGTTGGGTAATGAAGTTAAAATTTGACTTCGTTCACATTTTCTTTTACGTGCTTCTGATCTTTTCCTGGCAGCATTTGGCAACGGCGATAATTTATAGACAGCTTGGACAACGTCCAGGTCAAAGCTAGGTGAAGGTTGAGGATCGCTTACTGTAGGTTGTGGTGAGATTTCCATAGAAAGTTTTGTGAATTGTTACATTTTGGGGTATAGATGAGCTACCATCCAAGGCTAAATCAGTGGAAATTGCAGCACCTTCCTCACAGGAGCTTCACGTATTTAACGAAGTCCCTGACTCTTCTTCTGGTGTATTGGTCATGTCTGCAGCTAAATAATCAATATCAGTAAACATGTCAAAATGCCCATCAGATGAATTTATGCCCGTGCATTTAAAGCCAGTTACCGCAATTTTCATCCATATTCACTACAAAATTATTCAATACTGTTGAAGCGCACATTGGTTTTAGAATGGCAACATTATTTTATTTTGTCTACGTATAATTTTCTTTTTTACCTACCTACAAATTATTCTTATTCAATATATTTCTTGTAACGTCATTGAACAATAAATCTATCTTGAAAACAATAATTTTTTGATTTCCACAATCTCAAAACGAATACATTTGGCGACCGTGTGACAAAACGAATACATTAATTGCAATTTACGGAAACGATCAACGAGAAATAATAAATACGCAATTACGTTTCGGCGGTTATTCGACGATCCAACTATTGCATCATCCGTGGCAAGAGTAACCCAGCTGGAAGAGTGATCGTATTTCCGAAGATAGAAGGACACTACAGAAGTCTGCGCGTAAATACAATCAACGCTTCGATCTAACTAATAAGCTAAGTGCCCAGCTATTTTCCAATTTTATACCCAATCCTACATGTAATACCTAATACCTATTTACCTATACCTATATACATTATTTTACTTTAAAACGTTCCTTAATCTCATTAGTTTTTTATATACTAGTAAATATGATATATTTACGATTAATTAAAATATGAGAATATATTATGTACCTACCTACATTGAGAACATAAAATTTTAAATAATTTATAAAGCTGTTAGTATTTTCGTTCTTTGTTTTAACGAAGCATAAATATATAAATATATATAATTATTGAAAACGTATATGTATTTAACGTTTTTTTTGGCGACTATTTCAGCTTAATCGAGACGAAGCTGTGCGGCCATTTTGTACGTGCAACGGGTATTGCGATTCGTGATTCGCGAGCCAGGTGACACCAAATTGAGGAGAGTGAGCGATTATTTTAATTATTAATACGATTTTATTATTATTATTATTACTATTTTGATTTAATATCAAAAATGATTAGCGACAGTAATTTTTAGTATGATCTAAAGACATTACTTACTAAGCGTTCTTCTATAAAAGGTCGTATTACTAAATTTAAAAATTATATTGATACTATTTCAATAAAGGAGGATTTATCTCCAATTCAATTATCGGAATTATCAATTAAATTAGAAAAAAATTGTTTATTAGCTATTCAATACGAATAGTTGCAAGATTCAATTGATGTTTTAAATTCAGATAATTTGGCATTGGCAATAAATGAGCGAGATGCTATTGAGCAAGATCGTGCGACATGTATTGCGATTGCTCAAACTATTATTACTGATTCTAACAGTCACAAAGACGAGCAAAATACCTCTTCCTTGTCTCGATGTCATCACGATCATTTTGAAACAGAATATAAATTACTGCAATTACAAATTAATAAGTTCAATGGTGCCTACTTTCGATGGCTGGAGTTTCGTAACACTTTCTTATCAGTTGTACACAATAACGATAGCATTAAGCCTATTCATAAATTTCATTATTTGACATCATATTTAGAAAGTGATGCCGCACGCATTATTTCAAAAATTGAGGTTTCCAAGGCTAACTATGATGTTGCGCGGCGCTTGCTATGTGAGAGATATGACAATAAACGACAGCTAATAAATCATCATTTAAATGCTCTTTTTAAAATTGATCAGTTGAGTCGCAAGTCTGATCGATCCCTACGTTTTCTTGTGGACCACGTTACAAAGAACTTGCGCGCTTTGTGTGGTCTTGGTCAGCCCACTCAGCACTGGGATATATTAATAATTCACATAGTGTCATCTAAACTAGACACGTATACTTTAATCAGATGGGAGGTACCGACGCTAGCTCAATTTAATAAATTCTTAACAGATCGTGCTGATATACTAGAAACATTACATCGTAATAAAATAGATAGACTAAAGGCGTGAGGTAGCTCTTCACGGCCTACAGGCCCTAATTGTAATAGTGAACGAGCTCATACGAAATCTTTTACATCTTTGCAAAATAATTGTAACAATTTTAAATCTTGCGTTATTTGCAACGGAGATCACAAAATATATGAATGTGGCATATTTAAACGAAAGAATTTTGATGAAAAGGTTTCTGATGTTCAAAGATTAAAACTATGCATGAATTGTTTAAGGGACATCAAACTTATAATTGAAAACCAGGCCCTTGTCGTACTTGTAAGAAAAAACACAATACATTGCTTCATCAAACGAAAGAACTCGATACCAATTCGTCTTCTTTAACTACTACGTCTACTAATACTATAGCAATCTTCTCAATGTAGCCAACAAATCAGGCTATACTATCTACTGCATTGATTAAAGTACGCAATCCAAAAACAAATAAATCGGTTCAAGTTCGTGCATTACTTGATTGTGGAAGTCAATCATCATTTATTAGCAAACTATTAAAAGAATATTTAAGTCTCGAATCAAAACAAATAAATAAAATTAGCGTTATAGGTATTGGCAACAACTCGTCTGACCACATAACAGAGAGTTGCATTGCTCAACTTAGTTCAATACACGAAAAATATTAAGTAACGCTACCTTGTTTTGTGCTTAAAGAGTTAACAGGTTCGATTCCAGCTGCTCCTATTAACTTAGATAATTTAAAACTACCAAAGAATTAAAACTTGCCGATCCCAATTTCAACATTCCATCGTCTATCGATGTACTCATTGGGATTGTGCAGACTTGTTTTGGGATGTTCTAGGTAACGACGAGCAGTCATTCAAAGTCATAATTCTGTTATAATCAGTCAACAAGATGAAAGCATACAAAAATTATTACAAAAATTTTGGAGTTTTGAAGAGGTTCCACATGATTGCCTAGGTGACTCTTACAAAATGGCACTACAATGATTTCTTAATTTGGAAAGACGGCTTAGGAGAAATTTACAATTAAAAACCGAATATTTAAATTTCACTATTTGCTATTCTAATTAGAGCCAGACAATATAAGTTTTTACTTACGGCTGACATTGAGAAAATATATTCAAATTTCATTTTGGAATATTCTAAATTTGGACATTTAGAAGATCTCACTGAATCTATACCACCGGTACAATCTTATTTATTGTGTCATCATGCAGTATTCAAAGATACCAGTGAATCTACAAAAATAAGAGTTGTTTTTGACGGCTCTGTGCCTACCACATCAGAATATCCATTAAATGACATCCAAATGGTAGGACCAAACATTCAAGATTCACTATTTGCTATTCTAATTAGAGCCAGACAATATAAGTTTTTACTTACGGCTGACATTGAGAAAATGTATCGACAAATTAAAATACACGATGATCATCGAAATTTACAATTAATTGTATGGAGGGAAAGCGAAATAAAGCCAATTAAAATATTACGCCTTAAGACAGTTATGGTCTTGCAAGTTCTAGTTTTTTAAGTACTCGTTGATTGATTCGAACCTCTGTGTCAAGCACGCTTAAAAGGGGTTGTTTTAATCTACGTAAACAAATACAAATATAATTGTAAAACCATTATAAATTCGGATTTTATTAATAGAAACAATAAATTAAGTATAAGTTCCTCAATTAGTGCTTTAGGTATTAACTAGTGGAGCAGTTTTCTCAGCTCTATCATTAAAAAGGTTTACTGCATCGGTCTGTATATGATTTGTGTTGGGCCCAAACTAGCTCGATAGGTTTAAGCTCACAGTGGTATGGAGGAAAACTTTCCAGCGTTAAAAAAAAGGGTCTCACAGACCTTCGATACGGTATCATGCGTAAGCGATCCCGTGGCGCTCCTCGAAAACCCGAAGAACGCGTAGACAGTGAAATGTCATCATCACCAGACTTTCAAGATATCTTGGTCTGTTGCACTAGGATTACTACGTTCACTCAAGTGATCTCCTTCATCACACATCTACTGGTCTAACAACGCATAATCAGAGTCAGACTCTTGTAAAATCGAAAGAATACGCCGTCGGTCTGCCTCTTCTCGATCCATTTTTTACTAAGTACCTACAAAAAACACAAATAAAATACATTGAACTTTATATCAGCAACTTTAATTGTAAACAACAACAAAAAACAAATATGAAAGGATAAATACACCGAAGTTACGTTAGCTACAGTCGGAAGGCCGAAAAAAAATCAAAAACTTTTAAAACTAATTTAATTAATTCAAATTAATTTTTTCAATTAAACTTAATGTACAACCTTCTCGATGTAAGCTTTACAATAAAATAATGGTGAGAAAGTTTTAATAAAGAAACTTATTTCAAAATTGCAATTTAGCATTCCCGATAAATTCACATTATTGTTTGGTTTGATGGAAATCTACGTCAGCTATCTTCCTGCGTTCCAGGTTTGCGTAAGTCTGATAATAATAAAAATAATATATATACAAAATGGCGCGAAATTGTTACACTTTTGGTTGTGTAGGAGTCCGAATGTGAAACTAACGCTTAGCAGTATGTTCGATAGTCTACTAACGGAACGAAATAAAAGTCACTAGTCTATTCGGACACACGTATAATTCACTACATAATAAATAATGTTTTAGGGATTGGAAATTTTTGAATAGCTTCTATTTTAGATTGATCAGGTTTTAAACCATCTTTATTTAAAACATGACAAAAAAAAATCGATTTCGTCTGTCATAAATACACATTTATTCAATTTAAGGTTAGCTTTTCTTAATGCTTCAAAAATTTGTTGCACTCAATTTATACGATCTTGTTTTGTTTTTGAAAATACAATAATATCGTCTTAATAAACTAAGCAAATGTTACGCGAGATTTCCCTTTTTAAAACGATGTTCATCATACGTTGAAATGTCGTAGGCGCATTTTTTAAACCAAAAGGCATATGAAGAAATTCATAATGACTACGTACTAAAGGCTGTTTTTCTATTGAATCTCTATTCATTAAGATTTGACAATATCCCGATCTGAGGTCTAACGTCGAGAAATAATTATTTCCTTATAATTTAGAGAATAACTTCAATATTAGGCAAAGGCAATTTATCAGACTTTGTTTTTTCATTAAGTCTACGATAATCAATTACCATTCTCCACTTTTTTAAACCAGATTGATCTAATTTTTGTGGAATAATGTGTACTGGAGACGACCAAGGGAATTCTGAAGGCTTAATTATTTTTTCGTTTAACAATTTATTTGTTTATTTATTTACTTCTTCCTGTTGAGTTTGAGGTAGCCTAAAAGGACGTTGATAGATAGGTTTATTATGTATTAAATAAATCATTATAGGTTTCATATAAATCTTTTATATTTAACAAATTATCATTTGTCATGTAAATTAAAATTAAAATTTCATTCTGAGGCCAAATTAATTTACGTTCCTTTAAATCACTTTTTGCATCCATTTGCTCTATCATATCGGTACCCATTAAAATATCATATTTATCACTAAAATTATAAATATAAAATTTCATTGAACAATCAGAATACCAGATCCGAAATATTTATTCAAATATGGCGTGTGGTTTCTAATAATTGTTAAAATATTTAGCAGCTTGCGGAGTAATAAACGACCGTTGACTACTACCTGTCGATTATTTTTTTTAAATATGGTTCATTTATCTCAAAATATGGTAAATATGATTTAATATGATTAAAGTCTATGATTCTTTTTCTTGTTTTTGGATTTCTTGAAAATTTATTTATTTTCTTGAATATTATTTTCCTGGCAATACTGTTCATATTCATGTGGATATTAAAAATATTGTTCTGAAGTTTCATTATCATCATGATTAAATACCATCTCAGCTACCATCCCTTTTCCTAAATTAATTTGTCCCGATCGCATTTGCGGGGCTGTTCTCATAGAAACATCCTCTATTTTCCTATGTGACATTCTATAATATTATATTTTATAAGCCGCAATGGGATATTGATATTGTAACATTATTTTACTTTGTCTACATATAGTTTTCTTTTTTATCTAACTACAAATTAAAGCTGTTAGTATTTTCGTTCTTTGTTTTAACGAAGCATAAATATATAAATATATATAATTATTGAAAACGTATATGTATTTAACGTTTTTTTTGGCGACTATTTCAGCTTAATCGAGACGAAGCTGTGCGGCCATTTTGTACGTGCAACGGGTATTGCGATTCGTGATTCGCGAGCCAGGTGACACCAAATTGAGGAGAGTGAGCGATTATTTTAATTATTAATACGATTTTATTATTATTATTATTACTATTTTGATTTAATATCAAAAATGATTAGCGACAGTAATTTTTAGTATGATCTAAAGACATTACTTACTAAGCGTTCTTCTATAAAAGGTCGTATTACTAAATTTAAAAATTATATTGATACTATTTCAATAAAGGAGGATTTATCTCCAATTCAATTATCGGAATTATCAATTAAATTAGAAAAAAATTGTTTATTAGCTATTCAATACGAATAGTTGCAAGATTCAATTGATGTTTTAAATTCAGATAATTTGGCATTGGCAATAAATGAGCGAGATGCTATTGAGCAAGATCGTGCGACATGTATTGCGATTGCTCAAACTATTATTACTGATTCTAACAGTCACAAAGACGAGCAAAATACCTCTTCCTTGTCTCGATGTCATCACGATCATTTTGAAACAGAATATAAATTACTGCAATTACAAATTAATAAGTTCAATGGTGCCTACTTTCGATGGCTGGAGTTTCGTAACACTTTCTTATCAGTTGTACACAATAACGATAGCATTAAGCCTATTCATAAATTTCATTATTTGACATCATATTTAGAAAGTGATGCCGCACGCATTATTTCAAAAATTGAGGTTTCCAAGGCTAACTATGATGTTGCGCGGCGCTTGCTATGTGAGAGATATGACAATAAACGACAGCTAATAAATCATCATTTAAATGCTCTTTTTAAAATTGATCAGTTGAGTCGCAAGTCTGATCGATCCCTACGTTTTCTTGTGGACCACGTTACAAAGAACTTGCGCGCTTTGTGTGGTCTTGGTCAGCCCACTCAGCACTGGGATATATTAATAATTCACATAGTGTCATCTAAACTAGACACGTATACTTTAATCAGATGGGAGGTACCGACGCTAGCTCAATTTAATAAATTCTTAACAGATCGTGCTGATATACTAGAAACATTACATCGTAATAAAATAGATAGACTAAAGGCGTGAGGTAGCTCTTCACGGCCTACAGGCCCTAATTGTAATAGTGAACGAGCTCATACGAAATCTTTTACATCTTTGCAAAATAATTGTAACAATTTTAAATCTTGCGTTATTTGCAACGGAGATCACAAAATATATGAATGTGGCATATTTAAACGAAAGAATTTTGATGAAAAGGTTTCTGATGTTCAAAGATTAAAACTATGCATGAATTGTTTAAGGGACATCAAACTTATAATTGAAAACCAGGCCCTTGTCGTACTTGTAAGAAAAAACACAATACATTGCTTCATCAAACGAAAGAACTCGATACCAATTCGTCTTCTTTAACTACTACGTCTACTAATACTATAGCAATCTTCTCAATGTAGCCAACAAATCAGGCTATACTATCTACTGCATTGATTAAAGTACGCAATCCAAAAACAAATAAATCGGTTCAAGTTCGTGCATTACTTGATTGTGGAAGTCAATCATCATTTATTAGCAAACTATTAAAAGAATATTTAAGTCTCGAATCAAAACAAATAAATAAAATTAGCGTTATAGGTATTGGCAACAACTCGTCTGACCACATAACAGAGAGTTGCATTGCTCAACTTAGTTCAATACACGAAAAATATTAAGTAACGCTACCTTGTTTTGTGCTTAAAGAGTTAACAGGTTCGATTCCAGCTGCTCCTATTAACTTAGATAATTTAAAACTACCAAAGAATTAAAACTTGCCGATCCCAATTTCAACATTCCATCGTCTATCGATGTACTCATTGGGATTGTGCAGACTTGTTTTGGGATGTTCTAGGTAACGACGAGCAGTCATTCAAAGTCATAATTCTGTTATAATCAGTCAACAAGATGAAAGCATACAAAAATTATTACAAAAATTTTGGAGTTTTGAAGAGGTTCCACATGATTGCCTAGGTGACTCTTACAAAATGGCACTACAATGATTTCTTAATTTGGAAAGACGGCTTAGGAGAAATTTACAATTAAAAACCGAATATTTAAATTTCACTATTTGCTATTCTAATTAGAGCCAGACAATATAAGTTTTTACTTACGGCTGACATTGAGAAAATATATTCAAATTTCATTTTGGAATATTCTAAATTTGGACATTTAGAAGATCTCACTGAATCTATACCACCGGTACAATCTTATTTATTGTGTCATCATGCAGTATTCAAAGATACCAGTGAATCTACAAAAATAAGAGTTGTTTTTGACGGCTCTGTGCCTACCACATCAGAATATCCATTAAATGACATCCAAATGGTAGGACCAAACATTCAAGATTCACTATTTGCTATTCTAATTAGAGCCAGACAATATAAGTTTTTACTTACGGCTGACATTGAGAAAATGTATCGACAAATTAAAATACACGATGATCATCGAAATTTACAATTAATTGTATGGAGGGAAAGCGAAATAAAGCCAATTAAAATATTACGCCTTAAGACAGTTATGGTCTTGCAAGTTCTAGTTTTTTAAGTACTCGTTGATTGATTCGAACCTCTGTGTCAAGCACGCTTAAAAGGGGTTGTTTTAATCTACGTAAACAAATACAAATATAATTGTAAAACCATTATAAATTCGGATTTTATTAATAGAAACAATAAATTAAGTATAAGTTCCTCAATTAGTGCTTTAGGTATTAACTAGTGGAGCAGTTTTCTCAGCTCTATCATTAAAAAGGTTTACTGCATCGGTCTGTATATGATTTGTGTTGGGCCCAAACTAGCTCGATAGGTTTAAGCTCACAGTGGTATGGAGGAAAACTTTCCAGCGTTAAAAAAAAGGGTCTCACAGACCTTCGATACGGTATCATGCGTAAGCGATCCCGTGGCGCTCCTCGAAAACCCGAAGAACGCGTAGACAGTGAAATGTCATCATCACCAGACTTTCAAGATATCTTGGTCTGTTGCACTAGGATTACTACGTTCACTCAAGTGATCTCCTTCATCACACATCTACTGGTCTAACAACGCATAATCAGAGTCAGACTCTTGTAAAATCGAAAGAATACGCCGTCGGTCTGCCTCTTCTCGATCCATTTTTTACTAAGTACCTACAAAAAACACAAATAAAATACATTGAACTTTATATCAGCAACTTTAATTGTAAACAACAACAAAAAACAAATATGAAAGGATAAATACACCGAAGTTACGTTAGCTACAGTCGGAAGGCCGAAAAAAAATCAAAAACTTTTAAAACTAATTTAATTAATTCAAATTAATTTTTTCAATTAAACTTAATGTACAACCTTCTCGATGTAAGCTTTACAATAAAATAATGGTGAGAAAGTTTTAATAAAGAAACTTATTTCAAAATTGCAATTTAGCATTCCCGATAAATTCACATTATTGTTTGGTTTGATGGAAATCTACGTCAGCTATCTTCCTGCGTTCCAGGTTTGCGTAAGTCTGATAATAATAAAAATAATATATATACAAAATGGCGCGAAATTGTTACACTTTTGGTTGTGTAGGAGTCCGAATGTGAAACTAACGCTTAGCAGTATGTTCGATAGTCTACTAACGGAACGAAATAAAAGTCACTAGTCTATTCGGACACACGTATAATTCACTACATAATAAATAATGTTTTAGGGATTGGAAATTTTTGAATAGCTTCTATTTTAGATTGATCAGGTTTTAAACCATCTTTATTTAAAACATGACAAAAAAAAATCGATTTCGTCTGTCATAAATACACATTTATTCAATTTAAGGTTAGCTTTTCTTAATGCTTCAAAAATTTGTTGCACTCAATTTATACGATCTTGTTTTGTTTTTGAAAATACAATAATATCGTCTTAATAAACTAAGCAAATGTTACGCGAGATTTCCCTTTTTAAAACGATGTTCATCATACGTTGAAATGTCGTAGGCGCATTTTTTAAACCAAAAGGCATATGAAGAAATTCATAATGACTACGTACTAAAGGCTGTTTTTCTATTGAATCTCTATTCATTAAGATTTGACAATATCCCGATCTGAGGTCTAACGTCGAGAAATAATTATTTCCTTATAATTTAGAGAATAACTTCAATATTAGGCAAAGGCAATTTATCAGACTTTGTTTTTTCATTAAGTCTACGATAATCAATTACCATTCTCCACTTTTTTAAACCAGATTGATCTAATTTTTGTGGAATAATGTGTACTGGAGACGACCAAGGGAATTCTGAAGGCTTAATTATTTTTTCGTTTAACAATTTATTTGTTTATTTATTTACTTCTTCCTGTTGAGTTTGAGGTAGCCTAAAAGGACGTTGATAGATAGGTTTATTATGTATTAAATAAATCATTATAGGTTTCATATAAATCTTTTATATTTAACAAATTATCATTTGTCATGTAAATTAAAATTAAAATTTCATTCTGAGGCCAAATTAATTTACGTTCCTTTAAATCACTTTTTGCATCCATTTGCTCTATCATATCGGTACCCATTAAAATATCATATTTATCACTAAAATTATAAATATAAAATTTCATTGAACAATCAGAATACCAGATCCGAAATATTTATTCAAATATGGCGTGTGGTTTCTAATAATTGTTAAAATATTTAGCAGCTTGCGGAGTAATAAACGACCGTTGACTACTACCTGTCGATTATTTTTTTTAAATATGGTTCATTTATCTCAAAATATGGTAAATATGATTTAATATGATTAAAGTCTATGATTCTTTTTCTTGTTTTTGGATTTCTTGAAAATTTATTTATTTTCTTGAATATTATTTTCCTGGCAATACTGTTCATATTCATGTGGATATTAAAAATATTGTTCTGAAGTTTCATTATCATCATGATTAAATACCATCTCAGCTACCATCCCTTTTCCTAAATTAATTTGTCCCGATCGCATTTGCGGGGCTGTTCTCATAGAAACATCCTCTATTTTCCTATGTGACATTCTATAATATTATATTTTATAAGCCGCAATGGGATATTGATATTGTAACATTATTTTACTTTGTCTACATATAGTTTTCTTTTTTATCTAACTACAAATTATTCTTATTCAATATCTTTCTTTTAACGACAATGAACAATAAATCTATCTTGAAAACAATAATTTTTTGATTTCCACAATGTCAAAACGAATACACTATGCGACATTCTATTTTGAATATTTTGTTGATTTTTAAAAAAGAGATGTTGCGGCTTATTAAATATATTATTACTATTTGGATTCCATGGGTTTCTTTGATGGTAAGGTATATTTTGTCGCATTGGCAATATTTGATTCATGGATCGATTTCTATTTATATTAAAACTTGGTCTATTTTTTTCATTAAAACTTGATGTTTATGGTTAAAATTCGAATAATTCGACTTATAAGGAAATGTATTATTTATATACCTGGTGGTGGTAATATATTTGAAAACTTTTGTTTTATATTATCAACACTCCCTTCGGCTTCTAAATGCAGTATTTTCGTAGCGGTATCATTAATCTTACAATTTGAAACATAGATTTGATCATGAAACGGCAAACTATTTCTTAAAGTATTCCGAGCCATATTTATATATATAGGTTCCATTATTTCTTCTACGATTACTGGATCACTATATTTATCTAACAATTTGCTTTTAATAAAAAATAATTTTTGTTTCAACTTAAATATTAAATCTTTAAAACTACCTTTACTTTTAACATTAGATAATTCTATTAACAAAGTATTAAAGTCACGATTATCACCACACTCTTTTTTTAAAGTTAACTCTATATTACACCATTTAAATGAGTGTTCTACCATATTAATGATTAACGCGGCTTTTCCTTCTAACTTGCTCAATAATAACATAACTATTTTGGAGTCTCTCCTCCTACTACATTTAACCATTGCTTAGCACAATTTAAATAATTTTATAACGTAAGAATATCACCCTTATACGTTGTTCAAAATTTAAAAGTCCTTTTGGATCCATAGACTTTTATAAGTACTTATGAATCGTCAAGCGCTACTACCGGATCGGAATGTGGATTCTAACGAGAAGAACCGGCAAGAAACTCAGTAGTTACTCTTTCTTGTACAAAAATATTTGTATCAATTACATACAATTAGTTCCTGCACGAGATCCCACAATCATTTAAACCACGCATTGCAATGCCTGGATCCTAAATGCACTAAGTATGTTTTGCAGACGATGCAACGTGGCAATACAAACATTTTGTCATAAAATAAAATATAAACATATAAATTAATAAGTATATGTTGGGAAACATCATTCTCATTGACATCATCATTAGGGCCTGGCCACACTTTCTGGCGGTGCGACGCGCGGTGCTGCGGGAGACGCGGCAGGCGGCGTGATTTGTGGTGGTATGCCATAGCTAGACTAGTTACGACCGCGGTGGCGTCAGCAGTGAACGTATTTAGAGAACGGCTAAACTATTAAAATGACCCTATCAAAAGTGGCACGGTATTGCCTTGAAACATATTGCCGCTCGATAAAGCCCACGGTGCCGCGGCGTGGATGTGGTGTCGCCGCAGGCAACGGGCTTGCCCGATGTCGCCGCCGCTGCGGAGACCCCCGTGTTGTGGAGGCGGCGACGTCGCTGACGGCATGACGGCGTTAGCAGTGGTGGTGGAGGATGTAGCAGTGTTGAAGGGGAATTATGATGTTGTTGCTAACAATAAATATTTATATATTAAATTATGCCCAAATTAATTTGCTTGGGTAACACATTGCATCTAAAAAAAAAAAGATACCTTGTATAGAATAAGAAGGAATAAAATCCAACATGATTTGATCTGTGGCAGAAATTTGGGATGGACAGACTGTACGTACAGAATCACTGGTTGGGGATGGTAGATACTCTTTGATGGTGGAGCCTGAAAAATATGAAGAACATAAATACATTATAGTATAAAGATAAATTTATTCGTTCTCCATTGGTTTGACGGACATCTTTAGGGTCTCGTCTTAACCCGGGGTCATGGGGGTGGTAAAATGTTACACGGACGTCGGGGTGGGTATCACAGACCTTTCACAAGCGATCGGCCTTGGGAGCTCCAGACGTAGGTGCAGGCCTGGCGACAGTGGAGGCAATCCGTCCCCACTTGAGTCACTGGGTAACGAGAAAATGTGGCACACTGACCTTCAGACTGACTCAGGTGCTTACTGGACATGGGTGCTTCGGTAAGTACCTGCACGGAATAGTCAGGCGGGAGGTAACGCCCTCCTGCCGCGAGTGTGGTGTGCCTACGGACCCGGCATGCCACACTCTAATGGAGTGTGCCGCTTAGGGGCCTCAGCGCCTTTCCCTGGCGAATTCAATCGGCGGAGACCTTTCACTGCCGAGCGTGATAAACGCCATGCTTGGTAGCGAGTGGTGCTGGATGGAGATAGTCTCCTACTGTGAAAATGTCATGCCGCAGAAGGAGGCCGTGGAGTGGGAGCGCGAGGAGAGTGCCTCCGCTGACCCAATTAAAATATTACGCCTTAAGACAGTTATGGTCTTGCAAGTTCTAGTTTTTTAAGTACTCGTTGATTGATTCGAACCTCTGTGTCAAGCACGCTTAAAAGGGGTTGTTTTAATCTACGTAAACAAATACAAATATAATTGTAAAACCATTATAAATTCGGATTTTATTAATAGAAACAATAAATTAAGTATAAGTTCCTCAATTAGTGCTTTAGGTATTAACTAGTGGAGCAGTTTTCTCAGCTCTATCATTAAAAAGGTTTACTGCATCGGTCTGTATATGATTTGTGTTGGGCCCAAACTAGCTCGATAGGTTTAAGCTCACAGTGGTATGGAGGAAAACTTTCCAGCGTTAAAAAAAAGGGTCTCACAGACCTTCGATACGGTATCATGCGTAAGCGATCCCGTGGCGCTCCTCGAAAACCCGAAGAACGCGTAGACAGTGAAATGTCATCATCACCAGACTTTCAAGATATCTTGGTCTGTTGCACTAGGATTACTACGTTCACTCAAGTGATCTCCTTCATCACACATCTACTGGTCTAACAACGCATAATCAGAGTCAGACTCTTGTAAAATCGAAAGAATACGCCGTCGGTCTGCCTCTTCTCGATCCATTTTTTACTAAGTACCTACAAAAAACACAAATAAAATACATTGAACTTTATATCAGCAACTTTAATTGTAAACAACAACAAAAAACAAATATGAAAGGATAAATACACCGAAGTTACGTTAGCTACAGTCGGAAGGCCGAAAAAAAATCAAAAACTTTTAAAACTAATTTAATTAATTCAAATTAATTTTTTCAATTAAACTTAATGTACAACCTTCTCGATGTAAGCTTTACAATAAAATAATGGTGAGAAAGTTTTAATAAAGAAACTTATTTCAAAATTGCAATTTAGCATTCCCGATAAATTCACATTATTGTTTGGTTTGATGGAAATCTACGTCAGCTATCTTCCTGCGTTCCAGGTTTGCGTAAGTCTGATAATAATAAAAATAATATATATACAAAATGGCGCGAAATTGTTACACTTTTGGTTGTGTAGGAGTCCGAATGTGAAACTAACGCTTAGCAGTATGTTCGATACTCTACTAACGGAACGAAATAAAAGTCACTAGTCTATTCGGACACACGTATAATTCACTACATAATAAATAATGTTTTAGGGATTGGAAATTTTTGAATAGCTTCTATTTTAGATTGATCAGGTTTTAAACCATCTTTATTACTTTACATGACAAAAAAAATCGATTTCGTCTGTCATAAATACACATTTATTCAATTTAAGGTTAGCTTTTCTTAATGCTTCAAAAATTTGTTGCACTCAATTTATACGATCTTGTTTTGTTTTTGAAAATACAATAATATCGTCTTAATAAACTAAGCAAATGTTACGCGAGATTTCCCTTTTTAAAACGATGTTCATCATACGTTGAAATGTCGTAGGCGCATTTTTTAAACCAAAAGGCATATGAAGAAATTCATAATGACTACGTACTAAAGGCTGTTTTTCTATTGAATCTCTATTCATTAAGATTTGACAATATCCCGATCTGAGGTCTAACGTCGAGAAATAATTATTTCCTTATAATTTAGAGAATAACTTCAATATTAGGCAAAGGCAATTTATCAGACTTTGTTTTTTCATTAAGTCTACGATAATCAATTACCATTCTCCACTTTTTTAAACCAGATTGATCTAATTTTTGTGGAATAATGTGTACTGGAGACCACCAAGGGAATTCTGAAGGCTTAATTATTTTTTTGTTTAACAATTTATTTGTTTATTTATTTACTTCTTCCTGTTGAGTTTGAGGTAGCCTAAAAGGACGTTGATAGATTTATTATGTATTAAATAAATCATTATAGGTTTCATATAAATCTTTTATATTTAACAAATTATCATTTGTCATGTAAATTAAAATTAAAATTTCATTCTGAGGCCAAATTAATTTACGTTCCTTTAAATCACTTTTTGCATCCATTTGCTCTATTATATCGGTACCCATTAAAATATCATATTTATCACTAAAATTATAAATATAAAATTTCATTGAACAATCAGAATACCAGAACCGAAATATTTATTCAAATATGGCGTGGTGGTTTCTAATAATTGTTAAAATATTTAGCAGCTTGCGGAGTAATAAACGACCGTTGACTACTACCTGTCGATTATTTTTTTTAAATATGGTTCATTTATCTCAAAATATGGTAAATATGATTTAATATGATTAAAGTCTATGATTCTTTTTCTTGTTTTTGGATTTCTTGAAAATTTATTTATTTTCTTGAATATTATTTTCCTGGCAATACTGTTCATATTCATGTGGATATTAAAAATATTGTTCTGAAGTTTCATTATCATCATGATTAAATACCATCTCAGCTACCATCCCTTTTCCTAAATTAATTTGTCCCGATCGCATTTGCGGGGCTGTTCTCATAGAAACATCCTCTATTTTCCTATGTGACATTCTATTTTGAATATTTTATTGATTTTTAAATTATATTTTATAAGCCGCAATGGGATATTGATATTGTAACATTATTTTACTTTGTCTACATATAGTTTTCTTTTTTATCTAACTACAAATTATTCTTATTCAATATCTTTCTTTTAACGACAATGAACAATAAATCTATCTTGAAAACAATAATTTTTTGATTTCCACAATGTCAAAACGAATACACTATGCGACATTCTATTTTGAATATTTTGTTGATTTTTAAAAAAAGAGATGTTGCGGCTTATTAAATATATTATTACTATTTGGATTCCATGGGTTTCTTTGATGGTAAGGTATATTTTGTCGCATTGGCAATATTTGATTCATGGATCGATTTCTATTTATATTAAAACTTGGTCTATTTTTTTCATTAAAACTTGATGTTTATGGTTAAAATTCGAATAATTCGACTTATAAGGAAATGTATTATTTATATACCTGGTGGTGGTAATATATTTGAAAACTTTTGTTTTATATTATCAACACTCCCTTCGGCTTCTAAATGCAGTATTTTCGTAGCGGTATCATTAATCTTACAATTTGAAACATAGATTTGATCATGAAACGGCAAACTATTTCTTAAAGTATTCCGAGCCATATTTATATATATAGGTTCCATTATTTCTTCTACGATTACTGGATCACTATATTTATCTAACAATTTGCTTTTAATAAAAAATAATTTTTGTTTCAACTTAAATATTAAATCTTTAAAACTACCTTTACTTTTAACATTAGATAATTCTATTAACAAAGTATTAAAGTCACGATTATCACCACACTCTTTTTTTAAAGTTAACTCTATATTACACCATTTAAATGAGTGTTCTACCATATTAATGATTAACGCGGCTTTTCCTTCTAACTTGCTCAATAATAACATAACTATTTTGGAGTCTCTCCTCCTACTACTTTTAACCATTGCTTAGCACAATTTAAATAATTTTATAACGTAAGAATATCACCCTTATACGTTGTTCAAAATTTAAAAGTCCTTTTGGATCCATAGACTTTTATAAGTACTTATGAATCGTCAAGCGCTACTACCGGATCGGAATGTGGATTCTAACGAGAAGAACCGGCAAGAAACTCAGTAGTTACTCTTTCTTGTACAAAAATATTTGTATCAATTACATACAATTAGTTCCTGCACGAGATCCCACAATCATTTAAACCACGCATTGCAATGCCTGGATCCTAAATGCACTAAGTATGTTTTGCAGACGATGCAACGTGGCAATACAAACATTTTGTCATAAAATAAAATATAAACATATAAATTAATAAATATATGTTGGGAAACATCATTCTCATTGTAATCATCATTAGGGCCTGGCTACACTTTCTGGCGGTGCGGTGCGCGGTGCGGCGGGAGACGCGGCAGACGGCGTGATTTGTGGTGGTATGTCTTAGCTAGACTAGTTACGACCGCGGTAGCGTCAGCAGTGGACATATTTAGAGAACGGCTAAACTATTAAAATAACCCTATCAAAAGTGGCACGGCATTGCCTTGAAGCCAGTGCGTACTTAGCTCAAGATATCTGTGGCATACTTCATAAGTTGTACACAATTTGTTTTCGCCGCTCACCGCTTGCCGGCTCGTTCGAAGGTTGTTTGAAATGCTTAATGAAGCCCACGGCGTCGCGGCGTGGATGTGGTGGGCGACGATGCAGGCGACGCCCACACCTAGAATTATTTGTTAATTTTTGTTATGAATGTTCTCATCAATCATTTCCTAGTCTTTGAAGTAAGCTGATTGATAATAATGAAATGAATGAATGATAATAATAGGAAAAAGTAAAATATTTTTTCAGCGGTTTTTGTTAGAATCTTACTTTTTTCCATTTGTCCCTTGGCTTTATTACTTCTCCACCTGGAGTTTAACAATTCTTCTAATTGCCGACACAGTCGGTCAGCTTTAATTTGGCCTTGAGGCCCTTGTTGTGGCCTCGGTATATCGCCATAAATAGAACAAGATAAAAATATTTTGATGCATTACTGAGTAGTTCAATAGACTACATTTAGTAAGTACTTACCTATCGGGTAGTGAGGACATGAGGTCATGATCTTAGCTGATCAGCTGTTGTTAATCGGTATAAGTCTGTGTAAATAACATCAACTACCTGACGAGAATCAACAGCAGTCGATATGGCATTAATGAATGATACAAGATTGGTTGTCATAGACCTACATTTGAAAAAACTTGCTCAATAATAACATAACTTTTTCTGGAGTCTCTCCTCCTACTACTTTTAACCATTGTTTAGCAAAATTTAAATAATTATATAACGTAAGAATATCACCATTATACGTTGTTCAAAATTTAAAAGTTCTTTTGGATCTATAGACTTACAAGTACTTTTGAATCGTCAAGCGCTACTACTGAATCGGAATGTGGATTCTACCGAGAAGAACCGGCAAGAAACTCAGTAGTTACTCTTTTTTGTACAAAAATAATTTTTGTACAAAAAACGAGATCCCGCAATCATTCAAACCACGCATTGCAATGCCTGGATCCAAAACGCCATGCTTGGTAGCGAGTGGTGCTGGATGGAGATGGTCTCCTACTGTGAAAATGTCATGCCGCAGAAGGAGGCCGTGGAGCGGGAGCGCGAGGAGAGTGCCTCCGCTGACCCACTTTGCCAAAGAAGACCGGGGAGAAGACGTCGGCCCTAGGATTTGGAGGCCCGCAGAGGCGGGCCAACCGTCGGGACGGCACGGTAGTATGCGTTAGCGATCCCGTGACGTCCTCCGACAAGACGGAGTGGGTAACGCTGGTCTTTCAGTGAGTTTTCCGGCGCCTTCAGCGCCGGTGAGTCCCATATACCCCCCACTTCATGTGTGGGAAAAACATTAATGTGTTTTTCCAGCGAGAAAAAAAAACCGCTGGTGTTTTAGTGAGTATTCCGCTGTTCGGGGCGCACTTAGCGCCTTCGACACCGGCAAGCCCCATATATCCCCCCACTGTTCCCGTGGGGGAAACGCGTAACGCGTTTTTCCAGCGATAAAGGGTCTCACAGACCTGTTCATTAGATATAAAAATTATTCCAATACTTTATAAAAAATTAAGTAAATATTTATTCGTGTTTAGTTGTTTAGGTATTTATGTAAATAAATGAAACATAAATATCATATTATATTATGTTTTAATCATATTTATTTGAGCTTTTAAAAAGAACGAAAAATATCAACAAAATCTTTCTCTTCCTCTTATATGTAATTCTATTATTAATTAACAATCAGTCTTACTGTTTTAATTGCACTTTTTTGTAGGAAACTAAATTATCTTTAGAAGAAAAAAAAACAATTAATCACTCCGAATCATTATCTTTGGTACAGTCAGCACAGAAAGATACAATATGTTCTAAACAAATATGTTTGTTGCAACTCTCGCAGGTGTAATTTGTTTTACGGTCATTCTTGGCTGGACACACTTGGCACCTTTTGCGAACATTAGCCTTTTTTGCCGGCGGTTCCCTTGAAGTGGTTTCACTGATACATTATAGCGAAGTTTTAGGTGTTCCATTACAAGACCGAGGCCTGGGTTTTTTTAAATCGCCTGCGTTTTGTTTTTAAGCAATTATTATTAATTTTGTTTATTTTTAAGCCATTAATGGCAGCTACGTTCAATGAGGCACAAAAAATTGCCAATGGTCACCTTTTCGAATTACGACTTACGTCGTACATAGCACTTAGCTCCTCGGCTACATCCACACCACATTTTGTCATGTTACAATATGTATTTATTTCAGGCTTGCGCTGTTCTCTTGTTGCTTCATCAACGGCGTCAAAGAAAACGCAAACTTTTTCCCATCCGTTCGTCTATATCTGATCGTACGTAAGCATCAAGTACCGTATTCACTATAATGAAATCTTACTCGGTAATAAATGTTACACTCACGATAACAATTAATTTATAATTATTATTATATGTTAAACATGTCAAAATGCCCGTCAGACGAATATATGCCCGTGCATTTAAAGCCAGTTACCGCAATTTTCATCCATATTCACTACAAAATTATTCAATACTGTTGAAGCGCACACAGGCAATGGGCTTGTGGCAGTTGTGGGAAGAATGCCGGAAATGCTGGCAGCGGTGGCATTGTGCGGGTCCCTTGCGGCCGCGCCATGACTCGATGGTGATCCCGGGCATACATAGGAGTTCTTTCACTTCGTATATGCCCGGGATGAGGTCTGGTGACCGCTGCAATTGAGCGAACATTAGACATCCTGGTCTTCCTGGGCGAGCGGGGATCGTCCGCATATGTTCCGGGACATAGTCTAGTCCGCGGAGCTCTGCTTCGACTAATGCCGGTTCGGTATTGACCGGCGGGCCACGTATTGCCACTTTGACGCTCCTTTCTGCCGGGAGCAAGTAGCAGAACCAGGAGATTCCGACGGTACTTTCCAGCTGGGTCAGGTACCGTTGGATTTGGCGGAACTCCTGGTCCGATTTCGGAATGAAACGGACGCCTTTTCCGAACAGCCGTCCGTTTGGGGTGTATCCGAGCAGCTTTTTCAGCTCTCGCAAGTGCATTGACCAGTCGGGTAGTGCTTCCACAATGAGGGGCGGGTAGCGACTGGATGATTTCGGCGCATTTGCGCCATCCGCATTGGTATCGGTAGCAGCGGCAGTGGTAGGAGCAGAGGTGTTGCTGTTTGATGATTTCTTTTTTGACGCGGTCGTAGCCGCGTACGTCGAGCCGAGTGTAGTCGGGTCGGATGTTGCCGCGTTTGTCTCCTTCGGGGATTCCAAAAGCGGCATGCAGGGCGGTGCAAGCACTGGAGACTTTTCTGCTAATTCCTTTGGGGGAGAGGGGAAACACCCCTCTGTGATGTTCGGCAGCGAGGCGGGGAAGCGTGGAATGCGCGCTGGCTTCGATGTTGCCTGCAGAGGCACAGTGGGTGTCGGCGCGGATACAGCTGGGGTCATGCTGCTACATTAAGCAGTCGACCAGACTATCGTGTACCGATCGCTAAGATGTTTACACGAAAAAACCCAATGGATTTCTTCTCTTGGATCGAAGTGCTTCCTTTCGAACCGAAAGTTTTGATTTTTTTTTTTACTACATAACGAATAATCTTTTTAAAGGAAAGGGGGATTCAACTAGGGTTTAATATAAATAATAAAACAACTCATTTAATATATGATCACTATTTTAGTAAGTGTATAAACATACAGTAATGAAAAAAATAATTCATTTACCTAACTCACGAAATATTAAGGATACATACAATATGCCCTAAAATCATACAACCTGACGCTAAACGTAACGTACTTTAATTTAAATTAAAAATCGATTTAAAATATTACTTTTTATGTTATCTTTAAAAAAATCCTTTACAACTCGCATCGTGGAAATCTATATATCTTGAACTCTGCGTAATTTACATTATTGGGTCCTTTTAGGTTCGACTTTCGACTAATAAACATTTAATAATAACATTATTGAAAAAAAAACAAACGAATAGTGTCCAATTTAATTTTATTTACACATCGAAGAACGAAAGAGTATGTACGTTCAGTCGAGATTCTAAATATGAAAAGTTATTCTTTTTTTTATTAACTTCTCTTCACCAAAAGGAGCCAAGTATTCGCAGAGCTTTGGACAGGGCGTAGCCCCCTTAGAGCCTACTCGCCGAATATATTATTATATATTATGTTATATTTCTGTATATAACTCCGATATCCAGAGAATAATTCTTAAGATGTACCCAGAGGTCCCACCCACCCAGATTGTCATCCAAGCATTTTTCTTCGATTAAATAATGATTTAGGTTTTTCTGTATAAAAACAGATACTCCGCCACCTCTTGCATTAAACCGGTAATTGAAATAGTGTACATAACCATTATTTGGCGTCTTTTAGCTTCATAGTTTGATTTTATCCACGTTTCCGTCACAACTATTACATCCAGAGGATTTTTAAATGACTGAATTACACATTTTAGTTCATCTAATTTGGTTGACTTAACAAGGCTCCGAGCATTTGTATAAAGTAATCTAATAGATTTTTTGCTACATAGGACATTTTTATAAGAATCGGTAATCTGGTAGGAGATAATGTTATCTAAAGGTGAAATATATTTATTGTTTTGATTAGTTTCTATTTTTCTTAGTTTTTTCGTGCAGATTCAGTGATTTTAGCAATTCCTTTTATATATTTTGTAATAAGATGCTTATTGCCTTTGTCGTGTTCGTATTTAAGTTTTTTTCGTAAGTCTTTTAATTGTTTTTGCTGTAAAGGTGTCTGATCAGAATATATTTTTAAATCAGTTAGACTTTTTTCTTACGTAATAGGGTGAATGTTGTTTATTTTGATTTAAATATTATTTTAATAGGACGGTTATATTTAGGATCATATTTTCCGGAAGATTCTTTCAGGTTCTGGACACTCTGTAACAATTCTGTTTATGGGTTTGCTTACTTCTGTCTTATCTTTCTCGATTCTTTCATCTTTATTGGTTGCAACTTGTTCCGGAATTCCAACAAGTATTATATTTTCACTTCTTAATTCTCGTTCTTCAATTTCTGTTATTACATTTTCACTGATATTATAAGAATCTTTTTCTAAAGATGCATCGGTTTTTCAACCAAAGATCGAAGGTTTTCTATTTTACTCTCTAGAGTTATATTTTTATTTGTTAAGCACGTTAGGTCAGTTTTAATCATATCTTGTTCTATTGTAAGAGACTCAGTAGTCGACTTTATATTACTTACTTGTGTTTTAATTACAGTAATATCATCCGTGATTTTTTCTATGAAGTCTTTTGGACTGTTACTTATTAATGTCAATGTTGACTTAATATTAGACATTTGCTGCCGTATTTCACTCAATTCATCCCTTATATGGTCATCTTGTTCATAATGCTTCCGTTTGCTGCGAAATGTTGTTTTAGTTGCGCCCGAAAATTCTTCTTTCGAATTCACTTTTGTAAGGTTCGGTGGTGATTCACTCCGTACTACGCTTGTGGCAATTCCAGTCGGATATCCTACTACAGTCATGGTGTTCTGTGTAACTTACGTATGACGGGACGAAAAATTATGAGCTCGTCTCGTTTCGCCGAGGTGGCGAGTGGAGGGCTAGTCCGTCACCGGCTTGAGGTATTGTAATGTCAAAGGTCGTAACAACTCACAATATTTGTTGTCTCATCTCCTGGTCTAACAACGCACTCAGAGTCAGACTCTTATAAAATTGAAAGAATTCGCTGTCGTTCTATCTCTTCTCAATCCATTTTTTACTAAGTACCTACAAAAAACACAAATAAAATACATTGAACTTTATATCAGCAACTTTAATTGTAAACAACAACAAAAAAACAAATATGAAAGGATAAATACACCGAAGTTACGTTAGCTACAGTCGGAAGGCCGAAAAAAAAAAACCAAAACATTTTAAAACTATAATAATAATAATAATATCCTGGGACATTTTTCACACACGGCAATCTGATCCCAAATTAAGCTTATACAAAGCTTGTGCTATGGAAACCAGACAACCGATATACTACATATACTACTTTTCTTTTGTAAATACATACTTATATAGATAATTATACCCAGACTCAGAACAAACAGACATGTTCATGCACACAAATGTCTGACATTGTTTTAGACATTTGTGTAATTTAATCAATTCAAATTAATTTTACAATTAAACTTAACGTACAACCTACTCGATGTAAGCTTTACAATATAATACTGGTGAGAAAATTATATTAAAGAAACTTATTTCAAAATTGCGATTTAGCATTCCCGATAAAGGCACATTATTGTTTGGTTCGATGGAAATCTACATCAGCTGTCTTCCTGGAGCAGGTTTGCGTAACTCTAATAATAATAAAAATAATATATATACAATATGAGTGTTCTACCATATTAATGCTTAACGCGGCTTCTCCTTCTAACTTGCTCAACAATAACATAGCTTTTTCTGGAGTCTCTCCTCCTACTACTTTTAACCATTGTTTAGCACAATTTAAATAATTATATAACGTAAGAATATCACCGTTATACGTTGGTACAAAATTTAAAACTTCTTTTGGATCCCTAAAATCGCTAGACAAATTATTTGTCGAACTTTCAATACCCTCTATATTAGAAGGAGGGTGATTCACATCACTCTTATTTTTATATACACAAGTAGGGGGTTTTAGATAGAAAGGAATTTTGAAAAGGATATTCGACTCAGTACTTACAGTAAATTAATACTGATTGTTGTCCTCAGCATTCTCTTTCTTCTTTTGACGTTGCTATTTCTTTTGTAGTCCTCAGCAATGGTATTAAGATACTTCGTAAAACTTTTGAACGGGATTTTATGATCGCGTTTATATTTTTAATGAATTTAGCGAAGTTTCTACGCTGCTGAGCCCCACGTTGAGTCAAATATGATCAAAATATTTGAAAAATAAATACTTTAAGAAAATAATTTTATTAAATATTTAATAAAATTAACAAAACTATACTAAAACTACTCTACTAAGTACGGTGAGTGAATCCTGTGTTCTCTTCAGTATTAAGTCTTTTTATAGGCAGCCGGAGTGGTGGGACGCAGTACAAAGAGATATCTAGAAATGTTCCTTTGTCTTTTTAATTACTTCATTGCTTTCGTTGGGTCTTTGTGTTCGTTCTTCAAAGTCCAGGGTGTTAACACAATGTTTTCAACCTGATGATCCTCCTTCGTTGATGTAATATTATTTATATTATTTTTAAAACTATATTCTTTTGTATTTGGGTGGCGTGACTCATGTCTGCAGCCAAATAATCAATATCAGTAAACAAATGCATGTCAAACGGATATATGCCCGTGCATTTAAATCCAGATACCGCAATGTCCATCCTAGCTGCTTAAGTGAATTCATCAGAGACTGGACCGGCTATATCGATCCGTTATGCAAGATCCAGGATCAAGCTCACCCACTGATCACATTTTTGGTTATAGGCGTCTTTGAAAGGCTTCTTGAATGTTCTGTCCAGAGTTTGGATCGTGTGCGTGATGTGAGGTGGGGTGCTTATTAAGTGGATGCTATTTTCTTTACAAATTTATAGCGGCTAGTGTCTTGTGACTGCAATGGCCACAACAAGTGCCAACGTCTTTACTAAGTGGCACCTCGGGGCGAACTGACTAGATTGAGTGATAGCGATGTTAGGGTGAATGAATACGACAGAAGTTAGGCGTTTGTTGCGTCTTTCAATTATTTGTCTCTGAGAATTGTTACTAGCCCATATTAAAGCACTAACCCAGATTTAGTTATTTTCCTTTACATACATAATAAATCAAATCAAATTGAAGTGGTATGGCGATATATACCACTTACTTATAATAATTAATTAGTTCGAAGTACTGACGGTAAGAACAAAAAGTCAAACGAATTTAGATTTTGTTTATTGAACACTGTGATCAAGCGTATACAAAAGAATGCATTATTACTTTAAGGGCTATACACTATTTATACACAAACACACGCATGCGCATGAGTGGCCACGCCTATAAGTGACGTAGTCAGTCGTAGCCAATAGACTCACGGGCGACCATCTTGTCTTTCGGCGTTCAAACAAAAGACGTTATGCGATCATCTCGGCGGGTGTGGCCTAAAGTATCTTGTGTGAACGTACGAGGTGGCGTGTCTTTTAACGCGCATTCAAGTGTACGAATATACTTGCTTGCCAGCTAATTAAATTACATATTTGCTACAAAATTATTCAAAACAAAATATTTTTTAATCGAATAGACTTTCACAAGTACTTATGAATCGTCAAGCGCTACTACCGAATCGGAATGTGGATTCTAACGAGAAGAACCGGCAAGAAACTCAGTAGTTACTCTTTCTTGTACAAAAATATTTGTATCAATTACATACAATTAGTTCCTGCACGAGATCCCACAATCATTTAAACCACGCATTGCAATGCCTGGATCCTAAATGCACTAAGTATGTTTTGCAGACGATGCAACGTGGCAATACAAACATTTTGTCATAAAATAAAATATAAACATATAAATTAATAAATATATGTTGGGAAACATCATTCTCATTGACATCATCATTAGGGCCTGTCCACACTTTCTGGCGGTGCGACGCGCGGTACTGCGGGATACACTGAGAGTTTGTCTTCTGCTTGGGCCAGCACCAGTACCAGAAGCATCACCACGTATCGCAAAGGCTTTTTCTTAGTTATTTGTTAATTTTTGTTATGAACGTTTTCATCAATCATTTCCTAGTCTTTGAAGTAAGCTGATTGATAATAATGAAAGAATAAATGATAATCTTCTTCTTCTGCCTAGCTGTTTCCCGGCCTAGTAACGCCACGGTCCGCTTTCCTGCATCTATGCCTGCACTTTGCCCGATCTAAAGCGTCCTCCTTAGTGAGATCATGCTCTCTCATATCGTCCGTTACAACATCGAGCCAGCGCTTTTTGGGCCTGCCGCGGGATCTAGGGCCTTCGACAACAAAGTCCAGGCATCGGTTCCCGACATAGTCTGGTGGTCTGCGGCTAATGTGGCCAAACCAACGCAGACGGCTTTCCTGCAACTTATCCGCTACATCGCAAACTCCAAGGCTACCACGGATGTGCTCGTTACGAATGCGATCTAGTGGCGTTACGCCACACATCCACCGCAGTATCTTCATTTCCGCGACGTGAAGTTGCTGAACGTGTCTCGCGAGAGCTGGCCACGTCTCGCTGCCGTACAATAAGACTGGTCGGATGATGCACTTGTACACAAGTCCCTTTAATTTCACCGGTATCCTGCGATCACAGATTACCCTGATGACTTCCCGCCATTTGGCCCAGGCTGCGTTTATTCGAGCTCTGAGGTCGTGGTCGATTATACCAGACTCGTGCAGTACGGACACGAGGTATTGAAACTTTTCCGTCTTGATAACGGATTCTCCGCCTATCTTTATGGGTTCGGGGCCCGTACTGCCAGAGGCATATACTCGGTCTTCGCAACATTTAGCATTAGACCTCCCCTCTCTAGCGCTCCCTTCCACTGGCTCACCTTTTGCTCCAATCTTGTTTGTCCTCATCTACAAGTGCAATATCATCAGCATACATCATGAGCCAGGGAGACGGCTAATGGGCTTTCACTGTGACAGCGTCAAGCACAACACTGAATAGAAAAGGATTCTGGGCTGAGCCTTGGTGGACACCAACTGTGAAAGGGTGTGTGTCGCCAACGGCGGTCCTTACTATTGATTCCGAATTATGGTACATGTCTCGGATAATGTCAATATAGATTTGTGGCACGTTCTTCATCTTCAAAGCCCACCATATAATTTGGCGTGGGACGCAGTCAAATGCCTTCTGCAGGTCTAGAAACGCCATGTACAGCGGCTTCTTCTTTTCCCTGTGGGCCTCGGCCAGTATTCTTAGGGCGAAGATGGGGTCTATGGTTCCATAGCATGGGCGAAACCCATATTGACATTCCAAGACAGTACATTCTTGCCGGAGCCTTGAATCGATTACGCGTTCGAAGAGTTTCATGGTGTGGCACATAACCTTAATACCGCGGTAGCTTTCGCAGTCCTGTACACTACCTTCGCCTTTATATACAGGAGTAATGATACACAATCTCCAAGCTAAGCTAAGCTGGGCATCTTCCGGCTAGTAAATATTTGGTTAAAAAGGTCAGTAAGTAGATTCACACCATGAGAACGCTTTCCAACGCTTTCCACGCTTCAATCGTAAGTCGTCAGGGCCTACGGCTTTTCGGTTCTTCATTGTACGAAGACATTTGAGTACTTCGTCAGATGTTACCGGTGCAACAAGTCCGAGATTAGTAGGCAGTTCTGGAGGAGAGACATTACCGTGTTGTGTGTTAAGTGTGAAAGAATGAATGATAATGATAGATAAAATGATGATAATAGAAAACCATAAAATATTTTTACAGCGGTCTTTGTTAGAATCTTACTTTTTCCATTTGTCCCTTGGCTTTACTACTCCTCCACCTGGAGTTTAACAATTCTTCTTATTCCTGCCACAGTCGTTCAGCTTTAATTCGACCTTGAGGCCCTTGCTGGGGCCTCGGTATATCGCCATAACTAGAACGCGTTTTTCCAGCGATAAAGGGTCTCACAAACCTGTTCATTAGATATAAAAATTATTCCAATACTTTATAAAAAATAAAGTAAATATTTATTCGTGTTTAGTTGTTTAGGTATTTATGTAAATAAATGAAACATAAATATCATATTATATCATGTTTTAATCATATTTATTTGAGCTTTTAAAAAGAACGAAAAATATCAACAAAATCTTTCTCTTCCTCTTATATGTAATTCTATTATTAATTAACAGTCTTACTGTTTTAATTGCACTTTTTGTAGGAAACTAAATTATCTTTAGAAGAAAAAAAACCGAGATGGCCATGTGGTAAGAACGCGTGAATCTTAACCGGTGATCGTGGGTTCAAAACCGGGCAAGCACCACTGAATTTTCATGTGCTTAATTTGTGATTATAATTCATCTCGTGCTTTACGGTGAAGGAAATCATCGTGAGGAAACCTGCATGTGTCTAATTTCACTGAAGTTCT